>NC_091289.1:75875762-76201595 GCF_032444005.1 Ranitomeya imitator
TTATTTTTATCATTTATAGGTGGATGTTTGATTTGCAATTCCCTTTCTCTTGATTGCAACTTTCTTGTTCCCGTAATGTAGACTTCTTTCAAAGGACCTACTTAACCATTAAATTGTATTATTTCCACATCCATATTTATATGGCAGTAAAACATCCTGCAGTCTTGTGATTTTCACACAAGCCACTAAATCTAATAATAGTCTGACACTATTCTGTAGAACTCTCTCATAAAGGCGCTTCCCAGGTTATTTTTTTAACCAGGTACATGGATGAAGTAGGCCATAACCGCCTAGTGTGTCTTCTGTGAATGTGTACCGTGGTGCAGGCGGCAACCATAGGTGAGGAAGTTGTCTTTTATGCCCACTTGGGTGTGTGGGCTTCGTCTGTAAGGGCATTCTTGCAGGCTGGGTGGTGCCGGTGACTTTGGCTTGTAAGAACCAGATCTTGAGAGGTTCAATGAAGGAGCCCACCAGTCAACAATAGCTTTTTACTGAACAGTAACTAATTATGTACAACTAGATGGTGGCCTGATTCTAACGCATCAGGCATTCTAGAATGCACAGCCACGTAGTATATAACACAGCCCACGTAGTATATAGCACAGCCACGTAGTACATAACACAGCCCATGTAGTATATAGCATAACCATGTAGTATATTGCACAGCCACATAGTATATAACACAGCCAGGGACAGACTGGCCCATCGGAGAATCAGAGGATTCTCCGGTGGGCCTAGGCCCTGACACCTGCTGGCATACAGTGCCAGCAGTGCCTAGGGCCCCCGCTGCTCCAGGGGCACCCAGCAAGTGGGGTGTCGCTAATAGCGGCACACCACGAAGCTGCTATGGGACCCCCAGTACCAGCGGAGAAGCAGCGGGTGACATGAAGCCTAAGCCTGTCCCCGCTGCCAAAGTGAAATGAATATTCACGCTTCCCCACACCCCCATGGGCGTGGAGAGGAGTGAATTCATTTCACTATAATAGCGGGCAGCATTTGCCGCAAATTGCGGCTAAACACTGCCCGCTATCAGAGCCCGCAGACCAGCTGCCCCCCCGCTGCTCCCTCAGGGGCCCCCAGGCTCACATGGCCGCTATGGGGTCATAAGCCAGGGGTCCCGGCGCCAATGCTGCCCCCCAGCGCTCGTTAATGGGGAGAGAGTGTCAGATGACGCTCCCTCTCCCATGATTCCTCTCGCCACTGACACACAGCAGGTGCACGATGACGTCAGCGCAGCTCCTGACATTTGAGCAGAGCCGCTGCTGGAGTCAGCGTGGGAGCGAGGAGGAGAGGTGAGTATTGTGGTTTTTTTGTGTTTTTTTATTATTGAGTCCTGGCTGGTTGTATGGGGGGGTGAGCTGCATGATGCCCTATGGGGCAAAAGGGGTGTGAGCTGCATGATGCTCTATGGGGCAAGGGGGGTGAGCTGCATGATGCCCTATGGGGCAAGGAGGGGGTGTGAGCTGCATGATGATCTCTGGGGCAAAAGGGGGGTGAGCTGCATGATGCCCTATGGGGCAAGGAGGGGGTGTGAGCTGCATGATGTCCTATGGGGCAAGGAGGGGTGTGAGCTGCATGATGCCCTATGGGGCAAGGGGGGTGAGCTGCATGATGCCCTATGGGGCAAGGAGGGGGTGTGAGCTGCATGATGCTCTCTGGGGCAAGGGGGGTGAGCTGCATGATGCCCTATGGGGCAAGGGGGGGTGAGCTGCATGATGCCTTATGGGGCAAGGGGGCGTGAGTTGCATGATGCCCTATGGGGCAAGGAGGGAGTGTGAGCTGCATGATGCTCTCTGGGGCAAGAGGGGTGTGAGCTGCATGATGCCCTATGGTGCAAGGAGGGGGTGTGAGCTGCATGATGCTCTCTGGGGGAAGAGGGGTGTGAGCTGCATGATGCCCTATGGGGCAAGGGGGGTGAGCTGCATGATGCCCTATGGGGCAAGGGGGGGTGAGCTGCATGATCATGATGCCCTATGGGGCAAGGAGGGGGTGTGAGCTGCATGATGCCCTATGGGGCAAGGGGGTGTGAGCTGCATGATGCCCTATGGGGCAAGGAGGGGGTGTGAGCTGCATGATGCCCTCTGGGGCAAGGGGGGTGAGCTGCATGATGCCCTATGGGGCAAGGAGGGGGTGTGAGCTGCATGATGCCCTATGGGGCAAGGGGGGGGTGAGCTGCATGATGCCCTATGGGGCAAGGAGGGGGTGTAAGCTGCATGATGCCCTATGGGGGAGTGAGCTGCATGATGCCCTATGGGGGGAGTGAGCTGCATGATGCCCTATGGGGAGGGTGAGCTGCATGATGCCCTATGAAGGTGAGCTGCATGATACCCTATGAGGGGGCTACATTATATTCCATGAAGGGGCAGCATTATACCTTATGAGGGGGGTTGCACTATACTCTAAGGGGGCTACATTATACCCTATGGGGGCTGCATTATATTCTGTGAGGGGGATACATTGTACCCTATGAGGGGGCTACTTTCTTTGAGGGGGCTACCCCAACCCCTGCTACATGATTAAGATGTGCACTACCTTATATTATACCCTGATATTAGCGTGTTTTACCACATAATTGGTGGTCTTGTATTTATTTCTATGTAGCTATGTAGTGGGCCCCAAGAATGATTTTCTCTGGTGGGCCCAAGGTGCTCTAGTCCGACGCTGAACACAGCCCACGCAGTATATAAGACAGCCACATAGCATATTGCACAGCCCACGTAGTATATAGCACAGTCACGTAGTATATTGCACAGGCACATAGTATATAGCACAGCCCACACAGTATATAACACAGCCCACGCAGAATATAGCACAGCCCACACAGTATATAACACAGCCCAGGCAGTATATAACACAGCCCACGCAGTATATAACACATCCCATGCAGTATATAACACAGCCCATAATTTCCCATAAGGGATGGGGCAGTGTTCTGGATCACTGCGTTGAGAAACATGTGATGGTGTCTCCGCAGTGTTGGATGTTTTGATCTCCCCGAGGTCATTCATCCTTATGTTTATAGTCCTTTTACTAGGCACTGCTCCTAATATCCAGTTTCCTACTCCACACTGATGAGGGGCAAATACCCCGAAACAGCTGTCTGTGGATGGATACCATGTTTTGGCACAGGGGTGATTTTCCTTTTTGGATGCTGTCCTTCCCTTGGTTGTTCCTTCCCGGTGAAAGACCTGGCTATGTATTGCTTGCGTTGAGAAACACGTGATGGTGTCTCCGCGGCTTTTCTACATGCAATTGCTGCAATGCATTCTTGGGACCAGAGCGCGAGGAGCGGGAAAGTCTGGTGCGGATGGCAGTGGACTTCGGAAGGTGAGAATATAATTTTTTTTCTTTAATTATTATTTTTAACATTCTATGTTTTTACTATTGATGCTGCATAGGCAGCATCAATAGTAAAAAGTGAAGCGGTGTTTAAATCCCGTCCTAATCTTGCTGATTGGTCGTGACCTGCCAGCCGTGACCAATCAGCGACCCAGGATTTCCGTTACAGACAGATGGAAGTTAGAAACAGAAGGAAGTAACCTTTAGGCAATTATATATATTGATAGATAGTAGGTGCATAACTTCATGAACTTTTCTATTAGAACATGGAGCATCTTCGCACACGGTGTCTCTACCTCTTCCAGGTTTATTTTCTAATGGCCCCAATTCCTTAGCCTTCACCACAACCCATCACAGTACTACAGTCCAGTAAGTGAGAGTCCTGTCCTCACCCCGTGGTTCTGTGTCCATTTTCCCCGAGGGGAGCTAGTTTGCCACTACTATTACTTAGCACCTCTACTTGCTGAAGGCCTTGGAACTCCCACCCAGGGCACTCTCTTCGTCTCACATTTCCCTGTTCTGTCCTGGCCCGATACCTATCCTACTTGCATACTCAGGGCCGGACTGCTAGGCGGTCTGTTTCAGGACCCGTCTCAAGTGCATAGCTCTGTCTTTCTGTCTCTTTTAATTTATGTACTCCAGATCTCACTATCCACTACCTCTGTCTTCAATCACATCAGGGACACCCATGTCATGTGGCTCTGCTGACTAGTCAGATCTTAAGGCTGCTTCTACAGCAGGCTGGGCCCAATCTATCTTCCTAACAGGAAACTGTGTCAGGCCCTGCACTTTAGCCCCTCTCACTCTGGGCTAGTCTCAATCGTTAACTCTAACTGTCAGGCAGAACATAATACTATCACGAATCCCACATGTCACAATTCACATTACAACAATACATGTGTCCACCTCCTTACAGATGAATCAGAAGTGATTCTAGTCACCTGACCGCTGCAGCCAATCACTGTCATCAGTGTTCTTGTTATTAATCTAAATCTGCAGCCACACTGTTGATCTGAAATTGATGGTGTTAAGGAGTGACAATGATGAGGCACTAAGGCTTTAAATATGGCAAAGAGAAACATAGTAGTATTGTAATTATGGATATGGGAATTGAAAGGGAATATGTCAGTAGGATCAACCCACCTAAGCCATCTATATGAGCATTATTTGTAAGCCAATGTCTTAGTCCATGTTTTTCTCAAATGTAAACGAGCTGTTCAGGACTATGGGCTGGACAAGGATCTCTGTGAGACGTTTACCAGTCTGAGACATCTAGATCTGGAGAGCAGACTGTCAGTCAGTACATGTCTCATACTGGTAATGCCCCTTTTCATTTAAAATAAGCTCTGTAGGCAAATTTCCAGGGACATCTATGTCCGGCCCATAGAGCCTAAGCTCAAATAGCTCAAATAAGAAAAACATGGATTTCTCTGGAATAAGACATTGGACCGCAGATATCAAGCTATCATTTTATTCAGCTTCCTATGACCTACATGCCCTTAAGAGAGTTGATCTACTGACAGATTCCTTTTCAGTGGTGGAGTTAAATAAATATTTATTGAGCAACTTGAATATTCATAGTGTTTTACAGCTTGTTTATTTGTTATTTTAGTAACTGGGGAGGAATTACTGGGTGATTCAGACTAATGTATGGTAATAACAGCCCTGTACTATGCACTTACGCACTGAGAGCGCTTGTCGCTGCTATATACACATATACTCAGAGTATGTAAGGGAGCGATAACTGCTGCATAAACAGAAATATTTAAAAAATGTCTTTTTTGTCGGACAAATGCTAACAGTTATGTTTGTACGCCCCCTCTTTTACATCTTTCTACTTTTATACTGCATGGTGACGCGTGTAGTCAAGTGGTGATGGGTTTGAAACGCTGCCTGGAATTATTGTACATGTCTGAAGGACAGGGAGGTCCCCACCTCTTCCCCCTCGAAACATAGCAGCCGGGATTGATAAAATGCTTCTTCCCAGCAGCCTCCTCACTAGCAAATAGCTCTGATATCATTTCTGGATGCTTGTTTCCTCTAGGGAAATAAGCATCACATTCAGCTATTTGGTGTGTGACTGAAATATTCATAGAAAGAAGGAATGTATGTAAGTTACAGCATTGTGTGCGCTATTTGTACAGTGGATGACTAATGCTCCGAGAAAGCAGTCCGGGCAGGTGCGGCAGCACGAGGCGTCTGCTATAACAAAGGGTCTAATGTATTTTTCACTGATCGGGTAAAGCATGGCCCTGCTTGTTATTTTCACAACTTCCATGTCCTCATTATGTTTTTATTTAGCCTAGGAAAGCCCTTCAGATAGTCAAATCCAAATCATCACAGGCAGGATTACCGAGAAAAGTAAAGCCTGTATATAGAGAACACAGGATCACACTACTCACAATAGTGATGTTACCTGCGTCCCTAGAAAACTCCCATAGAAGTCAATGAACATCTCCAGATTAGTGCCGATTATGGCCCCTGATGCTGTTACAGCAGCTCAGCCGAGAGACCGTGTGCAGAAAATAAAATACAATCAGAAAATGAAAGACGCTTAGGAAAAAAGAATATGCGTCATGATCTGGTTTTAGTTGTGAAATATATGATAAGTGAGAGGATGGGATGAGTTTGTACTTAACGACTCAGCAGAGTTTTGGTTTTCAGTTTATATAATCTTTAAGATTGTTTGTTTTCTAGCCCAGTAACATTTATTTTGACAGAGCTATAAGAAGATGTGATTTTTGGGGAGGCTTACCATTTTTTATATATTTTCCATGTAGGATAAATATTGTGATTATTTCATTGTGTGGGCTGAATCTCGTGTTACCTACTATATCAGTGATATACCAGGGGTATTTCAGTTCTTGCGTTTCCATTTTTTTGCTCTCCTTCTTCCCAGAGCCATAACTTTTTTGTTTTTCAGTCAATATGCCCATGTGAGGGCTTGTTTTTTCTTGCGGAACAGGCTTTTTATTTTTAATTACACCATTGTTTTCCTCATATCGTGTACTGGAAAAGGGAAAAAAATCTAAGTGCAGAGAAATTGAAAAAAAGTGCTATTCCACAATTATTTTTTTTTGCCATATTCACTTAATGCTAAAACTGATTTGCCATTATGATTCTCCAGGTCATTATGAGGTCGTAGATAACAAACATGTCTAGGTTCCTTTTTATTTAAGTGGTAAAAAAAAATCTAAAGCTTATAAAGAAAAAAAATGGTGCCATTTTCTGAGACCCATTGCATCTCCATTTTTTGGGATCTGGGGCTGGGTGAGTACTTGTTATTGTGCTCTGAGCTGACATTACTATTTATCCAATTTTGGGATAGATACGATGTTTTGATCACTTGTTATTGCATTTTATTATTGCAATGTTGCAGTGACCAAAAAAAACGTGATCAGATCAACTGTCATGTGCCAGAAAAGAGGGGGAGGTGGCCTATGATGGACCACGTCAAAGGTCGTTAAGAGGTTAATTTCTGAGTACAGCATGAGTCCACCAATGAATCCAGTGGGCTAGATAGATAGATAGCTGAATAGATAGATATTAGATAGATGGATGGATGGATAGATAGATAGATAGATAGATAGATAGATAGATAGATAGATAGATAGATAGATAGATAGAAAGAAAGATAGATAAATACTAGTGCAACACCCCAGGTAACCGGTTGTTGCAGTGATGTTGCTTTCCCTTCGGGGAGGGTAATATCATGCTCAGAGGCAATGGAGTTCTCTTCACCAGGTAAGGCACCCGCATGCAACACATTCTGAATCCAGGCCAGGAGGGGGAGCTCAAGACCCAGATTGAGGGGAGCTTCCCTCAAATATGGATATATGTCCTGGTCTGGAGGAGGAGTTAGGTAGTTGGTCCAGGGAGACCAAGGGAGAGGGTCTGATAGAGACACTGAAGGAGAAGGAAGTCTGGAATTGAGAGCAGACAGAGAGGCCTGGCAGCTACGAGGGAGCTGCAGCATCTGAAAAGGCAGATAGCCCAAGGGGTTGTATGTGGTGGAGCTTCAGAGGAAAGGAGCAAAGGAGAGGAACAGGGCTCAGAGGGGAACTGTGACCGGGCACCCTCAGAGCCGAATTGCAGTGGCGGGTACCGGGAGCCCCAGGCCTTAGTGGAACTGTAGGAAACTTGGCAGAACTGGAGGGCTGAGAACTTTATGGGATTGGCCCACACCACACCTGTGATGCAGCAGCACCTGAGGAGCCCGGGACATGATAGAGTCCCTATAAAAAGGCTCAAGCTGCCCATCATGCAGGTACCTGTCTTAGGACAGGGGGAATAGATGACTCTGCAGAAAGCTTCAGGCAGCAGAGACTTCATATACAGCAAGCGCTAGTTGAAAAGGCTCACAGACCTCGACTGGAAAAAGGGAATTCTCCATTGCCTCTAAGCCGGCTGGGCCATACCATCACCCATGCCTGGTACCCTGGACTGTGGCCTGCTAACTACAGTAAACCAGGTAAAGACTTACAACTTGTGTCTTTTACTCATTTTACCGACCTACACCATCATCACCATACACTTCAGGACCTCTGGGGACCCCGCTTCAGCTGTGGGAAGCGTTACCATCATTGCTGCAACAACATCCTCCAGAGGACCCCTTTAACGCAGCATCGGTCCCACTATTGACCGAACACCACAGGTGGCGTCACGACAGACTCATTTACAATATCCCTTTAAAGACTGTTCCCCTTTAATTGGACGCCCAGGGCTACGGACCGCGTCGCAGCCACCGTGACATCCCCTTTAAGACCGGACCCGGTACCGAGTACCCCAAGGCCCAGGCGGGGCGCTCCACTAGATAGATATATCCATCTATCTCTCTCTATCTATCTATTATCTATCTATAGATAATAGATAGATAGATAGATAGATAGATAGATAGATAGATAGATAGATATTAGATAGATAATAGATAGATACAGAGAGATAGATATATAAAATAGATAGATAGATTATAGATAGATAATAGATAGATATTAGACAATAGATAGATAGATATTAGATAGATAATAGATAGATACAGAGAGATATATGGATACATAGTTTTAGAAATACTTTAACCCCTTTACCCCCAAGGGTGGTTTGCACGTTAATGACCAGGCCAATTTTTACAATTCTGACCACTGTCCCTTTATGAGGTTATAACTCCGAAACGCTTCAACGGATCCTGGTGATTCTGACATTGTTTTCTCGTGACATATTGTACTTCATGATAGTGGTAAAATTTCTTTGATAGTACCTGCGTTTATTTGTGAAAAAAACGGAAATTTGGCGAAAATTTTGAAAATTTCGCAATTTTCAAACTTTGAATTTTTATGCAATTAAATCACAGAGATATGTCACACAAAATACTTAATAAGTAACATTTCCCACATGTCTCCTTTACATCAGCATAATTTTGGAACCAATTTTTTTTTTTGTTAGGGAGTTATAAGGGTTAAAAGTTGACCAGCAATTTCTCATTTTTACAACAACATTTTTTTTTAGGGACCACGTCTCATTTGAAGTCATTTTGAGGGGTCTATATGATAGAAAATGCCCAAGTGTGACACCATTCTAAAAACTGCACCCCTCAAGGTGCTCAAAACCACATTCAAGAAGTTTATTAACCCTTCAGGTGTTTAATAGGAATTTTTGGAATGTTTAAATAAAAATGAACATTTAACTTTTTTACACAAAAAATTTACTTCAGCTCCAATTTGTTTTATTTTACCAAGGGTAACAGGAGAAATTGGACCCAAAAAGTTGTTGTCCAATTTGTCCTGAGTACGCTGATACCCCATATGTGGCAGTAAACCACTGTTTGGGCGCATGGGAGAGCTCGGAAGGGAAGGAGCGCTATTTGACTTTTCAATGCAAACTTGACAGGAATTGAGATGGGACGCCATGTTGCGTTTGGAGAGCCACTGATGTGCCTAAACATTGAAACCCCCCACAAGTGACACCATTTTGGAAAGTAGACCCCCTAAGGAACTTATCTGGATGTGTGGTGAGCACTTTGACCCACCAAGTGCTTCACAGAAGTTTATAATGCAGAACCGTAAAAATAAAAAATCATATTTTTTCACAAAAATTATATTTTTGCCCCCAATTTTTTATTTTTCCAAGGGTAAGAGAAGAAATTGGACCTCAAAAGTTGTTGTCCAATTTGTCCTGAGTACGCTGATACCCCATATGTGGCAGTAAACCACTGTTTGGGCGCATGGGAGAGCTCGGAAGGGAAGGAGCGCAGTTTGACTTTTCAATGCAAAATTGACAGAAATTGAGATGGGACGCCATGTTGCGTTTGGAGAGCCACTGATGTGCCTAAACATTGAAACCCCCCACAAGTGACACCATTTTGGAAAGTAGACCCCCTAAGGAACTTATCTAGAGGTGTGGTGAGCACTTTGACCCACCAAGTGCTTCACAGAAGTTTATAATGCAGAACCGTAAAAATAAAAAATCATATTTTTTCACAAAAATTATATTTTTGCCCCCAATTTTTTATTTTTCCAAGGGTAAGAGAAGAAATTGGACCTCAAAAGTTGTTGTCCAATTTGTCCCGAGTACGCTGATACCCCATATGTGGCAGTAAACCACTGTTTGGGCGCATGGGAGAGCTCGGAAGGGAAGGAGCGCCGTTTGACTTTTCAATGCAAAATTGACAGGAATTGAGATGGGACGCCATGTTGCGTTTGGAGAGCCACTGATGTGCCTAAACATTGAAACCCCCCACAAGTGACACCATTTTGGAAAGTAGACCCCCTAAGGAACTTATCTAGAGGTGTGGTGAGCACTTTGACCCACCAAGTGCTTCACAGAAGTTTATAATGCAGAACCGTAAAAATAAAAAATCATATTTTTTCACAAAAATTATATTTTTGCCCCCAATTTTTTATTTTTCCAAGGGTAAGAGAAGAAATTGGACCTCAAAAGTTGTTGTCCAATTTGTCCCGAGTACGCTGATACCCCATATGTGGCAGTAAACCACTGTTTGGGCGCATGGGAGAGCTCGGAAGGGAAGGAGCGCCGTTTGACTTTTCAATGCAAAATTGACAGGAATTGAGATGGGACGCCATGTTGCGTTTGGAGAGCCACTGATGTGCCTAAACATTGAAACCCCCCACAAGTGACACCATTTTGGAAAGTAGACCCCCTAAGGAACTTATCTGGATGTGTGGTGAGCACTTTGACCCACCAAGGGCTTCACAGAAGTTTATAATGCAGAGCCATAAAAATAAAACAAAATTTTTTTCCCACAAAAATTATTTTTTAGCCCCCAGTTTTGTATTTTCCCTAGGGTAAGAGGAGAAATTGGACCACAAAAGTTGTTGTCCAATTTGTCCTGAGTACGCTGATACCCCATATGTGGGGGGGAACCACCGTTTGGGCGCATGGGAGGGTTCGGAAGGGAAGGAGCGCCATTTGGAATGCAGACTTAGATGGAATGGTCTGCAGGCGTCACATTGCGTTTGCAGAGCCCCTAATGTACCTAAACAGTAGAAACCCCCCACAAGTGACACCATTTTGGAAAGTAGACCCCCTAAGGAACTCATCTTGATGTGTTGTGAGAGCTTTGAACCCCCAAGTATTTCACTACAGTTTATAACGCAGAGCCATGCAAATAAAAAATATTTTTTTTTCCACAAAAATTATATTTTAGCCCCCAGTTTTGTATTTTTCCAAGGTTAGCAGGAGAAATTGGACCCTAAATGTTGTTGTCCAATTTGTCCTGAGTACGCTGATACCCGATATGTGGGGGGGAACCACCGTTTGGGCGCATGGGAGGGCTCGGAAGGGAAGGAGCATCATTTGGAATGCAGACTTAGATGGATTGGTCTGCAGGCGTCACATTGCGTTTGCAGAGCCCCTAATGTACCTAAACAGTAGAAACCCCCCACAAGTGACCCCATATTGGAAACTAGACCCCTCAATGAACTTATCTAGATGTGTTGTGAGAACTTTGAACCCCCAAGTGTTTCACTACAGTTTATAACGCAGAGCCGTGAAAATAAAAAATCTTTTTGTTTTCCCACAAAAATTATTTTTTAGCCCCCAGTTTTGTATTTTCCCAAGGGTAACAGGAGAAATTGGTCCACAAAAGTTGTTGTCCAATTTGTCCTGAGTACGCTGATACCCGATATGTGGGGGGGAACCACCGTTTGGGCGCATGGGAGGGCTCGGAAGGGAAGGAGCATCATTTGGAATGCAGACTTAGATGGATTGGTCTGCAGGCGTCACATTGCGTTTGCAGAGCCCCTAATGTACCTAAACAGTAGAAACCCCCCACAAGTGACCCCATATTGGAAACTAGACCCCTCAATGAACTTATCTAGATGTGTTGTGAGAACTTTGAACCCCCAAGTGTTTCACTACAGTTTATAACGCAGAGCCGTGAAAATAAAAAATCTTTTTGTTTTCCCACAAAAATTATTTTTTAGCCCCCAGTTTTGTATTTTCCCAAGGGTAACAGGAGAAATTGGTCCACAAAAGTTGTTGTCCAATTTGTCCTGAGTACGCTGATACCCCATATGTTGGGGTAAACCCCTGTTTGGGCACACAGGAGAGCTCGGAAGGGAAGGAGCACTGTTTTACTTTTTCAACGCAGAATTGGCTGGAATTGAGATCGGACGCCATGTCGTGTTTGGAGAGCCCCTGATGTGCCGAAACAGTGGAAACCCCCCAATTATAACTGAAACCCTAATCTAAACACACCCCTAACCCTAATTCCAACGGTAACCCTAACCACACCTCTAACCCTGACACACCCCTAACCCTAATCCCAACCCTATTCCCAACTGTAAATGTAATCTAAACCCTAACCCTAACTTTAGCCCCAACCCTAACTGTAGCCCCAACCCTAACCCTAACCCTAATCCTAGCCCTAACCCTAGCCCTAACCCTAACCCTAGCCCTAACCCTAGCCCTAACCCTAGCCCTAACCCTAGCCCTAACCCTAGCCCTAGCCCTAACCCTAGCCCTAACCCTAGCCCTAACCCTAGCCCTAACCCTAGCCCTAACCCTAACCCTAGCCCTAACCCTAGCCCTAACCCTAGCCCTAACCCTAGCCCTAGCCCTAACCCTAGCCCTAACCCTAGCCCTAATGGGAAAATGGAAATAAATACATTTTTTTTTATTTTTCCCTAACTAAGGGGGTGATGAAGGGGGGTTTGATTTACTTTTATAGCGAGTTTTTTAGCGGATTTTTATGATTGGCAGCCGTCACACACTGAAAGACCCTTTTTATTGCAAAAAATATTTTTTGCAATACCACATTTTGAGAGCTATAATTTTTCCATATTTTGGTCCACAGAGTCATGTGAGGTCTTGTTTTTTGCGGGACGAGTTGACGTTTTTATTGAAAACATTTTTGGGCACGTGACATTTTTTTATCGCTTTTTATTCCGATTTTTGTGAGGAAGAATGACCAAAAGCCAGCTATTCATGAATTTCTATTGGGGGAGGCGTTTATACCGTTCCGCGTTTGGTAAAATTGATAAATCAGTTTTATTCTTCGGGTCAGTACGATTACAGCGATACCTCATTTATATCATTTTTTTATGGTTTGGTGCTTTTATACGATAAAAACTATTTTACAGAAAAAATAATTATTTTTGCATCGCTTTATTCTCAGGACTGCCACTGCTATCATCGGCGGTATGATAATAAAGCGTTGTTTTTTGCCTCGTTTTTTTTTTTCTTACGGTGTTTACTGAAGGGGTTAACTAGTGGGCCAGTTTTATAGGTCGGGCCGTTACGGACGCGGCGATACTAAATATGTGTACTTTTATTGGTTTTTTTTTTTTATTTAGATGAAGAAATGTATTTATGGGAATAATATTTTTTTTTTTTTTTCATTATTTTGGAATATTTTTTTTTATTTTTTTTACACATTTGGAAATTTTTTTTTTTACTTTTTTACTTTGTCCCAGGGGGGGACATCACAGATCAGTGATCTGACAGTTTGCACAGCACTCTGTCAGATCACTGATCTGATAGGAGTGCAGGCTGCTTCACAGTGCCTGCTCTGAGCAGGCTCTGTGAAGCCACCTCCCTCCCTGCAGGACCCGGATCCGCGGCCATCTTGGATCCGGGGCTCGAGCAGGGAGGGAGGTGAGGAGACCCTCGCAGCAACGCGATCACATCGCGTTGCTGCGGGGGGCTCAGGGAAGCCCGCAGGGAGCCCCCTCCCTGCGCGGTGCTTCCCTGTACCGCCGGCACATCGCGATCATCTTTGATCGCGGTGTGCCAGGGGTTAATGTGCCGGGGGCGGTCCGTGACCGCTCCTGGCACATAGTGCCGGATGTCAGCTGCGATAAGCAGCTGACACCCGGCCGCGATCGGCCGCGCTCCCCCCGTGAGCGCGGCCGATCGGCTATGACGTACTATCCCGTCCAGGGTCAGATAAGCCCAGGGCACCTCGACGGGATAGTACGTCTAAGGTCACAGAGGGGTTAAAATAAATTTGATTCAACCTCCCCTTTTTCCAATACTAAAGTGAAGTACCGTAGTGAACAAAATTGCTTATTTTGTATTGTAATGTCTGCAAAAGTTCAATCTATAAAAAAAATTATTTAGAGCGTACAATAAATTTCACAACACAAAAAAAAGAACCAACACACCAAAATTGCCATTTTCAGTTATCACAAATTGCAATATATGCAATAAAAAGCCTTAAAAATATCATATGTACCGCAAAATAATACCAATGAAAACAAAAGCTTCCACCTGAAAAATAAGCCCTAACAAAGCTCCATCCAAATATAAAAAGTAAATTGGCAAAAGTAAAAAATACAAAAATTAAAGAATTAAAATGAAAAAAAAAAAAAATTACAGAACACATAATATGGTACATAATATGGATAATTGAAAACTACAACTTATCCCACAAACACGTAGGTTTTCCGCTCTGTATTTGACTGTGATTTAGGTACTCTGCCTTTTCTGTTCACTTGTAGTTCCCCTAACGTAGAAGAATCTGTCATCCTCACAATTGGATTTCCATCGATCAGTGTCAGGCTATTCACAACACCCAGAACTTTTTATGGACGGTGTGATATAATTTCATAGTGAATCACCGTGATCATTTTAGATGACTGCCGAACACATATAAAGTAGTGACCATATATTGCATTTTCCATGTATATTTACATTTTTCCTAATGACAAAACGTGTACAAAAAACTGATCAGGGCATATTGTGAAATTCGGCGTCCTTTAATAAAAATGACATATACAGCCGCACTTGAGGTTCTCCACACACATTGTAAATTCCCTTGGAAAGCAAAGGGCACACCAGGCATTCAGAGATACATCATGTGCCTTCATAGGCTTTATGCCACACTGCATTGATTTCTAACAAGTAATGGTAAACTGACTGAACAGAGAACCAGTCTGAACTGGTGCAGAACCAAAAACAACTTACATAGCAAATAGATCAATGGAAATTTTGTGTTAAGCATCTCATGTGTTTTTCATAGATTTCACAAGCCATTATGCTATTCACATTTCATGTATCACACATTCCCTTGCTTTAGTACAATTGAGTGCAGCCATTTATCTGCATTGATTTCTGTCACTTCTGGTACCCAAGGCTTTTCCTAAGTAATATCTGTATTTCAACAGCAAACCTTCCAAAAGAAATTCACCACTAAATCAAACTTTACTGAAGAAAGTGATCTCCCTGCGATCATAGTGTGGGCAGCCATATATAAGAAGGGCAGAAAAATAAGAATAAGCAGATTTGTAAAGTACTAACAGTTACTTATTGTACCCACTTCGACAAGTTCACTGGAAGGATGCCATTTTATACTCCTAGAAATTTGTAAAATATGATAAAATATTATTTGAAGTAGCAAAAATTCCAGATATTTGAGTTTTTCTCTTAGTTGATGTCATTTTAGGAAATGTCGTAAGCCTCGGAGTGTAATATTGGATACTATTTGTTTCTGGATTATTCTTTGTCTCGTCCTACAAATGACTAAATATGTCCACAGTATAATGTTATATTATTACTACTAAACTTGTAACCACGAGAGCCCCGGCATTGGGGCTAATTGCCGCTAGTTTGGATTTTTCTCCAGAATCTCCCAATCTCTAAAATGTGAAGTGAGTGATTTCTCTGCTTCCCTGTTGTGTTGTCTGATAAATGACATTTTATAAAGCATTTATTCAGAAGGGACTCGGGCGACATAGAAAGATTAATATGGTCCCTAGCCTACTGATAATGAGCAGGGACATATGAAATCCTCTCCCAGTTACCCCCCATATTATCAGTCCCCTGATCCGCGCTGGCTGCTCACCCTATCCAGAGATGCTGTCACATACCTTGCAGGCGCTCCACTCCGGCGTTCTGCTTACCTAGTGGCTTCTAGCAATCTATAAACCCACAAGAAGTTTCTGTCACAGAAGTGGGTGTGTTAGAAGATGGAAAGAAGCAAGGAAGAGACACACCTGGACCTGTCTGACAGCTCCGCACAATATCGGGAAAGAAATATGCCCAGCCAGGATCAGAATAAAGGATTACAGCCAACATCACGTTTATGACTCCATGTCACGACATGGACAATAAAAAGGACAACACAATACAATTTATGGTTTATTTTTTTATAATTGTTCTGGCAAAATGCCCTTCAGCTGTGATACCACAGACAGCCTGCCAGCTGATGTGGCATAGTTTGATAATTAGACATCCAAATATTTATAATAGACAAAAGGTTGGTAGATCAACATCCAATTTACATTGCAAGTCAGAGAATGGGTGTATATTCTAACAGAAAAGAAATATATCTTGGTACCGTGTTAGCCAGTGGATAGAAAAATATTTAGAATTGAGAGTCCTCAGTGGTTGAATATGTGATTCTTCAGAATTTGTTTTAGTCTTTGCCTGATGAAGAGACCTGTGTAGTCTCGAAAGCTTGCAATTTGTTACCATCTTTTCAGTTAGCCATTAAAAGGTATCAACCACTGAGGACTCTCAATTCTAAATATTTTTCTATTCTAACAGAGCAGGCCATATAACTCCTTAATTAGCCAGAAAATTAATATCAAATAAGGGAATAGCGCACCAAGAATAGGCGCAAAATAATTTTTTTTAATGATTTTAATTTTCTACCCTCATACCCCCCAAAATTATTGCATCATAAAGAGAAGTATGGCAACATTTCAGTTAATATACCCTTCGTCAGCCCAACAGTACAACTTGCAGTGCATATAGACGGGATATAAAGGTGTATATATATCTATATCCACACCGCATTCCTCTATATCCACACCGCATTCCTCTATATCCACACCGCATTCCTCTATATCCACACTGCATTCCTCTATATCCACACCGCATTCCTCTATATCCACACCGCATTCCTCTATATCCACACCGCATTCCTCTATATCCACACCGCATTCCTCTATATCCACACCGCATTCCTCTATATCCACAATGCATTCCTCTATATCCACACCGCATTCCTCTATATCCACACCGCATTCCTCTATATCCACACCGCATTCCTCTATATCCACACCGCATTCCTCTATATCCACACCGCATTCCTCTATATCCACACCGCATTGCTCTATATCCACACCGCATTCTTCTATATCCACACCGCATTCCTCTATATCCACACCGCATTCCTCTATATCCACACTGCATTCCTCTATATCCACACAGCATTCCTCTATATCCAGACTGCATTCCTCTATATCCACACCGCATTCCTCTATATCCACACCGCATCCCTCCATATCCACACTGCATTCCTCTATATCCACATCGCATTCCTCTATATCCACACTGCATTCCTCTATATCCACACCGCATCCCTCTATATCCACACTGCATTCCTCTATATCCACACTGCATTCTTCTATATCCACACCGCATTCCTCTATATCCACAATGCATTTCTCTATATCCACACCGCATTCCTCTATATCCACACCGCATTCCTCTATATCCACACCGCATTCCTCTATATCCACACCGCATTCCTCTATATCCACACCGCATTCCTCTATATCCACACCGCATTCCTCTATATCCACACCGCATTCCTCTATATCCACACCGCATTCCTCTATATCCACACCGCATTCCTTTATATCCACACCGCATTCCTCTATATCCACACCGCATTCCTCTATATCCAAACCGCATTCCTCTATATCCACACCGCATCCCTCTATATCCACACCGCATTCCTCTATATCCACACCGCATTGCTCTATATCCACACCGCATTCCTCTATATCCACACTGCATTCCTCTTAAACCACACCGCATTTCTCTATATCCACACCGCATTCCTCTATATCCAAACCGCATTCATCTATATCCACACCGAATCCCTCTATATCCACACCGCATTCCTCTATATCTACACTGCATTCCTCTATATCCACACAGCATTCCTCTATATCCAGACTGCATTCCTCTATATCCACACCGCATTCCTCTATATCCACACCGCATCCCTCCATATCCACACTGCATTCCTCTATATCCACACCGCATTCCTCTATATCCACACTGCATTCCTCTATATCCACACCGCATCCCTCTATATCCACACTGCATTCCTCTATATCCACACTGCATTCTTCTATATCCACACCGCATTCCTCTATATCCACAATGCATTTCTCTATATCCACACTGCATTCCTCTATATCCACACCGCATTCCTCTATATCCACACCGCATTCCTCTATATCCACACTGCATTCCTCTATATCCAAACCGCATTCCTCTATATGCACACCGCATTCTTCTATATCCACACCGCATTCCTCTATATCCACACTGCATTCCTCTATATCCACACTGCATTCCTCTATATGCACACCACATTCCTCTATACCCACACGGCATTCCTCTATATCCACAGCGCATTCCTCTATATCCACACTGCATTCCTCTATATCCACACTGCATTCCTCTATATCCACACCACATTCCTCTATATCCACACAGCATTCCTCTATATCCACACCGCATTCCTCTATATCCACACCGCATTCCTCTATATCCACACCGCATTCCTCTATATCCACACCGCATCCCTCTATATCCACACCGCATCCCTCTATATCCACACTGCATTCCTCTATATCCACACCGCATTCCTCTATATCCACACCGCATCCCTCCATATCCACACTGCATTCCTCTATATCCACACCGCATTCCTCTATATCCACACCGCATTCCTCTATATCCACACTGCATTCCTCTATATCCACACAGCATTCCTCTATATCCACACTGCATTCCTCTATATTCACACCGCATTCCTCTATATCCACACCGCATTCCTCTATATGCACACGGCATTCCTCTATATCCACACCGCATTCCTCTATATCCACACTGCATTCCTCTATATCCACACTGCATTCCTCTATATGCACACCACATTCCTCTATACCCACACCGCATTCCTCTATATCCACAGCGTATTCCTCTATATCCACTCTGCATTCCTCTATATCCACACTGCATTCCTCTATATCCACACCGTGTTCCTCTATATCCACACTGCATTCCTCTAGAAACACACCGCTTTCCTCTATATCCACAATTTATTCCTCTATATCCACACTGCATTCCTCTATATCCACACTGCATTCCTCTATATCTACACTGCATTCCTCTATATCCACACTGCATTCCTCTATATCTACACTGCATTCCTCTATATCCCCAATGCATTCCTTTATATCCACACCGCATTCCTCTATATCCACACCGCATTTCTCTATATCCACACTGCATTCCTCTATATCCACACTGCATTCCTCTATATCCACACCGTGTTCCTCTATATCCACACTGCATTCCTCTAGAAACACACATCATTCCTCTATATCCACAATTTATTCCTCTATATCCACACTGCATTCCTCTATATCCACACTGCATTCCTCTATATCTACACTGCATTCCTCTATATCAACACTGCATTCCTCTATATCCCCAATGCATTCCTCTATATCCACACCGCATTCCTCTATATCCACACCGCATTCCTCTATATCCACACTGCATTCCTCTATATCCACACTGCATTCCTCTATATCCACACCGCATTCCTCTATATCCACACTGCATTCCTCTATATCCACAATGCATTCCTCTATATCCACGCTGCATTCATCTATATCCACACTGCATTCCTCTATATCCACACCTCATTCCTCTATATCCACACTGCATTCCTCTATATCCACAATGCATTCCTCTATATCCACAATGCATTCCTCTATATCCACACTGCATTCCTCTATATCCACACCGCATTCCAATATCCACACCGCATTCCTCTATATCCACACCGCATTCCTCTATATCCACACTGCATTCCTCTATATCCACACTGCATTCCTCTATATCCACACCACATTCCTCTATATCCACACTGCATTCCTCTATATCCACAATGCATTCCTCTATATCCACGCTGCATTCCTCTATATCCACGCTGCATTCCTCTATATCCACAATGCATTCCTCTATAGCCATACAGTATTCCTGTATATCCACACCGCATTCCTCTATATCCACACTGCATTCCTGTATATCCACACCCCATTCCTCTATATCCACACCGCATTCCTCTATATCCACACCGCATTCCTCTATATCCACGCTGCATTCCTCTATATCCACACTGCATTCCTCTATATCCACACTGCATTCCTCTATATCCATGCTGCATTCCTCTATATCTACACAACTTTCCTCTATATCCACACTGCATTCCTCTATATCCACACCGCATTCCTCTATATCCACACCGCATTCCTCTATATCCACACTGCATTCCTCTATATCCACACCGCATTCCTCTATATCCACACTGCATTCCTCTATATCCACACCGCATTCCTCTACATCCACACTGCATTCCTCTATATGCATACTGCATTCCTCTATATCCACACTGCATTCCTCTATATCCACACCGCATTCCTCTATATGCACACTGCATTCCTTTATGTCAACACCGCATTCCTCTATATCCACACCACATTCCTCTATGACCACAATGCATTCCTCTATATCCACACCGCATTCCTCTATATCCACAATGCATTCCTCTATATCCATATTGCATTCCTCTATATCCACGCTGCATTCGTCTATATCCACAATGCATTCCTCTATATCCACACTGCATTCCTCTTTATCCATGCTGCATTCCTCTATATCCACGCTGCATTCCTCTATATCCACACTGCATTCCTCTTCATCCATGCTGCATTCCTCTATATCCACGCTGCATTCCTCTATATCCACACCGCATTCCTCTATATCCACACTGCATTCCTCTATATCCACACTGCATTCCTCTATATCCACACTGCATTCCTCTATATCCACAATGCATTCCTCTATATCCACGCTGCATTCCTCTATATCAACACTGCATTCCTCTATATCCACACAGCATTCCTCTATATGCACACTGCATTCCTTTATGTCCACACCGCATTCCTCTATATCCACACCACATTCCTCTATGACCACAATGCATTCCTCTATATCCACACCGCTGTTGTGAATTCTGTGGCAGAGCTCCCTCCTGTGGTCAGAAGTGGTACTTCGGCTGATTCTCTCTGGGAGCTTCCGTTTGTGGAGGAAAGTGGTACTGCGGCTTCTGAGTTTCCTCCCTCAGGTGATCTGGTGAGGTCGTTAGGTGCTTCTCTACTTAACTCCACCTAATGCTTTGATCCATGCTTCCTGTCAATGTTCCAGTGTAGGACTTGTTTTTCCCTGGATCATTCCTGTGGCCTGCTGCTCTGCATAGCTAAGTTCTTCTTTGATATTTGTTTGCTATTTTTTCTGTCCAGCTTGTCTATTTGTTTTGCTGGAAGCTCTGGGACGCAAAGGGTGTACCTCCGTGCCGTTAGTTCGGTACGGAGGGTCTTTTTGCCCCCTTTGCGTGGTTTTCTTTAGGGTTTTGTGTAGACCGCAAAGTTATCTTTCCTATCCTCGCTCTGTTAAGAAAGTCGGGCCTCACTTTGCTGAATCTATTTCATCCCTATGTTTGTCTTTTCATCTTTACTCACAGTCATTATATGTGGGGGGCTGCCTTTTCCTTTGGGGTATTTCTCTGAGGCAAGGTAGGCTTATTTTCTATCTTCAGGCTAGTTAGTTTCTCAGGCTGTGTCGAGTTGCATAGGTAGAGTTAGGCGCAATCCACGGCTGCCTCTAGTGTTGTTTGGAGAGGATTAGGGATTGCGGTCTGCAGAGTTCCCACGTCTCAGAGCTCGTTCTATTATTTTGGGTTATTGTCAGATCACTGTATGTGCTCTGACCGCTATGTCCATTGTGATACTGAATTGCCTATCACAACAGTACAGGAAGCCAAAAGTGCTAATGATTCTCAATAGAGGGAAAAAAGAAGTTCTGAGACCATTTTTTTTTCTTTGCACTGTGTTTTGCCTTTTTTTTCCCCTAGACATTTGGGTGGTTCAGGACACAGGTGTAGCAATGGACATTAAAGGTCTGTCTTCATGTGTGGATCAGCTCACGGCAAGAGTTCAAAATATTCAAGATTTTGTGGTTCAGAATTCTTTGTTAGAACCGAGAATTCCTATTCCAGATTTGTTTTTTGGAGATAGAACTAAATTTCTGAGTTTCAAAAATAATTGTAAACTATTTCTGGCTTTGAAACCTCGCTCCTCTGGTGACTCAGTTCAACAGGTTAGGATCGTCATTTCTTTTTTGCGTGGCGACCCTCAGGACTGGGCATTTTCTCTTGCGTCAGGAGATCCTGCATTAAGTAATATCGATGCATTTTTCCTGGTGCTTGGATTGCTGTACGATGAGCCTAATTCAGTGGATCAGGCAGAAAAAAATTTGCTGGCTCTTTGTCAGGCTCAGGATGAGATAGAGGTATATTGCCAGAAATTTAGAAAGTGGTCCGTGCTCACTCAATGGAATGAATCTGCGCTGGCAGCTATTTTCAGAAATGGTCTCCCTGAAGCCCTTAAGGATGTCATGGTGGGATTTCCTATGCCTGCTGGTTTGAATGAGTCTATGTCTTTGGCCATTCAGATCGGTCGACGCTTGCGTGAGCGTAAATCTGTGCACCATTTGGCGGTATTACCTGAGATTAGACCTGAGCCTATGCAGTGCGATAGGACTATGACCAGAGTTGAACGGCAAGAACACAGACGTCTGAATGGGCTGTGTTTCTACTGTGGTGATTCCACTCATGCTATCTCTGATTGTCCTAAGCGCACTAAGCGGTTCGCTAGGTCTGCCACGATTGGTACAGTACAGTCAAAATTTCTTCTGTCCGTTACCTTGATATGCTCTTTGTCATCGTATTCTGTCATGGCGTTTGTGGATTCAGGCGCTGCCCTAAACTTGATGGACTTGGAATATGCTAAGCGTTGTGGGTTTTTCTTGGAGCCCTTGCAGTGTCCTATTCCATTGAGAGGAATTGATGCTACGCCTTTGGCCAAGAATAAGCCTCAGTACTGGACCCAGCTGACCATGTGCATGGCTCCTGCACATCAGGAGGTTATTCGCTTTCTGGTGTTGCTTAATCTGCATGATGTGGCCGTGTTGGGGTTGCCATGGCTACAAGCCCATAATCCAGTATTGGATTGGAAATCCATGTCGGTGTCCAGCTGGGGTTGTCAGGGGGTACATGGTGATGTTCCATTTCTGTCAATTTCGTCATCCACCCCTTCTGAGGTTCCAGACTTCTTGTCTGATTACCGGGATGTATTTGATGAGCCCAAGTCCGATGCCCTACCTCCGCATAGGGATTGTGATTGTGCTATCAATTTGATTCCTGGTAGTAAATTCCCAAAAGGTCGACTGTTTAATTTATCCGTGCCTGAGCACACCGCTATGCGCAGTTATGTGAAGGAATCCCTGGAGAAGGGGCATATTCGCCCGTCATCGTCGCCATTAGGAGCAGGGTTCTTTTTTGTAGCCAAGAAGGATGGTTCGCTGAGACCTTGTATAGATTACCGCCTTCTTAATAAGATCACTGTTAAATTTCAGTACCCCTTGCCATTGTTATCTGATTTGTTTGCTCGGATTAAGGGGGCTAGTTGGTTCACCAAGATAGATCTTCGTGGTGCGTATAATCTGGTGCGAATCAGGCGAGGCGATGAATGGAAAACTGCATTTAATACGCCCGAGGGTCATTTTGAGTATCTAGTGATGCCATTCGGACTTGCCAATGCTCCATCAGTGTTTCAGTCCTTTATGCATGACATCTTCCGAGAGTACCTGGATAAATTCCTGATTGTGTACTTGGATAACATTTTGATCTTCTCGGATGATTGGGAGTCTCATGTGAAGCAGGTCAGAACGGTTTTTCAGGTCCTGCGTGCTAATTCTTTGTTTGTGAAGGGATCAAAGTGTCTCTTTGGTGTGCAGAAGGTTTCATTTTTGGGGTTCATCTTTTCCCCTTCTACTATCGAGATGGATCCTGTTAAGGTCCAAGTCATCCATGATTGGATTCAGCCGACATCTCTGAAAAGTCTGCAAAAGTTCCTGGGCTTTGCTAATTTTTATCGTCGCTTCATCTGCAATTTTTCTAGTATTGCCAAACCATTGACCGATTTGACCAAGAAGGGTGCTGATTTGGTCAATTGGTCTTCTGCTGCTGTGGAAGCTTTTCATGAGTTGAAGCGTCGTTTTTCTTCTGCCCCTGTGTTGTGTCAACCAGATGTTTCTCTTCCGTTCCAGGTCGAGGTTGATGCTTCTGAGATTGGAGCAGGGGCTGTTTTGTCGCAGAGAGGTTCTGATTGCTCAGTGATGAAACCATGCGCTTTTTTTTCCAGGAAGTTTTCGCCTGCTGAGCGAAATTATGATGTGGGCAACCGAGAGTTGCTGGCCATGAAGTGGGCATTCGAGGAGTGGCGTCATTGGCTTGAAGGAGCTAAGCATCGCGTGGTGGTGTTGACTGATCATAAGAACTTGACTTATCTCGAGTCTGCTAAGCGTTTGAATCCTAGACAGGCTCGTTGGTCGCTGTTTTTTGCCCGTTTTGACTTTGTAATTTCGTACCTTCCGGGCTCTAAAAATGTGAAGGCAGATGCTCTGTCTAGGAGTTTTGTGCCCGACTCTCCGGGTTTATCTGAGCCGGCGGGTATCCTCAAGGAAGGAGTAATTGTGTCTGCCATCTCCCCTGATTTGCGGCGGGTGCTGCAAAAATTTCAGGCTAATAAACCTGATCGTTGTCCAGCGGAGAAACTGTTTGTCCCTGATAGGTGGACGAATAAAGTTATCTCTGAGGTTCATTGTTCGGTGTTGGCTGGTCATCCTGGAATCTTTGGTACCAGAGAGTTAGTGGCTAGATCCTTTTGGTGGCCATCTCTGTCGCGGGATGTGCGTACTTTTGTGCAGTCCTGTGGGATTTGTGCTCGGGCTAAGCCCTGCTGTTCTCGTGCCAGTGGGTTGCTTTTGCCCTTGCCGGTCCCGAAGAGGCCTTGGACACATATCTCTATGGATTTTATTTCAGATCTCCCCGTCTCTCAAAAGATGTCAGTCATTTGGGTGGTCTGTGATCGCTTTTCTAAGATGGTCCATCTGGTACCCTTGTCTAAATTGCCTTCCTCCTCTGATTTGGTGCCATTGTTCTTCCAGCATGTGGTTCGTTTGCATGGCATTCCAGAGAATATCGTTCCTGACAGAGGTTCCCAGTTTGTTTCGAGGTTTTGGCCAGCCTTTTGTGGTAGGATGGGCATTGACTTGTCTTTTTCCTCGGCTTTCCATCCTCAGACTAATGGCCAGACCGAACGAACCAATCAGACCTTGGAAACCTATCTGAGATGCTTTGTTTCTGCCGATCAGGATGACTGGGTGTCCTTTTTGCCTTTGGCTGAGTTCGCCCTTAATAATCGGGCCAGCTCGGCTACCTTGGTTTCGCCATTTTTCTGCAATTCTGGGTTCCATCCTCTTTTCTCTTCAGGACAGGTTGAGTCTTCGGACTGTCCTGGTGTGGATACTGTGGTGGACAGGTTGCAGCAGATTTGGACTCATGTAGTGGACAATTTGACCTTGTCCCAGGAGAAGGCTCAACGTTTCGCTAATCGCAGACGCCGTGTGGGTCCCCGACTTCGTGTTGGGGATCTGGTTTGATTATCTTCTCGTCATATTCCTATGAAGGTTTCCTCTCCTAAGTTTAAACCTCGTTTCATTGGTCCGTATAGGATTTCTGAGGTTCTTAATCCTGTGTCTTTTCGTCTGACCCTCCCAGATTCTTTTTCCATACATAACGTATTCCATAGGTCATTGTTGCGGAGATACGTGGCACCTATGGTTCCATCTGTTGACCCTCCTGCCCCGGTTTTGTTGGAGGGGGAATTGGAGTATATTGTGGAGAAGATTTTGGATTCTCGTGTTTCAAGACGGAAACTCCAGTATCTGGTTAAATGGAAGGGTTATGCTCAGGAAGATAATTCCTGGGTTTTTGCCTCTGATGTCCATGCTCCCGATCTTGTTCGTGCCTTTCATGTGGCTCATCCTGGTCGGCCTGGGGGCTGTGGTGAGGGTTCGGTGACCCCTCCTCAAGGGGGGGGTACTGTTGTGAATTCTGTGGCAGAGCTCCCTCCTGTGGTCACAAGTGGTACTTCGGCTGATTCTCTCTGGGAGCTTCCGTTTGTGGAGGAAAGTGGTACTGCGGCTTCTGAGTTTCCTCCCTCAGGTGATCTGGTGAGGTCGTTAGGTGCTTCTCTACTTAACTCCACCTAATGCTTTGATCCATGCTTCCTGTCAATGTTCCAGTGTAGGACTTGTTTTTCCCTGGATCATTCCTGTGGCCTGCTGCTCTGCATAGCTAAGTTCTTCTTTGATATTTGTTTGCTATTTTTTCTGTCCAGCTTGTCTATTTGTTTTGCTGGAAGCTCTGGGACGCAAAGGGTGTACCTCCGTGCCGTTAGTTCGGTACGGAGGGTCTTTTTGCCCCCTTTGCGTGGTTTTCTTTAGGGTTTTGTGTAGACCGCAAAGTTATCTTTCCTATCCTCGCTCTGTTAAGAAAGTCGGGCCTCACTTTGCTGAATCTATTTCATCCCTACGTTTGTCTTTTCATCTTTACTCACAGTCATTATATGTGGGGGGCTGCCTTTTCCTTTGGGGTATTTCTCTGAGGCAAGGTAGGCTTATTTTCTATCTTCAGGCTAGTTAGTTTCTCAGGCTGTGTCGAGTTGCATAGGTAGAGTTAGGCGCAATCCACGGCTGCCTCTAGTGTTGTTTGGAGAGGATTAGGGATTGCGGTCTGCAGAGTTCCCACGTCTCAGAGCTCGTTCTATTATTTTGGGTTATTGTCAGATCACTGTATGTGCTCTGACCGCTATGTCCATTGTGATACTGAATTGCCTATCACAACACACCGCATTCCTCTATATCCACACTGCATTCCTCTATATCCACAACGCATTCCTCTATATTCACACTGCATTACTCTATATCCACAACGCATTCCTCTATTTTCTCAATGCATTCCTTTATATCCATTCTGCATTCCTCTATATCCACACTGCATCCCTCTATATCAACACTGTATTTCTCTATATCCACGCTGCATTCCTCTATAACTACACTGCATTGCTCTATGTCCACATTTTATTCCTCTATATCCACACAACATTCCTCTATATCCACAGCGCATTCCTCTATATCCACTCTGCATTCCTCTACAACCACACTGCATTCCTCTATATCCACACTGCATTCCTCTATATCCACACCGCATTCCTCTATATCCACACTGCATTCCTCTATTGTTATGACCTGGTGGTTAAGAGGCCACACTGAAATGACCTGGTGGCTAAAACGCAACATGGAACGAGCTCTGAGAAGGTGGTATCTCTACTGACCGCAGTCCCTAATCCTAACAACACAACTAGAAATAGCCGTGGGATGTTCCTGACACTCCCTAGACACCTCGTCACAGCCTAAGATATAACTACCCCTGAAGAAGGAAATAGAAAGCTATCTTGCCTCAGAGAAACCCCCAAAAGGAAAGACAGCCCCCCACAAATATTGACTGTGAAAGGAGAGGGAAATGACAAACACAGAAATGAAATTAGAATTCAGCAAAGGGTGAGGGCAATACTAAACTAGATAGACAGAGAGCAAAGGATACTATGCGGTCAGTATTAAAAACTACAAAATCCACGCCGAGTTTACAAAAATGAACTCCACACCGACTCACGGTGTGGAGGGGCAAATCTGCTTTCCCAGAGCTTCCAGCTAGCCTAAATAAGACATAGTGACAAGCTGGACAAAAGAGACAAAATGCAAAGCAATAGAGTCCAAACAAATGGACAAACAAACTAGCAAAACTTATCTTTTGCAGACAAGGACTGGCCATATGAGAAATCCAAGGGAAGAATCAAATGCAACCAAGAACATTGACAGCAGGCATGGACTAAAGCCCAGAGCAGGTTTAAATAACAAACCCAGGCAAGGCGATTAGTGAAGGCAGCTGCTACAGCTACCTAACGGAGCAGCAGTTCCACTCGAAACCACCAGAGGGAGCCCAAGGGCAGAACTCGCAAACATACCATTAGCAACCACAGGAGGGAGCTCCAGAACGGAACTCAAAACAATCTATATCCACACCGCATTCCTCCATATCCACACTGCATTCCTCTATATCCACACCGCATTCCTCTATATCCACACAGCATTCCTCTATATCCACATCGCATTCCACTATATCCACACTGCATTCCTCTATATCCACACTGCATTTCTCTATATCCACACTGTATTCCTCTATATCCACACTGCATTCCTCTATATCCACACTGCATTCCTCTATATCCACACTGCATTCCTCTATATCCACACTGCATTCCTCTATATCCACAATGCATTCCTCTATATCCATACAGTTTTCCTCTATATCCACACTGCATTCCTCTATATCTACACAATATTCCTCTATATCCACACTGCATTCCTCTATTTCTACACAATATTCCTCTATATCCACACTGCATTCCTCTATATTCACACTACATTCCTCTATATCCACACTGCATTCCTCTATATCCACACCACATTCCTCTATATGCACACTGCATTCCTCTATATCCACACTGCATTCCTCTATATCCACAGCGCATTCCTCTATATCCACACTGCATTCCTCTATATACACACTGCATTCCTCTATATGCACACCGTATTCCTCTATATCCACAGCGCATTCCTCTATATCCACACCGCATTCCTCTATATCCACACTGCATTCCTCTATATCCACACTGCATTCCTCTATATCCACAGCGCATTCCTCTATATCCACACTGCATTCCTCTATATCCACACAGCATTCCTCTATATCCACACTGCAATCCTCTTTATCCATGCTGCATTCCTCTATATCCACGCTGTATTCCTCTATATCCACGCTGCATTCCTCTTGATCCATGCTGCATTCCTCTATTTCCACGCTGCATTCCTCTATATCCACACCACATTCCTCTATATCCACACTGCATTCCTCTATATCCACACTGCATTCCTCTATATCCACACCGCATTCCTCTATATCCACACTGCATTCCTCTATATCCACAATGCATTCCTCTATATCCACGCTGCATTCCTCTATATCCACACTGCATTCCTCTATATCCACACAGCATTCCTCTATATGCACACTGCATTCCTTTAAGTCCACACCGCATTCCTCTATATCCACACCACATTCCTCTATGACCACAATGCATTCCTCTATATCCACACCGCATTCCTCTATATCCACACTGCATTCCTCTATATCCACAACGCATTCCTCTATATTCACACTGCATTACTCTTTATCCACACCGCATTCCTCTATTTTCTCAATGCATTCCTTTATATCCATTCTGCATTCCTCTATATCCACACTGCATCCCTCTATATCAACACTGTATTCCTCTATATCCACGCTGTATTCCTCTATAACTACACTGCATTGCTCTATATCCACATTTTATTCCTCTATATCCACACAACATTCCTCTATATCCACAGCGCATTCCTCTATATCCATACTGCATTCCTCTACAACCACACTGCATTCCTCTATATCCACACTGCATTCCTCTATATCCACACCGCATTCCTCTATATCCACACCGCATTCCTCTATTGTTATGACCTGGTGGTTAAGAGGCCACACTGAAATGACCTGGTGGCTAAAACGCAACATGGAACGAGCTCAGAGAAGGTGGTATCTCTACTGACCGCAGTCCCTAATCCTAACAACACAACTAGAAATAGCTATGGGATGTTCCTGACACTCCCTAGACACCTCGTCACAGCCTAAGATATAACTACCCCTAAAGAAGGAAATAGAAAGCTATCTTGCCTCAGAGAAACCCCCAAAAGGAAAGACAGCCCCCCCACAAATATTGACTGTGAAAGGAGAGGGAAATGACGAACACAGAAATGAAATTAGAATTCAGCAAATGGGAGGCCAATACTAAACTAGATAGACAGAGAGCAAAGGATACTATGCGGTCAGTATTAAAAACTACAAAATCCACGCAGAGTTTACAAAAATGAACTCCACACCGACTCACGGTGTGGAGGGGCAAATCTGCTTTCCCAGAGCTTCCAGCTAGCCTAAATAAGACATAGTGACAAGCTGGACAAAAGAGACAAAATGCAAAGCAATAGAGTCCAAACAAATGGACAAACAAACTAGCAAAACTTATCTTTTGCAGACAAGGACTGGCCATATGAGAAATCCAAGGGAAGAATCAAATCCAACCAAGAACATTGACAGCAGGCATGGACTAAAGCCCAGAGCAGGTTTAAATAACAAACCCAGGCAAGGCGATTAGTGAAGGCAGCTGCTACAGCTACCTAACGGAGCAGCAGTTCCACTCAAAACCACCAGAGGGAGCCCAAGGGCAGAACTCGCAAACATACCATTAGCAACCACAGGAGGGAGCTCCAGAACGGAACTCAAAACAATCTATATCCACACCGCATTCCTCCATATCCACACTGCATTCCTCCATATCCACACCGCATTCCTCTATATCCACACAGCATTCCTCTATATCCACACCGCATTCCACTATATCCACACTGCATTCCTCTATATCCACACTGCATTTCTCTATATCCACATGGTATTCCTCTATATCCACACTGCATTCCTCTATATCCACACTGCATTCCTCTATATCCACACTGCATTCCTCTATATCCACAATGCATTCCTCTATATCCATACAGTTTTCCTCTATATCCACACTGCATTCCTCTATATCTACACAATATTCCTCTATATCCACACTGCATTCCTCTATATATACACAATATTCCTCTATATCCACACTGCATTCCTCTATATCCACACTGCATTCCTGTATATCCACACTGCATTCCTCTATATCCACACCACATTCCTCTATATGCACACTGCATTACTCTAAATCCACACTGCATTCCTCTATATCCACAGCGCATTCCTCTATATCCACACTGCATTCCTCTATATCCACACTGCATTCCTCTATATGCACACTGCATTCCTCTATATCCACAGCGCATTCCTCAATATCCACACCGCGTTCCTCTATATCCACACTGCATTCCTCCATACCCACACTGCATTCCTCTATATCCACAGCGCATTCCTCTATATCCACACTGCATTCCTCTATATCCACACTGCATTCCTCTATATGCACACCGCATTCCTCTATATCCACACTGCATTCCTCTATATCCACAACGCATTCCTCTATATTCACACTGCATTACTCTATATCCACACCACATTCCTCTATTTTCTCAATGCATTCCTTTATATCCATTCTGCATTCCTCTATATCCACACTGCATCCCTCTATATCAACACTGTATTCCTCTATATCCACGCTGCATTCCTCTATAACTACACTGCATTGCTCTATATCCACATTTTATTCCTCTATATCCACACAACATTCCTCTATATCCACAGCGCATTCCTCTATATCCACACTGCATTCCTCTACAACCACACTGCATTCCTCTATATCCACACTGCATTCCTCTATATCCACACCGCATTCCTCTATTGTTATGACCTGGTGGCTAAGAGGCCACACTGAAATGACCTGGTGTCTAAAACGCTACATGGAACGAGCTCTGAGAAGGTGGTATCTCTACTGACCGCAGTCCCTAATCCTAACAACACAACTTGAAATAGCCGTGGGATGTTCTTGCCACTCCCTAGACACCTCGTCACAGCCTAAGATATAACTATCCCTAAAGAAGGAAATAGAAAGCTATCTTGCCTCAGAGAAACCCCCAAAAGGAAAGACAGCCCCCCACAAATATTGACTGAAAGGAGAGGGAAATGACGAACACAGAAATGAAATTAGAATTCAGCAAAGGGGAAGCCAATACTAAACTAGATAGACAGAGAGCAAAGGATACTATGCGGTCAGTATTAAAAACTACAAAATCCACGCAGAGTTTACAAAAATGAACTCCACACCGACTCACGGTGTGGAGGGGCAAATCTGCTTTCCCAGAGCTTCCAGCTAGCCTAAATAAGACATAGTGACAAGCTGGACAAAAGAGACAAAATGCAAAGCAATAGAGTCCAAACAAATGGACAAACAAACTAGCAAAACTTATCTTTTGCAGACAAGGACTGGCCATATGAGAAATCCAAGGGAAGAATCAAATCCAACCAAGAACATTGACAGCAGGCATGGACTAAAGCCCAGAGCAGGTTTAAATAACAAACCCAGGCAAGGCGATTAGTGAAGGCAGCTGCTACAGCTACCTAACGGAGCAGCAGTTCCACTCGAAACCACCAGAGGGACCCCAAGGGCAGAACTCGCAAACATACCATTAGCAACCACAGGAGGGAGCTCCAGAACGGAACTCAAAACAATCTATATCCACACCACATTCCTCCATATCCACACTGCATTCCTCTATATCCACACCGCATTCCTCTATATCCACACAGCATTCCTCTATATCCACACCGCATTCCACTATATCCACACTGCATTCCTCTATATCCACACTGCATTTCTCTATATCCACACTGTATTCCTCTATATCCACACTGCATTCCTCTATATCCACATTGCATTCCTCTATATCCACACTGCATTCCTCTATATCCACACTGCATTCCTCTATATGCACATTGCATTCCTCTATATACACACTGCATTCCTCTATATCCACACTGCATTCCTCTATATGCACACCGCATTCCTCTATATCCACAGCGCATTCCTCTATATCCACACTGCATTCCTCTATATCCACAGCGCATTCCTCTATATCCACACTGCATTCCTCTATATCCACACTGCATTCCTCTATATGCACACCGCATTCCTCTATATCCACAGCGCATTCCTCTGTATCCACACTGCATTCCTCTATATCCACACTGCATTCCTCTATATCCACTGCGCATTCCTCTATATCCACACTGCATTCCTCTATATCCACACCGCATTCCTCTATATCCACACTGCATTCCTCAATATCCACACTGCATTCCTCTATATCCACACTGCACTCCTCTATATCCACAATGCATTCCTCTATATTCCTACAGTATTCCTCTATATCCACACCGCATTCCTCTATATCCACACCGCATTGCTCTATATCCACACTGCCTTCCTCTATATCTACACAATATTCCTCTATATCTACACTGCACCTCTATATATCCACACCGGATTCCTCTATATCCACACTGCATTCCTTTATATCCACACTGCATTCCTCTATATCCACACTGCATTCCTCTATATCCGCACCGTATTCCTCTATATCCACACTGCATTCCTCTATAACCACACTGCATTCCTCTATATCCACACTGCATTCCTCTATATCCACACCGTGTTCCTCTATATCTACACTGCATTCCTCTATATCCATGCTGCATTCCTCTATATCCATACCACATTTCTCTATATCTACACTGCATCTCTATATATCCACGCCGCATTCCTCTATATCCACACTGCATTCCTCTATATCCATGCTGCATTCCTCTATATCTACACAGTATTCCTCTACATCTACACTGCATCTCTATATATCCACACCACATTCCTCTATATCCACACCGCATTCCTCTATATCCACACTACATTCCTCTATATCCACACCGCATTCCTCTATATCCACACCGCATTCCTCTATATCCACACTGCATTCCTCTATATCCACACTGCATTCCTCTATATCCATGCTGCATTCCTCTATATCCACAATGCATTCCTCTATATCCATACAGTATTCCTCTATATCCACACCGCATTCCTCTATATCCACACCGCATTGCTCTATATTCACACTGCATTCCTCTATATCTACACAATATTCCTCTATAACTACACTGCACCTCTATATATCCACACTGCATTCCTCTATATCCACACTGCATTCCTCTATATCCACACTGCATTCCTCTATATCCATGCTGCATTCCTCTATATCCACACTGCATTCCTTTATATCCACACTGCATTCCTCTATATCCACACTGCGTTCCTCTATATCCACACTGCATTCCTTTATATCCACACTGCATCTCTATATATCCACACTGCGTTCCTCTATATCCACACTGCATTCCTCTATATCCACACTGCATTCCTCTATATCCACAACGCATTCCTCTATATTCACACTGCATTACTCTTTATCCACACCGCATTCCTCTATTTTCTCAATGCATCCCTTTATATCCATTCTGCATTCCTCTATATCCACACTGCATCCCTCTATATCAACACTGTATTCCTCTATATCCACGCTGCATTCCTCTATAACTACACTGCATTGCTCTATATCCACATTTTATTCCTCTATATCCACACAACATTCCTCTATAAACACAGCGCATTCCTCTATATCCATACTGCATTCCTCTACAACCACACTGCATTCCTCTATATCCACACTGCATTCCTCTATATCCACACCGCATTCCTCTATATCCACACCGCATTCCTCTATTGTTATGACCTGGTGGTTAAGAGGCCACACTGAAATGACCTGGTGGCTAAAACGCAACATGGAACGAGCTCAGAGAAGGTGGTATCTCTACTGACCGCAGTCCCTAATCCTAACAACACAACTAGAAATAGCTATGGGATGTTCCTGACACTCCCTAGACACCTCGTCACAGCCTAAGATATAACTACCCCTAAAGAAGGAAATAGAAAGCTATCTTGCCTCAGAGAAACCCCCAAAAGGAAAGACAGCCCCCCCACAAATATTGACTGTGAAAGGAGAGGGAAATGACGAACACAGAAATGAAATTAGAATTCAGCAAATGGGAGGCCAATACTAAACTAGATAGACAGAGAGCAAAGGATACTATGCGGTCAGTATTAAAAACTACAAAATCCACGCAGAGTTTACAAAAATGAACTCCACACCGACTCACGGTGTGGAGGGGCAAATCTGCTTTCCCAGAGCTTCCAGCTAGCCTAAATAAGACATAGTGACAAGCTGGACAAAAGAGACAAAATGCAAAGCAATAGAGTCCAAACAAATGGACAAACAAACTAGCAAAACTTATCTTTTGCAGACAAGGACTGGCCATATGAGAAATCCAAGGGAAGAATCAAATCCAACCAAGAACATTGACAGCAGGCATGGACTAAAGCCCAGAGCAGGTTTAAATAACAAACCCAGGCAAGGCGATTAGTGAAGGCAGCTGCTACAGCTACCTAACGGAGCAGCAGTTCCACTCAAAACCACCAGAGGGAGCCCAAGGGCAGAACTCGCAAACATACCATTAGCAACCACAGGAGGGAGCTCCAGAACGGAACTCAAAACAATCTATATCCACACCGCATTCCTCCATATCCACACTGTATTCCTCTATATCCACACCGCATTCCTCTATATCCACACAGCATTCCTCTATATCCACACCGCATTCCACTATATCCACACTGCATTCCTCTATATCCACACTGCATTTCTCTATATCCACATGGTATTCCTCTATATCCACACTGCATTCCTCTATATCCACACTGCATTCCTCTATATCCACACTGCATTCCTCTATATCCACAATGCATTCCTCTATATCCATACAGTTTTCCTCTATATCCACACTGCATTCCTCTATATCTACACAATATTCCTCTATATCCACACTGCATTCCTCTATATATACACAATATTCCTCTATATCCACACTGCATTCCTCTATATCCACACTGCATTCCTGTATATCCACACTGCATTCCTCTATATCCACACCACATTCCTCTATATGCACACTGCATTACTCTAAATCCACACTGCATTCCTCTATATCCACAGCGCATTCCTCTATATCCACACTGCATTCCTCTATATCCACACTGCATTCCTCTATATGCACACTGCATTCCTCTATATCCACAGCGCATTCCTCAATATCCACACCGCATTCCTCTATATCCACACTGCATTCCTCCATACCCACACTGCATTCCTCTATATCCACAGCGCATTCCTCTATATCCACACTGCATTCCTCTATATGCACACCGCATTCCTCTATATCCACAGCGCATTCCTCTATATCCACACTGCATTCCTCTATATCCACAACGCATTCCTCTATATTCACCCTGCATTACTCTATATCCACACCACATTCCTCTATTTTCTCAATGCATTCCTTTATATCCATTCTGCATTCCTCTATATCCACACTGCATCCCTCTATATCAACACTGTATTCCTCTATATCCACGCTGCATTCCTCTATAACTACACTGCATTGCTCTATATCCACATTTTATTCCTCTATATCCACACAACATTCCTCTATATCCACAGCGCATTCCTCTATATCCACACTGCATTCCTCTTCAACCACACTGCATTCCTCTATATCCACACTGCATTCCTCTATATCCACACCGCATTCCTCTATTGTTATGACCTGGTGGCTAAGAGGCCACACTGAAATGACCTGGTGTCTAAAACGCAACATGGAACGAGCTCTGAGAAGGTGGTATCTCTACTGACCGCAGTCCCTAATCCTAACAACACAACTTGAAATAGCCGTGGGATGTTCTTGCCACTCCCTAGACACCTCGTCACAGCCTAAGATATAACTATCCCTAAAGAAGGAAATAGAAAGCTATATTGCCTCAGAGAAACCCCCAAAAGGAAAGACAGCCCCCCCACAAATATTGACTGTGAAAGGAGAGGGAAATGACGAACACAGAAATGAAATTAGAATTCAGCAAAGGGGAGGCCAATACTAAACTAGATAGACAGAGAGCAAAGGATACTATGCGGTCAGTATTAAAAACTACAAAATCCACGCAGAGTTTACAAAAATGAACTCCACACCGACTCACGGTGTGGAGGGGCAAATCTGCTTTCCCAGAGCTTCCAGCTAGCCTAAATAAGACATAGTGACAAGCTGGACAAAAGAGACAAAATGCAAAGCAATAGAGTCCAAACAAATGGACAAACAAACTAGCAAAACTTATCTTTTGCAGACAAGGACTGGCCATATGAGAAATCCAAGGGAAGAATCAAATCCAACCAAGAACATTGACAGCAGGCATGGACTAAAGCCCAGAGCAGGTTTAAATAACAAACCCAGGCAAGGCGATTAGTGAAGGCAGCTGCTACAGCTACCTAACGGAGCAGCAGTTCCACTCGAAACCACCAGAGGGACCCCAAGGGCAGAACTCGCAAACATACCATTAGCAACCACAGGAGGGAGCTCCAGAACGGAACTCAAAACAATCTATATCCACACCGCATTCCTCCATATCCACACTGCATTCCTCTATATCCACACCGCATTCCTCTATATCCACACAGCATTCCTCTATATCCACACCGCATTCCACTATATCCACACTGCATTCCTCTATATCCACACTGCATTTCTCTATATCCACACTGTATTCCTCTATATCCACACTGCATTCCTCTATATCCACATTGCATTCCTCTATATCCACACTGCATTCCTCTATATCCACACTGCATTCCTCTATATGCACATTGCATTCCTCTATATACACACTGCATTCCTCTATATCCACACTGCATTCCTCTATATGCACACCGCATTCCTCTATATCCACAGCGCATTCCTCTATATCCACACTGCATTCCTCTATATCCACAGCGCATTCCTCTATATCCACACTGCATTCCTCTATATCCACACTGCATTCCTCTATATGCACACCGCATTCCTCTATATCCACAGCGCATTCCTCTGTATCCACACTGCATTCCTCTATATCCACACTGCATTCCTCTATATCCACAGCGCATTCCTCTATATCCACACTGCATTCCTCTATATCCACACCGCATTCCTCTATATCCACACTGCATTCCTCAATATCCACACTGCATTCCTCTATATCCACACTGCACTCCTCTATATCCACAATGCATTCCTCTATATTCCTACAGTATTCCTCTATATCCACACCGCATTCCTCTATATCCACACCGCATTGCTCTATATCCACACTGCCTTCCTCTATATCTACACAATATTCCTCTATATCTACACTGCACCTCTATATATCCACACCGGATTCCTCTATATCCACACTGCATTCCTCTATATCCACACTGCATTCCTCTATATCCACACTGCATTCCTCTATATCCACACCGTATTCCTCTATATCCACACTGCATTCCTCTATAACCACACTGCATTCCTCTATATCCACACTGCATTCCTCTATATCCACACCGTGTTCCTCTATATCTACACTGCATTCCTCTATATCCATGCTGCATTCCTCTATATCCATACCACATTTCTCTATATCTACACTGCATCTCTATATATCCACGCCGCATTCCTCTATATCCACACTGCATTCCTCTATATCCATGCTGCATTCCTCTATATATACACAGTATTCCTCTACATCTACACTGCATCTCTATATATCCACACCACATTCCTCTATATCCACACCGCATTCCTCTATATCCACACTACATTCCTCTATATCCACACCGCATTCCTCTATATCCACACCGCATTCCTCTATATCCACACTGCATTCCTCTATATCCACACTGCATTCCTCTATATCCATGCTGCATTCCTCTATATCCACAATGCATTCCTCTATATCCATACAGTATTCCTCTATATCCACACCGCATTTCTCTATATCCACACCGCATTGCTCTATATTCACACTGCATTCCTCTATATCTACACAATATTCCTCTATATCTACACTGCACCTCTATATATCCACACTGCATTCCTCTATATCCACACTGCATTCCTCTATATCCACACTGCATTCCTCTATATCCACGCTGCATTCCTCGATATCCACACTGCATTCCTTTATATCCACACTGCATTCCTCTATATCCACACTGCGTTCCTCTATATCCACACTGCATTCCTCTATATCCACACTGCATTCCTTTATATCCACACTGCATCTCTATATATCCACACTGTGTTCCTCTATATCCACACTGCATTCCTCTATATCCAGACTGCATTCCTCTATATCCATGCTGCATTCCTCTATATCCACACTGCATTCCTCTATATCCACACTGCATTCCTCTATATCCACACCGCATTCCTCTATATGCACACCGCATTCCTCTATATCCACACCGCATTCCGCTATATCCACACCGCATTCCTCTATATCCACACCGCATTCCTCTATATCCACACCGCATTCCTTTATATCCACACTGCATTCCTCTATATCCACACTGCATTCCTCTATATCCACACTGCATTCCTCTATGTCCACACCGCTTTCCTCTATATCCATACTGCATTCCTCTATATCCATACCACATTCCTCTATATCTACACTGCATCTCTATATATCCACGCCGCATTCCTCTATATCTGCACTGCATTCCTCTATATCCATGCTGCATTCCTCTATATCTACACATCAATATATATATCCACACCGCATTCCTCTATATCCACACTGCATTCCTCTATATCCACACTGCATTCCTCTATATCCACACTGCATTCCTCTATATCCACACTGCATTCCTCTATATCCACACTCCATTCCTCTATATCCACACCGCATTCCTCTATATCGACATCGCATTCCTCTATATCCACACTGCTTTCCTCTATATCCACACTGCATTCCTCTATGTCCACACTGCATTCCTCTATATCCACACCGCGTTCCTCTATATCCACACTGCATTCCTCTATATCCATACTGCATTCCTCTATATCCATACCACATTCCTCTATATCTACACTGCATCTCTATATATCGACGCCGCATTCCTCTATATCTGCACTGCATTCCTCTATATCCATGCTGCATTCCTCTATATCTACACATCAATATATATATCCACACCGCATTCCTCTATATCCACACTGCATTCCTCTATACCCACACTGCATTCCTCTATATCCACACTGCATTCCTCTATATCCACACTGCATTCCTCTATATCCACACTCCATTCATCTATATCCACACCGCATTCCTCTATATCCACATTGCATTCCTCTATATCCACACTGCTTTCCTCTATATCCACACTGCATTCCTCTATGTCCACACTGCATTCCTCTATATTCACACCGCTTTCCTCCATATCCACACTGCATTCCTCTATATCCATGCTGCATTCCTCTATATTGATACCACATTACTCTATATCTACACTGCATCTCTATATATCCACACCGCATTCCTCTATATCTGCACTGCATTCCTCTATATCCATGCTGCATTCCTCTATATCTACACTACATCTCTATATATCCACACCGCATTCCTCTATATCCACACTGCATTCCTCTATATCCACACTGCATTCCTCTATATCCACATTGCATTCCTCTATATCCACACTGCATTCCTCTATATGCACACCGCATTCCTCTATATCCACAGCGCATTCCTCTATATCCACACTGCATTCCTCTATATCCACAGCGCATTCCTCTATATCCACACTGCATTCCTCTATATCCACACTGCATTCCTCTATATGCACACCGCATTCCTCTATATCCACAGCGCATTCCTCTGTATCCACACTGCATTCCTCTATATCCACACTGCATTCCTCTATATCCACAGCGCATTCCTCTATATCCACACTGCATTCCTCTATATCCACACCGCATTCCTCTATATCCACACTGCATTCCTCAATATCCACACTGCATTCCTCTATATCCACACTGCACTCCTCTATATCCACAACGCATTCCTCTATATCCATACAGTATTCCTCTATATCCACACCGCATTCCTCTATATCCACACCGCATTGCTCTATATCCACACTGCCTTCCTCTATATCTACACAATATTCCTCTATATCTACACTGCATATCTATATATCCACACCGGATTCCTCTATATCCACACTGCATTCCTCTATATCCACACTGAATTCCTCTATATCCACACTGCATTCCTCTATATCCACACCATATTCCTCTATATCCACACTGCATTCCTCTATAACCACACTGCATTCCTCTATATCCACACTGCATTCCTCTATATCCACACCGTGTTCCTCTATATCTACACTGCATTCCTCTATATCCATGCTGCATTCCTCTATATCCATACTACATTTCTCTATATCTACACTGCATCTCTATATATCCACACCACATTCCTCTATATCTACACTGCATTCCTCTATATCCATGCTGCATTCCTCTATATCTACACTGCATCTCTATATATCCACACCGCATTCCTCTATATCCACACTGCATTCCTCTATATCCATGCTGCATTCCTCTATATCTACACAGTATTCCTCTACATCTACACTGCATCGCTATATATCCACACCACATTCCTCTATATCCACACCGCATTCCTCTATATCCACACTACATTCCTCTATATCCACACCGCATTCCTCTATATCCACATTGCATTCCTCTATATCCACACTGCATTCCTCTATATCCATGCGGCATTCCTCTATATCTACAATGCATTCCTCTATATCCATACAGTATTCCTCTATATCCACACCGCATTCCTCTATATCCACACCGCATTGCTCTATATCCACACTGCATTCCTCTATATCCATGCTGCATTCCTCTATATCTACACAATATTCCTCTATATCTACACTGCATCTCTATATATCCACACTGCATTCCTCTATATCCACACTGCATTCCTCTATATCCACACTGCATTCCTCTATATCCACGCTGCATTCCTCTATATCCACACTGCGTTCCTCTATATCCACACCTCATTCCTCTATTTCCACACCGCATTCCTTTATATCCACACTGCATCTCTATATATTCAAACTGCGTTCCTCTATATCCACACTGCATTCCTCTATATCCACACTGCATTCCTCTATATCCACACCGCATTCCTCTATATCCACACAGCATTCCTCTATATCCACACCGCATTCCACTATATCCATGCTGCATTCCTCTATATCCACACTGCATTCCTCTATATCCACACTGCATTCCTCTATATCCACACCGCATTCTTCTATATGCACACCGCATTCCTCTATATCCACACCGCATTCCTCCATATCCACACTGCATTCCTCTATATCCACACCGCATTCCTCTATATCCACACAGCATTCCTCTATATCCACACCGCATTCCACTATATCCACACTGCATTCCTCTATATCCACACTGCATTTCTCTATATCCACACTGTATTCCTCTATATCCACACTGCATTCCTCAATATCCACATTGCATTCCTCTATATCCACACTGCATTCCTCTATATGCACATTGCATTCCTCTATATACACACTGCATTCCTCTATATCCACACTGCATTCCTCTATATGCACACCGCATTCCTCTATATCCACAGCGCATTCCTCTATATCCACACTGCATTCCTCTATATCCACAGCGCATTCCTCTATATCCACACTGCATTCCTCTATATCCACACTGCATTCCTCTATATGCACACCGCATTCCTCTATATCCACAGCGCATTCCTCTGTATCCACACTGCATTCCTCTATATCCACACTGCATTCCTCTATATCCACTGCGCATTCCTCTATATCCACACTGCATTCCTCTATATCCACACCGCATTCCTCTATATCCACACTGCATTCCTCAATATCCACACTGCATTCCTCTATATCCACACTGCACTCCTCTATATCCACAATGCATTCCTCTATATTCCTACAGTATTCCTCTATATCCACACCGCATTCCTCTATATCCACACCGCATTGCTCTATATCCACACTGCCTTCCTCTATATCTACACAATATTCCTCTATATCTACACTGCACCTCTATATATCCACACCGGATTCCTCTATATCCACACTGCATTCCTTTATATCCACACTGCATTCCTCTATATCCACACTGCATTCCTCTATATCCACACCGTATTCCTCTATATCCACACTGCATTCCTCTATAACCACACTGCATTCCTCTATATCCACACTGCATTCCTCTATATCCACACCGTGTTCCTCTATATCTACACTGCATTCCTCTATATCCATGCTGCATTCCTCTATATCCATACCACATTTCTCTATATCTACACTGCATCTCTATATATCCACGCCGCATTCCTCTATATCCACACTGCATTCCTCTATATCCATGCTGCATTCCTCTATATCTACACAGTATTCCTCTACATCTACACTGCATCTCTATATATCCACACCACATTCCTCTATATCCACACCGCATTCCTCTATATCCACACTACATTCCTCTATATCCACACCGCATTCCTCTATATCCACACCGCATTCCTCTATATCCACACTGCATTCCTCTATATCCACACTGCATTCCTCTATATCCATGCTGCATTCCTCTATATCCACAATGCATTCCTCTATATCCATACAGTATTCCTCTATATCCACACCGCATTCCTCTATATCCACACCGCATTGCTCTATATTCACACTGCATTCCTCTATATCTACACAATATTCCTCTATATCTGCACCTCTATATATCCACACTGCATTCCTCTATATCCACACTGCATTCCTCTATATCCACACTGCATTCCTCTATATCCATGCTGCATTCCTCTATATCCACACTGCATTCCTTTATATCCACACTGCATTCCTCTATATCCACACTGCGTTCCTCTATATCCACACTGCATTCCTTTATATCCACACTGCATCTCTATATATCCACACTGCGTTCCTCTATATCCACACTGCATTCCTCTATATCCACACTGCATTCCTCTATATCCATGCTGCATTCCTCTATATCCACACTGCATTCCTCTATATCCACACTGCATTCCTCTATATCCACAACGCATTCCTCTATATTCACACTGCATTACTCTTTATCCACACCGCATTCCTCTATTTTCTCAATGCATCCCTTTATATCCATTCTGCATTCCTCTATATCCACACTGCATCCCTCTATATCAACACTGTATTCCTCTATATCCACGCTGCATTCCTCTATAACTACACTGCATTGCTCTATATCCACATTTTATTCCTCTATATCCACACAACATTCCTCTATAAACACAGCGCATTCCTCTATATCCATACTGCATTCCTCTACAACCACACTGCATTCCTCTATATCCACACTGCATTCCTCTATATCCACACCGCATTCCTCTATATCCACACCGCATTCCTCTATTGTTATGACCTGGTGGTTAAGAGGCCACACTGAAATGACCTGGTGGCTAAAACGCAACATGGAACGAGCTCAGAGAAGGTGGTATCTCTACTGACCGCAGTCCCTAATCCTAACAACACAACTAGAAATAGCTATGGGATGTTCCTGACACTCCCTAGACACCTCGTCACAGCCTAAGATATAACTACCCCTAAAGAAGGAAATAGAAAGCTATCTTGCCTCAGAGAAACCCCCAAAAGGAAAGACAGCCCCCCCACAAATATTGACTGTGAAAGGAGAGGGAAATGACGAACACAGAAATGAAATTAGAATTCAGCAAATGGGAGGCCAATACTAAACTAGATAGACAGAGAGCAAAGGATACTATGCGGTCAGTATTAAAAACTACAAAATCCACGCAGAGTTTACAAAAATGAACTCCACACCGACTCACGGTGTGGAGGGGCAAATCTGCTTTCCCAGAGCTTCCAGCTAGCCTAAATAAGACATAGTGACAAGCTGGACAAAAGAGACAAAATGCAAAGCAATAGAGTCCAAACAAATGGACAAACAAACTAGCAAAACTTATCTTTTGCAGACAAGGACTGGCCATATGAGAAATCCAAGGGAAGAATCAAATCCAACCAAGAACATTGACAGCAGGCATGGACTAAAGCCCAGAGCAGGTTTAAATAACAAACCCAGGCAAGGCGATTAGTGAAGGCAGCTGCTACAGCTACCTAACGGAGCAGCAGTTCCACTCAAAACCACCAGAGGGAGCCCAAGGGCAGAACTCGCAAACATACCATTAGCAACCACAGGAGGGAGCTCCAGAACGGAACTCAAAACAATCTATATCCACACCGCATTCCTCCATATCCACACTGTATTCCTCTATATCCACACCGCATTCCTCTATATCCACACAGCATTCCTCTATATCCACACCGCAATCCACTATATCCACACTGCATTCCTCTATATCCACACTGCATTTCTCTATATCCACATGGTATTCCTCTATATCCACACTGCATTCCTCTATATCCACACTGCATTCCTCTATATCCACACTGCATTCCTCTATATCCACAATGCATTCCTCTATATCCATACAGTTTTCCTCTATATCCACACTGCATTCCTCTATATCTACACAATATTCCTCTATATCCACACTGCATTCCTCTATATATACACAATATTCCTCTATATCCACACTGCATTCCTCTATATCCACACTGCATTCCTGTATATCCACACTGCATTCCTCTATATCCACACCACATTCCTCTATATGCACACTGCATTACTCTAAATCCACACTGCATTCCTCTATATCCACAGCGCATTCCTCTATATCCACACTGCATTCCTCTATATCCACACTGCATTCCTCTATATGCACACTGCATTCCTCTATATCCACAGCGCATTCCTCAATATCCACACCGCATTCCTCTATATCCACACTGCATTCCTCCATACCCACACTGCATTCCTCTATATCCACAGCGCATTCCTCTATATCCACACTGCATTCCTCTATATCCACACTGCATTCCTTTATATGCACACCGCATTCCTCTATATCCACAGCGCATTCCTCTATATCCACACTGCATTCCTCTATATCCACAACGCATTCCTCTATATTCACCCTGCATTACTCTATATCCACACCACATTCCTCTATTTTCTCAATGCATTCCTTTATATCCATTCTGCATTCCTCTATATCCACACTGCATCCCTCTATATCAACACTGTATTCCTCTATATCCACGCTGCATTCCTCTATAACTACACTGCATTGCTCTATATCCACATTTTATTCCTCTATATCCACACAACATTCCTCTATATCCACAGCGCATTCCTCTATATCCACACTGCATTCCTCTACAACCACACTGCATTCCTCTATATCCACACTGCATTCCTCTATATCCACACCGCATTCCTCTATTGTTATGACCTGGTGGCTAAGAGGCCACACTGAAATGACCTGGTGTCTAAAACGCAACATGGAACGAGCTCTGAGAAGGTGGTATCTCTACTGACCGCAGTCCCTAATCCTAACAACACAACTTGAAATAGCCGTGGGATGTTCTTGCCACTCCCTAGACACCTCGTCACAGCCTAAGATATAACTATCCCTAAAGAAGGAAATAGAAAGCTATATTGCCTCAGAGAAACCCCCAAAAGGAAAGACAGCCCCCCCACAAATATTGACTGTGAAAGGAGAGGGAAATGACGAACACAGAAATGAAATTAGAATTCAGCAAAGGGGAGGCCAATACTAAACTAGATAGACAGAGAGCAAAGGATACTATGCGGTCAGTATTAAAAACTACAAAATCCACGCAGAGTTTACAAAAATGAACTCCACACCGACTCACGGTGTGGAGGGGCAAATCTGCTTTCCCAGAGCTTCCAGCTAGCCTAAATAAGACATAGTGACAAGCTGGACAAAAGAGACAAAATGCAAAGCAATAGAGTCCAAACAAATGGACAAACAAACTAGCAAAACTTATCTTTTGCAGACAAGGACTGGCCATATGAGAAATCCAAGGGAAGAATCAAATCCAACCAAGAACATTGACAGCAGGCATGGACTAAAGCCCAGAGCAGGTTTAAATAACAAACCCAGGCAAGGCGATTAGTGAAGGCAGCTGCTACAGCTACCTAACGGAGCAGCAGTTCCACTCGAAACCACCAGAGGGACCCCAAGGGCAGAACTCGCAAACATACCATTAGCAACCACAGGAGGGAGCTCCAGAACGGAACTCAAAACAATCTATATCCACACCGCATTCCTCCATATCCACACTGCATTCCTCTATATCCACACCGCATTCCTCTATATCCACACAGCATTCCTCTATATCCACACCGCATTCCACTATATCCACACTGCATTCCTCTATATCCACACTGCATTTCTCTATATCCACACTGTATTCCTCTATATCCACACTGCATTCCTCTATATCCACATTGCATTCCTCTATATCCACACTGCATTCCTCTATATCCACACTGCATTCCTCTATATGCACATTGCATTCCTCTATATACACACTGCATTCCTCTATATCCACACTGCATTCCTCTATATGCACACCGCATTCCTCTATATCCACAGCGCATTCCTCTATATCCACACTGCATTCCTCTATATCCACAGCGCATTCCTCTATATCCACACTGCATTCCTCTATATCCACACTGCATTCCTCTATATGCACACCGCATTCCTCTATATCCACAGCGCATTCCTCTGTATCCACACTGCATTCCTCTATATCCACACTGCATTCCTCTATATCCACAGCGCATTCCTCTATATCCACACTGCATTCCTCTATATCCACACCGCATTCCTCTATATCCACACTGCATTCCTCAATATCCACACTGCATTCCTCTATATCCACACTGCACTCCTCTATATCCACAATGCATTCCTCTATATTCCTACAGTATTCCTCTATATCCACACCGCATTCCTCTATATCCACACCGCATTGCTCTATATCCACACTGCCTTCCTCTATATCTACACGATATTCCTCTATATCTACACTGCACCTCTATATATCCACACCGGATTCCTCTATATCCACACTGCATTCCTCTATATCCACACTGCATTCCTCTATATCCACACTGCATTCCTCTATATCCACACCGTATTCCTCTATATCCACACTGCATTCCTCTATAACCACACTGCATTCCTCTATATCCACACTGCATTCCTCTATATCCACACCGTGTTCCTCTATATCTACACTGCATTCCTCTATATCCATGCTGCATTCCTCTATATCCATACCACATTTCTCTATATCTACACTGCATCTCTATATATCCACGCCGCATTCCTCTATATCCACACTGCATTCCTCTATATCCATGCTGCATTCCTCTATATATACACAGTATTCCTCTACATCTACACTGCATCTCTATATATCCACACCACATTCCTCTATATCCACACCGCATTCCTCTATATCCACACTACATTCCTCTATATCCACACCGCATTCCTCTATATCCACACCGCATTCCTCTATATCCACACTGCATTCCTCTATATCCACACTGCATTCCTCTATATCCATGCTGCATTCCTCTATATCCACAATGCATTCCTCTATATCCATACAGTATTCCTCTATATCCACACCGCATTTCTCTATATCCACACCGCATTGCTCTATATTCACACTGCATTCCTCTATATCTACACAATATTCCTCTATATCTACACTGCACCTCTATATATCCACACTGCATTCCTCTATATCCACACTGCATTCCTCCATATCCACACTGCATTCCTCTATATCCATGCTGCATTCCTCTATATCCACACTGCATTCCTTTATATCCACACTGCATTCCTCTATATCCACACTGCGTTCCTTTATATCCACACTGCATTCCTCTATATCCACACTGCATTCCTTTATATCCACACTGCATCTCTATATATCCACACTGTGTTCCTCTATATCCACACTACATTCCTCTATATCCAGACTGCATTCCTCTATATCCATGCTGCATTCCTCTATATCCACACTGCATTCCTCTATATCCACACTGCATTCCTCTATATCCACACCGCATTCCTCTATATGCACACCGCATTCCTCTATATCCACACCGCATTCCGCTATATCCACACCGCATTCCTCTATATCCACACCGCATTCCTCTATATCCACACCGCATTCCTTTATATCCACACTGCATTCCTTTATATCCACACTGCATTCCTCTATATCCACACTGCATTCCTCTATGTCCACACCGCTTTCCTCTATATCCATACTGCATTCCTCTATATCCATACCACATTCCTCTATATCTACACTGCATCTCTATATATCCACGCCGCATTCCTCTATATCTGCACTGCATTCCTCTATATCCATGCTGCATTCCTCTATATCTACACATCAATATATATATCCACACCGCATTCCTCTATATCCACACTGCATTCCTCTATATCCACACTGCATTCCTCTATATCCACACTGCATTCCTCTATATCCACACTGCATTCCTCTATATCCACACTCCATTCCTCTATATCCACACCGCATTCCTCTATATCGACATCGCATTCCTCTATATCCACACTGCTTTCCTCTATATCCACACTGCATTCCTCTATGTCCACACTGCATTCCTCTATATCCACACCGCGTTCCTCTATATCCACACTGCATTCCTCTATATCCATACTGCATTCCTCTATATCCATACCACATTCCTCTATATCTACACTGCATCTCTATATATCCACGCCGCATTCCTCTATATCTGCACTGCATTCCTCTATATCCATGCTGCATTCCTCTATATCTACACATCAATATATATATCCACACCGCATTCCTCTATATCCACACTGCATTCCTCTATATCCACACTGCATTCCTCTATATCCACACTGCATTCCTCTATATCCACACTGCATTCCTCTATATCCACACTCCATTCCTCTATATCCACACCGCATTCCTCTATATCCACATTGCATTCCTCTATATCCACACTGCTTTCCTCTATATCCACACTGCATTCCTCTATGTCCACACTGCATTCCTCTATATTCACACCGCTTTCCTCCATATCCACACTGCATTCCTCTATATCCATGCTGCATTCCTCTATATTGATACCACATTCCTCTATATCTACACTGCATCTCTATATATCCACACCGCATTCCTCTATATCTGCACTGCATTCCTCTATATCCATGCTGCATTCCTCTATATCTACACTACATCTCTATATATCCACACCGCATTCCTCTATATCCACACTGCATTCCTCTATATCCACACTGCATTCCTCTATATCCACATTGCATTCCTCTATATCCACACTGCATTCCTCTATATGCACACCGCATTCCTCTATATCCACAGCGCATTCCTCTATATCCACACTGCATTCCTCTATATCCACAGCGCATTCCTCTATATCCACACTGCATTCCTCTATATCCACACTGCATTCCTCTATATCCACACTGCATTCCTCTAAGTCCACACCGCTTTCCTCTATATCCACACCGCATTCCTCTATATCCATACTGCATTCCTCTATATCCATACCACATTCCTCTATATCTACACTGCATCTCTATATATCCACACAGCATTCCTCTATATCTGCACTGCATTCCTCTATATCCATGCTGCATTCCTCTATATGCACACCGCATTCCTCTATATCCACAGCGCATTCCTCTGTATCCACACTGCATTCCTCTATATCCACACTGCATTCCTCTATATCCACAGCGCATTCCTCTATATCCACACTGTATTCCTCTATATCCACACCGCATTCCTCTATATCCACACTGCATTCCTCAATATCCACACTGCATTCCTCTATATCCACACTGCACTCCTCTATATCCACAATGCATTCCTCTATATCCATACAGTATTCCTCTATATCCACACCGCATTCCTCTATATCCACACCGCATTGCTCTATATCCACACTGCCTTCCTCTATATCTACACAATATTCCTCTATATCTACACTGCATCTCTATATATCCACACCGGATTCCTCTATATCCACACTGCATTCCTCTATATCCACACTGAATTCCTCTATATCCACACTGCATTCCTCTATATCCACACCATATTCCTCTATATCCACACTGCATTCCTCTATAACCACACTGCATTCCTCTATATCCACACTGCATTCCTCTATATCCACACCGTGTTCCTCTATATCTACACTGCATTCCTCTATATCCATGCTGCATTCCTCTATATCCATACTACATTTCTCTATATCTACACTGCATCTCTATATATCCACACCACATTCCTCTATATCTACACTGCATTCCTCTGTATCCATGCTGCATTCCTCTATATCTACACTGCATCTCTATATATCCACACCGCATTCCTCTATATCCACACTGCATTCCTCTATATCCATGCTGCATTCCTCTATATCTACACAGTATTCCTCTACATCTACACTGCATCGCTATATATCCACACCACATTCCTCTATATCCACACCGCATTCCTCTATATCCACACTACATTCCTCTATATCCACACCGCATTCCTCTATATCCACACTGCATTCCTCTATATCCACACTGCATTCCTCTATATCCATGCGGCATTCCTCTATATCTACAATGCATTCCTCTATATCCATACAGTATTCCTCTATATCCACACCGCATTCCTCTATATCCACACCGCATTGCTCTATATCCACACTGCATTCCTCTATATCCATGCTGCATTCCTCTATATCTACACAATATTCCTCTATATCTACACTGCATCTCTATATATCCACACTGCATTCCTCTATATCCACACTGCATTCCTCTATATCCACACTGCATTCCTCTATATCCACGCTGCATTCCTCTATATCCACACTGCGTTCCTCTATATCCACACCTCATTCCTCTATTTCCACACCGCATTCATTTATATCCACACTGCATCTCTATATATTCAAACTGCGTTCCTCTATATCCACACTGCATTCCTCTATATCCACACTGCATTCCTCTATATCCATGCTGCATTCCTCTATATCCACACTGCATTCCTCTATATCCACACTGCATTCCTCTATATCCACACCGCATTCCTCTATATGCACACCGCATTCCTCTATATCCACACCGCATTCCTCTATATCTACACTGCACTCCTCTATAGCCACACCACATTGCTCTATATCTACACAGTATTCCTCTATACAGTTGTGGCCAAACGTATTGACACCCCTGCAATTCCGTTAGATAATACTCAGTTTCTTCCTGAAAATGATTGCAAACACAAATTCTTTCGTATTATTATTTTCATTTAATTTGTCTTAAATGAAAAAACACAAAAAGAATGGCCCTAAAGCCAAATTGGATATAATTCCACACCAAACATAAAAGAGGGGGTGGACAAAAGTATTGTTCGAAAAATCATGTGATGCTTCTCTAATTTGTGTAATTAACAGCACCTGTAACTTACCTGTGGCACCTAACAGGTGTTGGCAATAACTAAATCACACTTGCAGCCAGTTGACATGGATTAAAGTTGACTCAACCTCTGTCCTGTGTCCTTGTGTGTACCACATTGAGCATGGAGAAAAGAAATAAGACCAAAGAACTGTCTGAGGACTTGAGAAACCAAATTGTGAGGAAGCATGAGCAATCTCAAGGCTACAAGTTCATCTCCAAAGACCTGAATGTTCCTGTGTCTACCGTGCGCTGTGTCATCAAGAAGTTTAAGGCTGTGTGCACACGTTGCTGTTTTTTCGCGATAAAAACGCTATAAAACCGCAAAAAACAGCATACAATATGCATCCCATCATTTAGAATGAATTCCGCATGTTTTCTGCACATGATCGCGGTAAAAAATGCAGCATGTTCATTAATTTTGCATTTTTTTTGTGGATTTCCCACTATAAAATGCATTGGGAAATGTCCGGAAAAAAAACGCATCAAAAACGCGGCAAAAACGCGCAAAAAACGCATGCAGATTTCTTGCAGAAAATTTCAGGTTTTTCTCAGGAATTTTCTGCAAGAAATCCTGAATGTGTGCACATAGCCTAAAGCCCATGGCACTGTGGTTAACCTCCCTAGATGTGGACGGATGGATTAAAGCTGACTCAACCTCTGTCCTATGTCCTTGTGTGTACCACATTGAGGATGGAGAAAAGAAAGATGACCAAAGAACTGTCTGAGGACTTGAGAAACCAAATTGTGAGGAAGCATGAGCAATCTCATGGCTACAAGTCCATCTCCAAAGACCTGAATGTTCCTGTGTCTACTGTGCGCTGTGTCATCAAGAAGTTTAAAGCCCATGGCACTGTGGCTAATCTCCCTAGATGTGGACGGAAAAGAAAAATTGACAAAAGATTTCAACGCAAGATTGTGCGGATGTTGGATAAAGATCTTCGACTAACATCCAAACAAGTTCAAGCTGCCCTGCAGTCCAAGGGTACAACAGTGTCAACCCGTACTATCCATCGGCGTCTGAATGAAAAGGGACTGTATGGTAGGAGACCCAGGAAGATCCCACTTCTTACCCCGAGACATAAAAAAGCCAGGCTGGAGTTTGCCAAAACTTAACTGAAAAAGCCTAAAACGTTTTGGAAGAATGTTCTCTGGTCAGATGAGACAAAAGTAGAGCTTTTTGGGGCAAAGGCATCAACATAGAGTTTACAGGAGAAAAAAAGAGGCATTCAAAGAAAAGAACACGGTCCCTAAAGTCAAACATGGCGGAGGTTCCCTGATGTTTTGGGGTTGCTTTGCTGCCTCTGGCACTGGACTGCTTGACCGTGTGCATGGCATTATGAAGTCTGAAGCCTACCAACAAATTTTGCAGCATAACGTAGGGCCCAGTGTGAGAAAGCTGGGTCTCCCTCAGAGGTCCTAAGATAGCCAAATCTTAAAAAAAAACACTCCAACTTCCAAAAATATTAAGCTTTGATATTTATGAGTCTTTTGGGTTGATTGAGAACATAGTTGTTGATAAACAATAAAAATAATCCTCTAAAATACAACTTGCCTCATAATTCTGCACACAGTGTATATCCATACAGTATTCCTCTATATCCACACTGTATTCCTCTATATCCACACGGCAATCCTATATGTCCATAATGCATTTCTCTATATCCACAATGAATTAATCTATATCTACAACGCATTCCTCTATAATCCCACTGCATTCCTCTATATCCACACTTTATTCCTCTATATCCACACCACATTCCAATATTTTCACAATGCATTCCTCTATATCCACACTGCATTCCTCTATAACCACATCACATTCCTCTATATCCACGCTGCATTCTTCTTTAACTACACCGCATTCCTCTATATCGACAATGCACTCCTCCATAACCACAATGCATTCCTCTATATCCACACTGCATTCCTCTATAACCACACCACATTCCTCTATATCCACGCTGCATTCTTCTAAAACCACACCACATTCCTCTATTTCCACAATGCATTCCTCTATATCCACACTGCATTCCTCTATATCCACACTGCATTCCTCTATAACCACACCACATTCCTCTATATCCACACTTTACTCCTCTATATCCATATCACATTCCTCTGTATACACGCTGCATTCTTCTTTAACTACACCGCATTCCTCTATATCCATGCAGCGTGGATATAGAGGAATGCGATATGGATATAGAGGAATAAAGTGTGGATATAGAGGAATGCAGTGTGGTTCTAGAGGAATGCAGCGTGGATATAGAGGAATGCAGTGTGGATATAGAGGAATGCAGCGTGGATATAGAGGAATGCGGTGTAGTTAAAGAAGAATGCAGCGTGTATACAGAGGAATGTGATATGGATATAGAGGAATGCAGCGTGGATATATCACACCGCATTCCTCTATATCCACACTGCATTCCTCTATATCCACACCACATTCCAATATTTTCACAATGCATTCCTCTATATCCACACTGCATTCCTCTATAACCACATCACATTCCTCTATATCCACGCTGCATTCTTCTTTAACTACACCGCATTCCTCTATATCGACAATGCACTCCTCCATAACCACAATGCATTCCTCTATATCCACACTGCATTCCTCTATAACCACACCACATTCCTCTATATCCACGCTGCATTCTTCTAAAACCACACCACATTCCTCTATTTCCACAATGCATTCCTCTATATCCACACTGCATTCCTCTATATCCACACTGCATTCCTCTATAACCACACCACATTCCTCTATATCCACACTTTACTCCTCTATATCCATATCACATTCCTCTGTATACACGCTGCATTCTTCTTTAACTACACCGCATTCCTCTATATCCATGCAGCGTGGATATAGAGGAATGCGATATGGATATAGAGGAATAAAGTGTGGATATAGAGGAATGCAGTGTGGTTCTAGAGGAATGCAGCGTGGATATAGAGGAATGCAGTGTGGATATAGAGGAATGCAGCGTGGATATAGAACACCGCATTCCTCTATATCCACACTGCATTCCTCTATATCCACACCGCATTCCTCTATATCCACACTGCATTCCTCTATAGCCACACTGCGTTCCTCTATATCCACACTGCATTCCTCTATATCCACACTGCATTCCTCTATATCCACACCGCATTCCACTGCAGCCACACTGCATTCCTCTATATCCACACTGCATTCCTGTATATCCACAATGCATTCCTCTATGTCCACACCGCATTCCCCTATATCCACACCACATCCATCAATGTCCACAATGCATTCCTATATCCACACCGCATTACCCTCTATATCCACACTGCATTCCTCTATATCCACAATGCATTCCTCTATATTCACACTGCATTCCTTTATGTCCACACCGCATTCCTCTATATCCACACCACATTCCTCTATGACCACAATGCATTCCTCTGTATCCACACCGCATTCCTCTATATCCACACTGCATTCCTCTATATCCACAACGCATTCCTCTATATTCACACTGCATTACTCTATATCCACACCGCATTCCTCTATTTTCTCAATACATTCCTCTATATCCATTCTGCATTCCTCTATATCCACACTGCATTCCTCTCTATCAACACTGCATTCCTCTATATCCACGCTGCATTCCTCTATAACTACACTGCATTCCTCTATATCCACATTTTATTCCTCTATATCCACACAACATTCCTCTATATCCACACTGCATTCCTCTGTAGCCACACCGTATTCCTCTGTAGCCACACTGCATTCCTCTATATCCACATTTTATTCCTCTATATCCACACCGCATTCCTCTATATCCACACTGCATTCTTCTACCTCCACGCTGCATTTCTCTATATCCACACTGCATTCCTGCATATCCACACTGCATTCCTCTATACCCCCGCTGCCTGCACCAGACCTGGTGGTGACCGCCCTTGAGGAACGGCATGAAGCTGCCAGGGCCCCCACCTGCGGGCGAGCTCGGTACCCTGGCCGAACAGGAGTCGGTGTTCCGCTGACGCACGACTCGACTACCGGCGCGGTTGGTGGGGTTCCAGAGTCCGCATCATTCAACCCGGACATGCATGAGTGGGACATGGGCTCCTTCCCCTGGGGGGATTATCGGAAGCACCTCATAGCCGAGCATGCCAGGGATGTGGAACGAGAGGCCCGCGGTGAGCTGCTGGATGGGTCGTTGCCGAAATGGGGAGTGGTGATCGTTTACCAACCCCAAGGAGGAAGAGGCTTTGTCCAGGAGATCGGATCGACCACAAGGGTTCATATCACCCGGGAGGTGGTGGAGGCTGGCTTGCGGGGCGACAGTAAGGGTCCCGTCTTGCTACCGGGAGATGCGGTAAGCTACCGCAGATACCAGGAGGGCCACGGCTGGTGGGCTCGGGATATCCAGCTCTGTACCTCCGTCCTGGTTGCGGCCAAGTCCTTGGAGGAAGAACTGGCTGAAGCAGCAGCCGCCGCTGCTGCTGTTCCTCGGATCCCCCACTGGACTCCTGCACTGCCGGAAATAGGCCGTGATTTGAGGCTTTCCAGACCCCCGAGGTTCGCCTGCCCGGTTATGCCCTGGCAGAGGCCACCAGAAAAGAAATAAACCTCGGAGACCTGATTTGTACATAGTTCATCGTTTCCTGCTGCTACCTTCAACCCCTTCAACAAGTTATCACTGTTTGAAAGACTGCCGGATCATGGACGGTGAATGATTCAGAACTGCCTTGTAAATAGTTTGCACCTCCTTAAAGGTGCTCCCTACTGGTTTTATAAGTCGAAGAAAACTTTGCGAAGACCTGATGCAGAAGGACTTGCTGATTGCGAACTTGCTGCTGAAAGAGAGTATGCACCAGAGACTTGGATCCCTCTTAAAGGGAATGTTTGATGATTGTTTTCATAAAGGATTGAGACGTTAATAATGTTGAAGAACTTAGATAGTTAATAATGTTGGTAAAGATTGAGGACAGGAAAGCCTGGAAGTGAACCCGTAGGGGTTAGAGAGAGGGTCCTCTTGAGAAACGTAGAAAGATGGTTGGTACAATGACAGGAGGCCTAGCCAAGGAGCTAGGCGGTCCTGCATTGGGGAAGTTAGAATGGAAAGAAACGAGTTATGTAGCATTTCATGGTAGGCCTTTAGTGGGTTCAGCGAACACGCCCTTAAAGGAAGAGTTAGTTAATTGTTCAGAAATTTGCATTTAGTAGGATACTCGGCTGGGTACTAAAGGTTGTTTATAATATAAATGTTATTTAAAACTATTTAATCTTGTTATTGTTTGCAACGTTCAAGCGTCCTCATCTCCCACAAAGGGAAGCACCTTTTCTAATTACTTGTTCTTTGCATTCAAAAACTTTTGTATGTCTTGCACTGTATTATATTGTTGTTCTTCTTTCCAGTCCAGGAGTACTGGATTTAACCGGGGGGGAGTGCAGTGCCCCAGAGACCTGGTCGTTGCAGTATGGCCCTAAGGAGAGTAGCGGTACGTCTGATGGCACTAAAGAGTTCTCCTGACCAGGTATCACTAGAACACATTACACTTCACACTCCGGCCACTAGGGGGAGAAAAAGGCTTTATTTATTGGGCCACTCCTCACACTGGTAAAACTAGGGGCTGGGGAGGAAGTTAGTGAGAAGCTGACTGGGTTGGAACCAGGCAACATCCCGTGGCAGGGGGTCTTGCAGGGAGAAGGCGCAGGGGGTCCCTGTCGGGCGTGGGAACCTGGCAGGTGCCTAGCGAACAAAACAGAACATAACGGAACCGTGCCTGCACACCTTGCGGCGGTATCCTAAGAGAGAGACAAGAAGGGAAGAATATTGTGGAACAGTGTAAACGAGATCAGCACAAAGGAGAGCCAGTAAGAGTCGTGCCGAGAGAGAGAGAGGCAACATCTTACTGAGGCGCGTAGTCGGTGGCCGGATCACCGTAGGAGTAACTGACTTCAGGCCTTACTTCAAATTCCGCTGGACAGTTGATTATAGGTTGGCTGTCTACCTTCTATACCTACAAAGACATAGGGGGCAACATTGGGAGAGGGGCGTCTCTAGGGTCCCGGAAGACCTCCAAACCTTCCCGTCAAACGGGTGGCGTCCTAGCCAAAATATACCTGGGGGACGTTAGAAACTAGCAACATCTGGAACCAAAGAACGAGAGAGAGAGAAAGCTGTAGAGAGCGAACGAATGAGAGCAGCAGTTGTGAGAACTATTCCGAATACTCAGCAGGGTAGGACTACAACACACAGGCGCTATTGGTAGGCAACTATTTCCATCTGCGAGGGAAACTCTGGATGTGCCCATCGGACCGGCCGGTCTCTGATAGCCCGGTTGAACGTGCTCTGGACTGAGTGTATTGAAGCCTTCAGTAAAAAAAGGTAAAGAGACTGCAACCTTGTGTCCTCATTATTGCCTGCACCTCACACCATCACCATCTACCTTACTGGGAAGCCCTGGGGATATACTTCACCTGTGGGAAGGTATACCATCCAGCTGCCATTCCATCACCCCAGCGGACCCCACAGCAGCGTCGGTCACCCTGACTGAACACCACAGGTGGCGTCACGAACCTCTGACAGACTGTACTACCACCTTCATTGGACGCCCCTTAGCAGGGTCACGACCGGGTCCAGCCACTGTGACAACCCCAGATTCAAGCAGAAAGGACCGGTACTGAGTAACTCGTGGCCCTGTGTCTGGGGGCGCTCCACATTCCTCTATAGCCACACAGCCTTCCTCTATATCCACACCTTATTCCTCTATATCCACACCGCATTCCTCTGTAGCCACACTGCATTCCTCTAAATCCATGCTGCATTCCTTTATATCCACGCCGCATTCCTCTATATCCACACTGCATTCCTCTATATCCACACTGTTTTCCTCTATACCCACGCTGCATTCCTCTATAGCCACACAGCATTCCTCTATATCCACGCTGCATTCCTCTAGAACCACACCGCATTCCTCTATATCCACACTTTATTCCTCTATATCCATATTGCATTCCTCTATATCCACACTGCATTCCTCTATTTCCACAATGCATTCCTCTATATCAACACCACATTCCTCTATATCCACAAAGCATTCCTCTATGTCCATACTTTATTCCTCTATATCCACACGGCATTCCTCTGTAGCCACACTACATTCCTCTATATCCACACTGCATTTCTGTATATCCACACTACATTCCTCTATATCCACACTGAATTCCTCTATATCCACACTGCATTCCTCTATATCCACGCTGCATTCCTCTATATCCACACCGCATTCCTCTGTATCCACACTGCATTTCTCTATATCCACACTTTATTCCTCTATATCCACACCGCATTCCTCTATATCCACTCTGTATTCCTCTACATCCACACTGCATTTCTCTATATCCACGCTGCATTCCTCTATATCCACACTGCACTCCTCTATATCATAGTAACATAGTAACATAGTTAGTAAGGCCGAAAAAAGACATTTGTCCATCCAGTTCAGCCTATATTCCATCATAATAAATCCCCAGATCTACGTCCTTCTACAGAACCTAATAATTGTATGATACAATATTGTTCTGCTCCAGGAAGACATCCAGGCCTCTCTTGAACCCCTCGACCATAGCCACACTGCATTCCTCTATATCCACACCGCATTCCTCTATATCCACACTTTATTCCTCTATATCCACATCGCATTCCTCTACATCCACACTGCATCCCTCTACATCCATGCTGCATTCCTCTATATCCACGCTGCATTCCTCTATATCCACACTGCATTCCTCTATATCCACACTACATTCCTCTATTCCCACGCTGCATTCCTCTATAGCCACACAGCATTCCTCTATATCCACACTTTATTCCTCTATATCCACACCGCATTCCTCTGTAGCCACACTGCATTCCTCTAAATCCATGCTGCATTCGTCTATATCCACGCCGCATTCCTCTATATCCACACTGCATTCCTCTATACCCACGCTGCATTCCTCTATAGCCACACAGCCTTCCTCTATATCCACACTTTATTCCTCTATATCCACACCGCATTCCTCTGTAGCCACACTGCATTCCTCTAAATCCATGCTGCATTCCTTTATATCACCTCCCTTCTAACCAGAATCTATCACCTCCCTTTTAACCAGAATCCCTCAATGTCTGTCCACTATTTCATCCTTCTTCTCCGCTAGATTTCTGAAACTTAACATGGACAAAACAGAATTCATCATCTTTCCCCCATCTCACGCGACCCCCCCAATGAACCTATACATTACAGTAAATGGCTGCCCACTCTCCCCAGTCCCACAAGCTCGCTGCCTCGGGGTAATCCTTGACGCTGATCTCTCCTTCAAACCACATATCCAAGCCCTTTCCACTTCCTGTCGACTTCAACTCAAAAATATTTCACGAATCCGTTCATTCCTCAACCATGAATCTGCAAAAACCCTAGTCCATGCCCTCATCATCTCTCGCCTTGACTACTGCAACCTCCTGCTCTTTGGCCTCCCCTCTTACACTCTCGCACCCCTCCAATCTATTCTAAATGCTGCTGCCCGACTAATCCACCTGTCCCCCAGCTATTCCCCGGCCTCTCCCCTCTGTCAATCCCTTCACTGGCTCCCCATTGCCCAGAGACTCCACTACAAAACCCTAACCATGACGTACAAAGCCATCCACAATCTGTCTCCTTCATACATCTGTGACCTCGTCTCCCGGTACTTTCCTGCACGCAACCTCCGATCCTCACAAGATCTCCTTCTCTACTCCCCTCTTATCTCCTCTTCCCACAATCGTATACAAGATTTCTCTCGCGTATCACCCCTACTCTGGAACCCTCTACCACAACACATCAGACTCTCGCCTACCATCGAAACCTTCAAAAAGAACCTGAAGACCCACCTCTTCCGACAAGCCTACAACCTGCAGTAACCACCGATCGACCAAACCACTGCATGACCAGCTCTATCCTCGCCTTCTGTATCCTCACCCATCCCTTGTAGATTGTGAGTCTTCGCGGGCAGGGTCCTCACTCCTCCTGTACCAGTTGTGACTTGTATTGTTTAAGATTATAGTACTTGTTTTTATTATGTATACCCCTCCTCACATGTAAAGCGCCATGGAATAAATAGCTATAACAATAAATAATAATAATAATTATATCCACGCCGCATTCCTCTATATCCACACTGCATTCCTCTATATCCACACTGCATTCCTCTATACCCACGCTGCATTCCTCTATAGCCAGACAGCATTCCTCTATATCCACACTTTATTCCTCTCTATCCACACCGCATTCCTCTGTAGCCACACTGCATTCCTCTACATCCACACTGCATTCCTCCATGTCCACACCGCATTCCTCTATATCCACACCACATTCATCTATGTCCACAATGCATTCCTCTATATCCACACCGCATTCCTTTATATCCACACTGCATTCCTCTATGTCCACAATGCATTCCTCTATATGCACACTGCATTCCTCTATATCCACACCGTATTCCTCTATATCCACAATGCATTCCTCTATATGCACACTGCATTCCTCTATATCCACGCTGCATTCCTCTATATCCACACTGCATTCCTCTATATCCACACTGCATTCCTCTATATGCACACTGCATTCCTCTATATCCACAATACATTCCTCTATATGCACACTGCATTCCTCTATGTCCACACTTTATTCCTCTATATCCACACGGCATTCCTCTGTAGCCACACTGCATTACTCTATATCCACACTGCATTCCTGTATATACACACTGCATTCCTCTATATCCACACTGCATTCCTCTATATCCACGATGCATTCCTCTATAACCACACCGCATTCCTTTATATCCACACTTTATTCCTCTATATCCCCACCGCATTCCTCTGTAGCCACACTGCATTCCTCTATATCCACATTTTATTCCTCTATATCCACACCGCATTCCTCTATATCCACTCTGTATTCCTCTACATCCACACTGCATTTCTCTATATCCACGCTGCATTCCTCTATATCCACACTGCACTCCTCTATATCCACGCTGCATTCCTCTATATCCACACTGCATTCCTCTATATCCACGCTGCATTCCTCTATAACCACACCGCATTCCTCTGTAGCCACACTTTATTCCTCTATATCCACACCGCATTCCTCTACATCCACACTGCATCCCTCTACATCCATGCTGCATTCCTCTATATCCACGCTGCATTCCTCTATATCCACACTGCATTCCTCTATATCCACGCTGCATTCCTCTATAGCCCCACAGCATTCCTCTATACCACACTTTATTCCTCTATATCCACACCGCATTCCTCTGTAGCCACACTGCATTCCTCTAAATCCATGCTGCATTCCTCTATATCCACGCCGCATTCCTCTATATCCACACTGCATTCCTCTATATCCACACTGCATTCCTCTATATCCACACTGCATTCCTCTATATCCACACTGCATTACTGTATATACACAATGCATTCCTCTATGTCCACAATGCATTCCTGTTTGTCCACACCACATTCATCTATGTCCACACCGCATTCCTCTATATCCACACCACATTCATCTATGTCCTCAATGCATTCCTCTATATCCACACCGCATTCCTTTATATCCACACTGCATTCCTCTATGTCCACAATGCATTCCTCTATATGCACACTGCATTCCTCTATATCCACACTGCATTCCTTTATATCCACAATGCATTCCTCTATGTCCATAATGCATTCCTCTATATCCACACTGCATTCCTCTATCTCCACAATGCATTCCTCTATATGCACACTGCATTCCTCTATCTCCACACTGCATTCCTCTATATTCACACCACATTCCCCTATGTCCACAATGCATTCCTCTATATCCACAATCTTGGCGATACGCAGTCATGTTTTAACTCAGGAAGAGTTCAGAAATCAATATTTTGTGGAATAACCATGATTTTTAATCACAGCTTTCATGCGTCTTGGCATGCTTTCCACCAGTCTTTCACACTGCTTCTGGCACAAAAATTTAAGCAGTTCATCTTTGTTTGATGGCTTGTGACTATCCATCATCCTCTTCATTGCATTCCAGAGGTTTTCAATGGGGTTAAGGTCTGGAGATTGGTCTGCTAACCACAGGGTTTTGATGTGCTGGTCTCTTAATTTTTGCCAGAGCTGTATACTCTATATATATACAGTATATATATGTATATATATATATATATATGTATATATATATACATATATATATATATACATATATATACTGTATATATATGAATCCCTTCCCTGATGACCACCAGAAACATCCATATATGAGCAAAGGGGAACATTTTCCAGGGGATTCTTTATCACTTTATCACCTACTATCTGGCAGGGAATATGGAGAAGGCTTTCACATGATTTATTTATAGGTTAAATCAATTTAAATTACTTATGTTTAGGTATTGCACCCCTTCCTTATTGCATAAGCTAAATGGTGTGATTCCCGATCAATGTTGAAGATGATGGTGGAGATCTACCTCACTTGCTTTGGTCATGTACGAGCTTTTGGGAAAATGTTAAAACTGTTATATCTTTAAATTTATGGGACATCTTATCCCTTTACATCCTAATTGTATCTACTTAATATGCCACCATTCCGGATTAGCCATGAATCTCAACTTCTAATTCTTATTACCACAGCATGCAGATATTTACTAGCCTGCGAGTGGAGGTTTCTACAGCCTCCAGCAAACAGTGAGTTCCAGTCATGTATACAAGATATATGAGCATAGAATATCTCACAGCTTTGTTAAATAATACACTTGAATGTTTTGAGGTGGTTTAGAATCTTTGGGACATTTATTGGGTACAGAGAGAATATTAATTGATATAGACAAAGTACAATTCTCAGAGATTGTGTTGAAGTGGATACGTTTTCGCCTTCCTCCTCCCCGTCTGTGTCAATGTTTTGTCTTTGTATTTGTCCATTTTCAGTTTTATGATGGGGACATTTCAATGTTGGATCCACTCACTGCCGATAGTAGTTCTTAAGGAGATATTGTTACACATTTAATGATGCTACATACTACCTTACGTTCTATTTCTGCATTTTGTATCTTTGTATTGAAAAAGGTCAAGAAAAGTTGTGCACGGGTTAATACGAGTGCAGAAATGCACATATATTTCTCTTGTGTAAGACCTCATTAAGACATCCATTTCTTTCTGGTAAAAAAATAGACAAATTTTGATCAGTGTGCCGGATTGGATTTTCATCAGTTTAAACAGTTAATGTGAAAGTTTTTAACATCAATGACTTTCTCACATGGAAAAACAAATTTAATGCTTCTCCTTCCCTTTGGAATGAACAGACAATGCAAAGATGGCACCCATGTGCTGTCTGAGATTTTCACAAACCCATAGATTTGTGAGAGTGATTTTGATCTATGACTAAATAAAATAGAAATGTACAATTTCTTTTTTTTACCGTCATAAAAGAAACATGAACATGTACACCCCATGGAATAAAACAACTATTTTCTATGTTAAAACACATAGAACACATACAAGAAAAATGAGAGTCAGATTAGGCCTTAAACTGACCTCAGCGTGATTTTATTTGTGCATTTCAATGCATTCTAAAGAATTTCCTTGGCGAGCACCTAGAAGTTATTTGAGATTAATTCAAGAGAAAAGTCAATATATACATTGCTGGGTGAAAGAAGAACATCAAAGTCTCATGGGTAGATTAATTTGAGATGCACTGATGAGCAAAAAGATAACAATGTTTTGAACTTTTGACTTTCAGGCTCCATATCTCATTACCCACTTTTACTTTGAAAATGAGACTACCATCATTTTACAGTCAATCATCTTGGTTACATCACACATAAATTTGACTTACAACTACTAAGCATGTGATTAGTTATGCATATTCTTGTCATGTCACTGCTTTGTTACTGTTTTGCCTTAAAAATGTAAATCTAAATTTGTATTATTTTGTTAGTATTTTGTAAGTCCTCTTTTGGCTATCAACACTGCCTGAACCCTTCTGGGCATGCTCTCAATCAGATTTAAGCATTTCTCAACCGAAATCTGATCTCAGGTCTCTTCTATACATGCCCAAGGTTGATGTATATTGCTCCACTCACTTGGGTATGTATACAACCTTTTTCTTCAATTCTACCTACAAGTGTTCGATTGGGTTGAAGTGTCAGAACTGTGGGGGCCAATCTTCTACTTCATTGTCATTGACCCATTTCTTTGCCAATCTTGATGTATGCTTCAGGTCATTATCCTGCTGGAACAATATGTTGTCGAAGTAACTTGTGTTGTAGGATACTCACATATAACTCAGCATTGTGACCACCATTGATCCTGGTCAAATATCCAATGCCTTTGGCTGTGAAACAACCCCATATCATAAGGTTTCCTCCAACAAACTTGATAGTTCCTACAATATCTCAATCCGTTAGCTCCTTATTCCCTTGTTTGTTCCAGACCCAGTTGCATCCATTAGAGCAGTGGTCCCCAACTCCAGGCCTCGAGGGCCGCCAACAGTGCAGGTTTTCAGGATTTCCGTAGTATTGCACAGGGGTTGGAATCATCACCTGTGCAGATGATCCCATTACCACCGATGCAATACTAAAGAAATCCTAGGAAAAAAAGTAATAATAGAGACCGCGCATATGGGAGTACACTAGAACAGAGATAAATATGCGATACCGCGGCACCTAATAGTATATAATGGAACTAAAAGGTCCCTTAGTTACTGTGGGCCAATCCAATCGAAAAACACATCAATCCATAAAAAGGCCCAGGCAAAATCACTAAAACCTAAATATATGTATACATATACAGCAACACAAATGAGATAGGCTATGTCACTTGGCATATATGGTAGTCGTACCTGTGACTCCTGGGTAACTACGTAAAGGAGCTGTGCCGTGCAATGTGGCTGTATAATAGGCTGGAATAAGGGCGCCCACGTGCCAGGTGCAGAGCTGCGCATGGCGCTGCCAAGTAGGGTGTCCGCATCCCTACACTTGGCGCCGGACACCCTACTTGGCAGCGCCACGTGCAGCTCATATAGACTAAAGAAATCCTGAAAACCTGCACTGTTGGCGGACCACGAGGCCTGGAGTTGGGGACCACTGCATTAGAGCTTAGTCTACTGACTTTTGTCTCATCGCTCCCAATCTTTCATTTCCATTTTTCTACTGTCCACTTTCGTACTTTTTGCAAACTCAAGCAAACATTTCTTATGATGATATTGAAGTCGAGGATTCTTCACCTTTTTTTCGGGACACCATTCCAGACTTATACTGTATAACGTGCCTCAAATGGACATCTGTGATCACACTATTATGAAGCATATGAGCTAGAACTGATCGCACCAGAACTGATACACCTTGTGATATGTCCACCTCATGGTATTTGCATAGATGGACGGGCTTCATTTTGTATTCTTCCAACTGTCATGGCACTCAAATGATGCAGTTTTTCAGTTTGTCAATTTTCTGGACCGAAAGATGGCTATCGATGATCTGGATGATGCTGTTTCTGTTTTCTTGGGAAATCGTCTTCATGGCTGCTCCTCGATTCAAACCAGTGACCTTTGGCTTAGGAATAAATCTAATAACACTCTGAGCTATTAGTTAATGTGAGCAATATTTGTAAGTTGTAATATGTAGGAAGTAAAAGATTTTTCCACCACCAGGAGCAAAAAAGTAATAATGCAGTGACATGACAAGAATCTGCATAACTAATCATATCCTAAATAGTTGCAAGTCAAATTTATGTATGAGATACCAAAAAGATTATTGTCTATAAAAGGATGGGAGTCTCCCCTTCGAAGCAGTAGTGAATGGTGAGATATGGAGCCTGGAAATCAAACGTTCAAATAATTGTTGACCTTTTGGTTGTTAGTCCTTAAATGAAAGCATTCAACATTACATTTATCCAATTTCTAAGTCCTAATTAATTAACCCTATAATCATAGGTACACCTTCTCTATCTTCAGAAAGAATTAACAATGATTTCCAAGGTCTAGGTATAACCCAAGAAAAAATGGGGTGCTCACAAAACCATATACCGGTAGTTTAAAATTAACTTGATTAAATATATTACAAAATTGAACAATAAAAAATCAAGAGAAAATGCAAGAACAGGAAAAAAGAGGGATAAGGGAGAAAAAAAAATGAGCTGCTACATTGCAAAGGTAAGATCATGGCCCCACTAATGGTATTGTTCAAATATTGAATTCATTCACAGCTCACTACTGTGTGGCAAAAACAAATATGGAAGGAGTACAAAGCTGTTTGAATTATTAAAGTGCTAAGTGCTTCAAAAATATATGCATATGATAATACAGTAAGTAAAGAGCTAATATCTCCAAAATAAATTTACAAATGTGTGTTTATAATAGCTCAATCAATACTGAGAAACTCCAATCAATAAATTTATATCTCATAAGGATCCATAAGTCCACAAAGGTTGAGGGGAAAACATAACACTAGCTGAAACAGTGTAATTAATTAAGCACATGTGCCTGTCAGATCTTTGCAAGGCAGTCAATATCAGTAGAAAGTAAATCACTTACTGAATTGACATATAGAGCAAATCATGTTATTGATTGCCACTAAAGTATAGATAAAGCCACTAAAGCATGGTAAAAATAAAATCATCAATGGGGGGCACAATGCTCCTTTACCTGGATCATAAAAGCATGCAGATAGTCTATCAGACTCACGTCCCTCTGTCCTGATGTGCACGTTTCGCCCCCTGCTTCTTCGGGGGCGTGTGAAGAAAAAGAAGTCTCAATTCACAGACTGAAACAGGTTTTGCTAACAAATATCCCTGTACTTCGCATCATCCATCTTCCTTTCGACTTTGGCCATTTTCCCTGTCCAAGCTGCAAAAAAAGTATTCCCACAGCATGATGCTGCCTCCACCATGTTTTACTGTGGGGATGTTATTCTTGGGGTGATGAGCTGTGTTGGTTTGGAGCCAGACAAAGCGCTTACCTTGGTGGCTAAAAAGTTCAATTTTGGTCTCATCTGACCCCAGCACCTTCCTCCATATATTTGGGCAGTCTCCCACATGTTGGAAAACTAATACAATTTTTGTGTAATTACAGGCTTCTTCTGCAGACTTTTCCATAAAGGCCACTTTTATGGAGTAAGAGTCAAAATAAGCAAAACAAAATACCAAGACTGAGAGAGGCAATGGCCTCGCTCCCAAAATAGATGCATAAATGCAGAGTTTACATCAACTGATGGAATACTCCTACTAATATGTAACACCGAAAAGACAATGGAGTACATTGGCCACCAAAAAGATAATAAAATCCCAAAAATATTTGTATTAATGCAAAATTACATACACATAGTACAAGCCATATATATTGACACCAAGGGAGGGGAATAATGCAGAGACATGCTGGTACAGCAGAGGAGAAACCAGGGACAATGAAGTAGCCAAGGGTGAGTCAGATCATAACTTGTGTAAAAACAAGGCTAGCAGGGAGACACACAGTCACTGCCAGCTACAATGGGTGAGCAGTAATAACGGCGGGGTGCTTATGAGTTTGGTGGTTTCTATACTTGGTATCTTTGATTGATTACCGGTCCTCTCTGCACTTCTTATTGTCCTTATGTTCATACAATTGTTTTAACACAAGTTAAGATCTGACTCACCCCAGGCTACTTCATTGTTCCTGGTTTCTCCTCTGCTGTACCAGCATGTCTCCGCATTTATTCCCTTCCCTTGGTGCCAATATATATGGTTTGTATTATGTGAATGTAGTTTTGCATTAATAAAAATATTTTTTGGATTTTATTATCCTTTTGGTGGCCTATGTACTCCATTGTCTTTTTAGTGTTACACTTCTATGGAGTGTACGGCTTACTGTGGTCGTATGGACATATACTCCAGCCTCTGCTTGGGAACTCTAAAGCCACTTCAGAGTTACCTTTCGTCTCTGTAATGCCTCTCACCCCCTTGCACTGGGTGAGAGTTTTTGTGGGTAGTCTTCTCTTGTCAGGTTTGTTGTGGTACTATGTTCTTTCCATTTGATGATAATGGATTTGATGTTGCTCCTGGGGATCATCGGAGATTGGGATTTTTTTTATAACTCAACCCTGACTTGTACTTATCAACATCTTTGTCCCTGACTTGTTTGGAGATCTCCTCGATCTTTATAGTGTTGTTTGGTTAGTGACGCTTCTTGCTTAATGGCGTTGCAGCCTCTGTGGTGTTGCAGCCTCTTTTTCCTTTCAGAAAAAGTGTATACAGTGGGTACGGAAAGAATTCAGACTCCTTTACATTTTTCACGCTTTGTTTCATTGCAGCCATTTGGTAAATTCAAAAAAGTTCATTTTTTTCTCATTAATGTTCACTCTCCACCCCATCTAGACTGAAAAAAAACAGAAATGTAGAAATTTTTGCAAATTTATTAAAAAAGAAAATCTGAAATTTCACGTGGTCATAAGTATGCAGACCCTCTGCTCAGTATTAAGTAGAAGCAAGGTTTAGAAAACTAACCAGCTCACCTGATGGCAACATGTTGTGTGAGGAAGCTCGGAACCCATGTAGTCTCATGTGCATAAATAGAAAAAAAAATTTATACAAGTGAGAGTACACGGGTTCCGAGCTTCCTCACACCACATGCCGCAATCAGGTGAGCTGGTTTGTTTTCTATACCTTGCTAGTTTTTGCATGCTAGTTTTTGTACCGTGCAGACCTTGAGCGGATTGCTCATCTTACGGAATGGTAATGTTTTGCCTGAATTAAATTTTACTGTGCCATATTTTGTGGTTGTGTTTAGTCCTCCAATTCTATTTTTGATTTTGAATCACTGGATATTATGGATACGAGTCCAGATAGAGTGCAGAAAGCTGCACAATTGTTTTCACTGGATCCATCAGACTCACGTAGTGATTGTCATAATTATGATTTTTCTGTGGACATTAAGAAATTGGAAAAAATGTATAACTTGGTGGGATTTTACTAATTATGTCCGCAAAGGTATGATACCTAGGGGATTGTGGATTAAGATAATTCCCACCACAGTTTACTCACAGGATTTTGTTAATGAGTGGAATCAGACTCTCATCAACTGCTCTATTAATTTAATGCAACTCATTATGAGGAGGTGAAATTGAATAATATACAATCTGAAATCACCTCTCTTAAGTCCAGCTTTGAGAGGAAAGATAATTTTAAATATAAGGACATGTTATTAAATATACAACAATCTATATCCAAGTTGGAAATCACCATAATGTTACGCAAGAGAAATAAGTTTCAATGTGATGTTGGTGATTATCAAGCAAATCAGATGTACGAGTGGGGCAGGTGGCAGAAATCACCAAAGTCTTTACACCATATTTTGAAATGCAGCAGTATTTCTTCTTCTGTGTCTGAACAGCGAGTATCCTTCAGTTCATCCAACATGGAGTCGATGGAAGGCAGTTCCACTGATGTTCACACTGACAAAATTTTTCTCTTGATAATTCTAATAATGTAATCGTATTCCTAAGAAGCAGCATTTTAAAAAAAAATGTCCACCCGCAACAAAAAGTAACTTTATTCCACACATTACTGGATGTAAGCACATTTGTTCGTAATTTAACTGTCAGGAAACATTTTTTTTCTAATTCTACAACAAGGATTGTGACGATGTTTCTAACAAATTTCGTGGGCTCGTATTTTATGAACAGCTCGCCCTGAGGGACCTCCATGATTTGAGCAGTTCCATCGCATCTGATCAGGAATCAATTAATTATGCCAAGCGGCTTCAGACAAAAATCCCATGTTTTACCACATTCAATTGAGGGTGGAGTGTATGGACCAATTCCAAACCGTTATTGAGAGAGACTTCAAATTATTGGATAAGTTTATTTCAATTCATGGACAATATACCAATTTAAACTCTGGTCAATATAGGTATCATGCTGCTGCAATGCAGGTAGAAGCTAGCTCCGCTAGGTGGCGATAGAGTGCAGAGAGGTCATGCATACAGATGTAGCAGACCTATCGTGCAGCAGCGAAGCTACCACCAGGTGGCAGCTGGCAAGTCAAACAAGCCAAGTCAAATCCAAGACTGTAACGCAGAACCAAAGGAATAAGCAAACTCAGGGTCAGAGACAAGCCAGGGGATCAGTAATGGTCAGGAGAGGATATGCCAAAGACAAGAGAAAAAAGCAGGTCAGGGTCCAAGCCGAGTTCAAGTACCAAGAAGTAAAGACACAAAGGGGACACACAGAGACAGGAAAGGGAGCAAGGTATAACATATACATGGGTTGAGTCAGGAATAACAGCATGACAAGTCAGGGTGCAACAGAGTCAGCTACTCATGCCGTAGGCAGAACTATAACTGACACCACCTGCAGGATGGAGCAGCGATAAATAGCAATCCTGAACCCAAACTGAGCCTGAGAGAAGTTAACCCCTGACATGACCAGACCTGGAAAAAGGGTAAGGCAGGACTCAAAATCTGGTCTGAATCATGACATTAGGGCCATACAGGAAATTAAGAACATGCCTGAAATAACTGTAAAAATGGCAGATAAAGGTGGCTTGATCGTAGTCATGGACAGAGTTGTGTACAAAGATCAGATCAATCTTTTGTTACAGGATGACACTACCTATAAAAAATTATCTGGTGATCCCACACATTCATTTAAAGGTACAACGTTCAAGTTAATAGATGAAGGCTTTGCTTTGGGAGTTCTTATCAAGACTCAGACTGAGTATCTCAAGGTTTATTATCCTATTTTACCAATTATGTATGCTTTACCCAAGGTCCACAAGGGTGTCTCACCTCCACCCATGAGACCAATAGTGTTGGGTATTGGATCTATTACAGAACACCTTAGCCAGTGGTTGGACTCCCTTTTATAGCCTTTATGTGTGCGGACTCCTGGATTCTTAAGGGACTCTAAGGATGTTTTGGAGCAACTTTCTGATTTAAAATGGATGGACAGTTTTCATTGGGTTAGTTGTGATGTAATTGACCTCTATACCCCAATACCTCAGGATTTAGTTCTAATGGCTGTAGAATTTCATCTTAAAAAGTACAGCGACTATACAGTGCCTTGCAAAAGTATTCGGCTCCCTGGAACTTTTCAACCTTTTCTCACATATCATGCTTCAAACATAAAGATACCAAATGTAAATTTTTGGTGAAGAATCAACAACAAGTGGAACACAGTTGTGAAGTTGAAAGAAATTTATTGGTTATTTTACATTTTTGTGGAAATTCAAAAACTGAAAAGTGGGGCTTTCAATATTATTTGGCCCCTTTAACTTAATACTTTGTTGCTCCACCTTTTGCTGCGATTACAGCTGCAAGTCGCTAGGGGTATGTCTCTATCAGTTTTGTAAATCAATAGACTGAAATTCTCGCCCATTCTTCCTTGGCAAACAGCTCGAGCTCAGTGAGGTTTGATGGAGATCGTTTGTGAACAGCAGTTTTAAGCTCTTTCCACAGATTCTCGATTGGATTGAGATCTGGACCTTGACTTGGCCATTCTAACACCTGGATATGTTTATTTGTGAACCATTCCATTGTAGATTTTGCTTTATGTTTGGGATCATTGTCTTGTTGGAAGATAAATCTCCTTCCCAGTCTTAGGTCTTTTGCAGACTCCAACAGGTTTTCTTCAAGAATGGTCCTGTATTTGGCTCCATCCATCTTCCCATCAATTTTAAACATCTTCCATGTCCCTGCTGAAGAAAAGCAGGCCCAAATCATGATGCTGCCACCACCATGTTTGACAGTGGGGATGGTGTGTTCAGGGTGATGAGCTGTGTTGCCTTTACGCCAAACATATCATTTGGCATTGTTGCCAAAAAGTTCGATTTTGGTTTCATCTGACCAGAGCACCTTCTTCCACATGTTTGGTTTCTCTCCCAGGTGACTTGTTGCAAACTTTAAATTACACTTTTTATGGATATCTTTGAGATATGTCTTTCTTCTTGCCACTCTTCCACAACGGCCAGATTTGTGCAGTGTACAACTGATTGTTGTCCTATGGTAGACTGTCCCACCTCAGCTGTAGATCTCTGCAATTTATAGAGAGTGATCATGGGCCTCTTAGCTGCATCTCTGATCAGTGTTCTCCTTATTTGAGATGAAAGTTTAGAGGGATGGCTGGGTCTTGGTAGATTTGCAGTGGTATGATACTCTTTCCATTTCAATATGATCACTTGCACAGTGCTCCTTGGGATGTTTCAAGGTTTGGAAATCATTTTGTATCCAAATCCAGCTTTGCCAAGGTACGGCAACCAATAATCCGGAAATCTCTTCTTTGCCTTTCAAAGAAGTTTCAGTTTGTATACTTACACCCTGTAAGGATATATAGACCAGTACCAGCAAAGCGAGTACATTCTGTCCCACTGGCAGTGTCATTGTGGCTTCTGGAGGTATCAAGAGATGCTGGGAAGTAACTGGTAGCTTCTTAATTAGGCTGACTCGCCATAGTTGTTGAAACATCTCCTTATTGGCTGGATCGGGGGACACATGTCCAGTTGTTTTTATCATGGCCATCGCCAAGAATTCTCCCACTTATTTTAACACTTTCATGCCCAGGGTTACCATAGGTCCTCCTCCTCTAGACCCCTTCACTAACACCATTCCTTTTTGGCCCAGATCTTTTCCACACTCCCGTACAAACATCCACATTACTCCTGCCACTGGGATAGGCTGTTGGTTGACCACCATCAGTCGGATAGTGTGTTCTTTTCTGGAGCAGGCAACTTCAGGAAAGTAACTCTGGAAATACTCTTCAGACATAGTGGTCACTTTGGACCCCATGTCCATTAAGCAGCAAATGCACTGTCCATTGAATTCAGCCCTGGCAATGGGTTTTTCGGAGACAATATCCTCGGAGACTTCTCTACCCTCCAAGGCTCAACACCCCACGGTAGGCTCCATGACCGTGGGGCACGTCAGCTTAACGGCTCCCCCTTCTTCTCCTTTCTAGACTTGGACAGTCTCTTAAGATATGTCTTCTTCCACCACAAGTCCAACACTCTGGCTCGTGTTCAACTGATGGGCTACATACACTTGCGTGGCAGGGCTCGGAGAAACGGTTTTCCGGCTCTGGCCTCCTTTCATGTTGGGCCATGAGAACAGGTGGTGGAATGCCAGTGGGTGTCCTCTTGATACTACAAATCTCACCTTGGATATACTGTATTTCTTGACATATCTTCCAGACCTAGTCGGGCTCAGTGTGGGATGACTCAGGAGTGGCCACCTCATGGCTCTGGACCACACCTGTCAGGACAGGGGCCTCTCTTTCCAGGACTCTAGCTTCAGCCCTGACCTAAAGAAAGCCCAAATCTGGATTCATGCACAGACCCTCCATTAAGGCCTGTCTCAGTTGGGATCCCTCAGTCCAGTCCAGCAACTTGTTGGTCATGCAACACTTCATTCAATGCATCCAGTCCTCTGTGGCCATCTCAGGTCTTCTTGGTGATATGGGCCGACACTTCCTGCAATGCATTAACATATTGAGCTACTGTCTCACCTTTCCCTTGGACCCGCTTAAGAAACTGCATGCGGATGTGCCCTAGGTCCATAGTGTCATCATGCATGTCCTTTAAGATTTTTATCACTTTATTCACGGTGTCAGAGTCCCTAGGTGGGTTGGTGCTAGGCCTCCCCATCAAGGGAAAGGAGGGCTAACTCAGCCTGAATGGAGGGGGTCAGGGGGTACATACTCAGCATGCTCTTCAGTCTCTCTACCCAATCCAACAGTGAAAAGCTGCCACCCATGAACTTGGGAAGATTGCTGATGATAGCCCCTAAAATTATATTTCCCCTGACAGGCTCGGTCATGGACTGGTCTGCCATCTCTGTGTTTGAATGTTGCATCCTGCCGACTACGCCAAATGTAATGCAGGTTACTGGATGCAACGCACAGATAACGCAAGGCAGGAGCAGTCAACGAAAGATATAATTCTGTTTAAATACAATAGTAATTTACATTATTCTAAACAGTTGGTGATAATAGCAAATCGAAAAAACAATAAACCAAATAATGATATGAGTGAAATTGCAACAAAAGTTTTTCCCTATATAATACTAATCTCCTTTTCACGAAGGTGGCACGCCCATTCATGGGAGTTACCATGTACAGTATATTCTCTCTTTAACTCTGGCCCTAGAGGGGGTCACCGAGTTTTCCCACTAGGCCGCAAGTCTTTCTGATGTAGTCTATTAAAGCGTGCTTAGCCTCCAACACCAACCGACCCCCTCCCAACCTGGTGTCCTGACCCTGGCCAACCTGCTCACTCTCGCTGTCCCTCTGTAAACACAGTCATGTCTCTCTAGTCATTGTCTCCTTACAGATCTTTGCTGCTTGATCATTGGCAAACGTCTTCTGGGCCTGGAGCGGAAAGGACTTTGGCTCGGCTCTTGGCCGGCTGCATCTGGTCTCTCAGTTTTGACCAGTGTAGGGCGCAGATTCTGATCTTGACTGGCACATTCTGAACTTTGGCTCTTCCAAGACGTAGTCTGAACCTTGTCAGGTGGTGACCGGCACCCTGGTGTTGCAGACTTCCCTCTGAGGCCTGTCACGATGGCCTCAGCACAATCCTTGATCCGTGTCTGCACCTATCTCGGCACAAAATCTGCCTGCGGTTTGGTGCGCAGGGCTTTTATATCCCAGAACTCAGTCCTGCAAGTCACACAAAGCTGCTGCCCCTGCAAATTCTTTACTCACTATCGTTACATCCTGCAAGGGCTCTTCAGGGGTATCACTGCTTTCTCTTACACACCTACAGCTTTTTTTGAGAAAAGCGCCATACTAATGTTTGTTTGTCCTGGATCTTACCCAGTCCCTTGTGGCTCATGCTTTCAAATCCCATACTCTAAACAATGGAAATAGTTGGAGATGCCTGCTTAGTCAGCCACTGACAGAAGCAGTGACCCTCCTCAATCAATGACTGGCTGAGTGGGCATTTCCATACACTCCCTCTGCTTTGAAAATGGGACCAAGAATCAGAGCAGGTGTGCAATGGAATATGTGAAGGACCAGTAAGGGTGAGAATTTATTTATTATTTCTAATTTATCTGAATTGTTTACAGCTTATTACCCAGGAGATAGGCCAGCACAGCATTCTAGCAGTGGTTGGTGGACATGTGCAGTGCTTACAAGCTCTTTTCTTTTGAGTTTGTAATGACTGCTTTGAAGCTGACCTTGAGCATTGTTGGCTCCACATCTCAGCCAGCATCAGAACAATGCTTACAACATAGTCAGCAGTAGTCGCTGATCTCATTTGCAACAAGCTGTAATCAAAAGAAAGAACACATGGCAATATCTCAAAATGGCTGTAAATTTTACTGAACAGTAAATTACAAAAGTGATTGTTTTTCCAGGCAATATCCAACAATTCTCATCTATGAGTGTGGGAAGAATCCATTAAGCTTTGCCTATATGTCTAAAGTCCCCCATAAACAATAGATAGCCATTAATCGTTTGGCTAATCATTCAGCAAACAACTATCTCTCCCAACTCTTCCATACACAGGATGTATTCTCTATGAGAGAGCTGCTAGCAGACTCTTCTGGTTGTGGCCCATCTCACTGAGAACAAAAGGAAACTGCATCCTTCTCTCTTTTGACATCATTTGTCGGTAGAGTCTGGAGGCCCTAATATACTCCATAAACATTAGACCGTCGACCAAGCCCATCGATATGGGCCAATATTTGTTTAATGTGCAATCTGCAGCTTAATAGTTGTAACACTTGAGATTTCATACTTGGTCATGCAGATCATTTATTTTCATCATGACAATTTTTTTATTCAAAGGTAAGACAAGACGCGAGGTCTAAACTTCCTTTATCAGTTGTGGGGAGAGCCAATTTAATTAAAATGATATGGATATGGGACTTAATTTCCTCGGTGGAGCCCACAAAGATAACAGCAGAGCAGAGAGATTTCTTGTCTGCCCCGATAACCATTGAGGAGGTGCAATCAACGATTAAATCTTTCCACAATAATAAGTCTCCGGGACCTGATGGTCTGACCATAGAATATTATAAGCTTTTACAACCGTATATTACCCCTATCCTAGTGGATATACTCAATGATATTTATCTTAAAGGAGAGGTGGTGGAGGGCTTTCATGAGGCCCACACAATTCTTATACCCAAGCCAAATAAAGACCCCCTTGATGTAGCCTCCTTTCGCCCTATTTCACTAATGAATGTGGATTACAAACTTTTAGCTAAGATACTGGCGAATAGAATGCAGGTATTTCTACCACAGGTATTGACACCCTCTCAATTGGGGTTTACGAGGGGACGACACTCGACCTTGGGGGTCCGATTGGCGGTGGCGGCTACGGTTATGGCCAAACAACAAAATTATCCCCGGACAATGCTTCTCAGCCTTGACGCGGAGAAAGCGTTTGATTCGATCTCATGGAAATTTTTAAATACAGTACTACGATACAGGGGTTTTGGAGAGACTTTCCTGGGATTCCTACAGAATATTCAACGTGGCGCGGCTACTAGACTGTGGGTGAACAACTTGATGTCTCCTCAGATTAATTTGGAAAGAGGAGCCAGACAGGGATGCCCGATATCGCCCTTATTGTTCAACCTGGCTTTGGACCCTCTCTTACAGTATCTCCACGACTGGACAGGTCTTGAGGGCATACGATATGGGGCGACAGAACTTAAGATTGTGGCCTTTGCCGATGACTTATTGATTTTCTTGTCAAACCCGCGGGAGTCTCTGGGCCCGCTCCTTAGAACAATAAAACAGAAAGGGGCGTTGGTGGGTTTCACCATAAATGTTGGTAAATCTGAGGCAATGATGCTCTCTGGGCCTTCCGAACCACGTTGGTCACAGGAACACTCCTTGCGTTGGAAGACTCACTCCTTGACTTACCTGGGGGTTCAGATCACGAGAGACCCGGCAAAACTTTACAAAACTAATCTGCAGACATACATCACCTCATTACAGGATGAGTTGACAGCATGGGAAAAGTTCACCTTGTCCTTCATAGGACGGGCAAATCTGATAAAAATGATCTCATTTCCCCGATTATTATACCTATTCAATGTCCTGCCATTTTATCTGAGACCAGCGGATGAACATAATATTAACCGTCTGTTTCGCAGATTTATTTAGCAAGGGAAGAGGCCCAGAATAGGATTCCACACCCTCACACAAACCCGAACCAGTGGCGGAGTGAATTTCCCAGACATTAAGTTATATAATCTGGCAGCAAACATGCGAATTCTCCAAGACTGGTTGAAGGGTACCTCTATATACTCAGCCCTGGCGGTTGAAACGTCGCTAGTGGGAGGCAGGTCACTGGTAAACGTACTACACGAGCCCTACACATTAGTGCCCCAGGAACTGAGAGCCAATCCTCTGTTTATGACAATCTGGCGGTCATGGGCTATCATACGCCGTAGATTAAAGCTATCATCACAGGTGTCGCTGGCACAGACGTTTTGTACTAATTCTAGGTTTCAGGCAGGGAAGGCACACTACATTTTTCATGCTTGGCAAACACTAGGCCTGGGCAGGGTGGGAGACATAGTGGATGTACATTCCAAAAAGGTCCTTGCCTTCAACCAAGCGACACTCCTATTTGATTTCATCGGTACACATCCTTTCCACTTCATGCAACTACAGAGCTATGTGACGAGTGTTACTCGAGGTTTCAGTGATAATGACTGGCAGGATAAGCTGATAACCAAACTTATCGCATGCAGGCTGACAAAAAGGCTTGTGTCAGACTACTATACATTCCTAAGAACTGAGACCGAGAGGGAAGAACATTCCACAGGAATAATAAAGTGGCAGCTCTGTGACCCGTCATTAACACCTACTCTGATTTTACAAATGTTGAGGAACACTCTTAAATTTACACCGTTTACATCTTACTGGGAAATGGCGTTGAAGATTATGCATAAATCCTATATCTCGCCAAGGCGCAACTTTCTTATGGGTAATATACCGAGTCCGATCTGTTCCAGGTGTGGAGAGGCCGAGGCAGACATGTTCCATTGTTTGTGGGCTTGCTCACAAATCCAACAATTTTGGCAACGCATACTTGTATTTACTCATACGCATACACCATATAGAGTGGCTCTCACCCCAGCCTGGGCTCTTTTTGGATACATTACTAATGAAGGGGCTGTGATCTCCACTTCTGGTAGAAAATTCTTGTACATGATTTCGGCCTCGGCCCGGAAAACGATTTTACAAACCTGGCTGGCACCTAGTGTGCCCACATTGAGGATCTTTCTGGACAAACTTTCTTTCCTATTTAGGATGGATTGGGTGGAGGCTTCCCTTCAGAAAGAACTAAAAACCCAAAATTTTTTTGAACTATGGCAGCCACTTATACCCATCCTTCCAACGCATATACAACAGAGGCTCAAACAATGCTTCTGCACAACTACATGGTTCCTGGAACGGACGGTAGCGGACCGAGCACCCTTGTAAGCGGACTTGTCTCCTAAATAACACACTGGGCGTAATGCGGAGTCGTGTGTTCCCCCCCCCCCTCCCCTCTTTTTGATTTTCCCTAGTCTGCTTGTTGACCCCTCCCCCCTCTTTTTTGTTCTTCATCTTTTCTTTAGCTATTACTTCCCCTCTCTCACCATTTGGGGTTATCTAGTTACAGAGTGGTAGTCCACTAGTATTGTATTTCCATGTTGAATTCTATGTCTTTAGCCTTATGTTTACCTTGATTGAGAGGCACTTTAACTTGCAAACTGGATCGCTAAAATAGTTATCGTCTTTAATAGTGGGCTTCTGTATTACCGGAAAGGGAGAGGTAATTCCGTGTACCTATGTTTGCATGTTGATATGCTAATGTTGAAAATGTTTAATTGAAAATGTTTAATAAATACAGTTTGGAAAAAAAAAAATGATATGGATGCTCAGCTGCTGTATCTTCTTCACAATTCTTTCGGGCTATTGAAAGGGTGTTTAGATTTTTGCTTTGGAAGGGTGGAACAGCTCGTATTAAATTGGAAACTCTGCAGATGGACAAATTAGATGGGTGGTTAGCGGTTCCTAACCCGTGGGTCTATTTCATGGCAGCCCAGGTTCAATATTTTAGAGGATGGGAGGATGTAGGATGCTAGCAGGTGCGTAGGATGCAGCGACGCACAGGAGGCAGAACAAGGGTTAACAGGTTCTTTATGTATAAGAACAGTAATGGTACAAGCAGGGGGGTACGGAATGTGATTAGAGGATAGGGGAAAGTCAAATGCAAAAGAATGTAACAGGTTAACTTATCAGTCTCTATGTGCTGGAGGAAGGCGGCTGGAAGATGTCTCCGATCCGGTCCTACAGATGAGCGATTCACCTTCTCCTTGTGATGATGAATCCTCCAGGTTCTTCGGCACGCGGTCTCCTGATCCATGCACACAGTGAGGCAGGGAAGATGGTGGGCAGCACAGAAGAAGAAGCAGAGAGTTCAGTGAGCAAGGCCGCAGTGGGAGCACACAGTCCAGCAGACACAGCCACAGGCACGGGCCGGTCTTCAGCAGGCACCGCAAAGATGGGACTAAGAGGTGCCTCCATGATGGTGAGCGGAGTGAAGATCTGTACTTTATCCTGGTCACTACCCGGTGAGGAAGTCTTTCTGTACTGAGGGTAGGAAGCGTCGGCAGTCTGGCTAGCTGGGGGTATAGGCACAGCTAGGGGGCATGGGTCTGTGAAGAGGGAGTTAACTGTCTTACTACTCACAAGCTCGGTCCCCACCAAGTGTCCTGTCTTCCCGCTCAAACTGCTATTTATGTCCGACCAGTCCCCATCAGTCAGGTGCCCTGTACTGCTCCGGTCAGTAATCTCTTCCCCCTGCAACACTGGTGACAGCCCCGACAGTTCCGGCCCAGATACGCAGGAGAGACCATCAACTTGGTTCTCCTCCCTACAAGGATACAGGTAAAAATTTGTTAAAGGATCTCTTGCAGTAGAGGGTAAATAGCCGATCTTTATATGAAGCACTAGACTAGAGGGTAACAAAATCAAATCTTCTCCAAAAAAAGCTTCCCACATTAATGTTAATGCATAAAATATGGTGGAAAATAAGAGATCTGCAAAAAAAAGAGAGTTGCTCACAATTTACATCAATATGGGACACCCCATGGTTAGTTAATCTGAGAAGTTTGGTGGGTTTTGGGAAGTGGAGGGAGAGGGGGTGGGCAGGGTATCACAGCTGCTTTTAGATAATGTACTAAAATCTAATGCACAATTACAGGAGGAGTTTGATCTCAATCCAAAGGACTTTTATAAATACCTCCAGCTATGCAATGCATTCAATGCGGACTTTACGGAGAGTGGTTTGAAAGTCTATGTACCAAATACTGTTATACAGTTAATTAGTAGATCAAATACTGTAGTTCATCTGGGATAATATCGCAGCTATATAGATTTTTATTAACATTAGTGCTAAGCAAACACCCAAATTCATAGTAAAGAGAGATGGGAGGCAGAGATTGGCCAAATAGAAGAAGGTCAATGGATAGAGATATTGGAAAGGGTACCTCAACTCTCTCTTAGTGAAGGGCATAGACTTTCTCAACTTTATCTAATACATAAGGTATATAGAACACCGGAGTTTATGCGTACGATTGGGGCCAGAGGAGATGTATGCTGTCCTAGGTGTGGGGTGGAGTCGGCTACTTTACTTCATATCATATGATGTGGTCATGTCCTAAACTGGAGAGATACTGGAGGAAAGTACTATGATTAATTAGACGAGTGTTTAAGGTGGTGTTGGAAACTATGCCCTTAGTTTGTGTGCTGGGGTATGTGGAAGATCTACAGACAACTGAGCCAGTTAAAATAACTATAGCACGAATGCTGTATTTAGCAAGGAAACTAAGAGCGCAACACTGGTTGGATACTGAGAGCCCAACAAAAAAAGGAATATATCAACAAAATAAAATGGTTTATAAGTTTAGAAAAAGGTGTGTACAAAAAAGAGGCAATATTAATAAATTTGAACAGTTTTGGGCTGCCTGGATGGATGAACCAGGGCTCCCGTCGAGAGAATTAGTGAGATATAGATTGGGCTTCATTTATTAAAGAGGATTATGAGAGATATGATCCATGTTTATCCCATGAGCAATAATAATGATTGCACAGCTAGAAGCTCCAAAAGGAGATGTTTTCTTTCCAGGCATTAAACTGGTGATGACTATATGTTTTGTCCCTTTTTTTTCTGTGGAATGGGAATTTTAGTTTTTAATTTAATTTGGTCTTTCCCTTCCCATGTCCCATTTTCCCCCTTCCCAGTTGTTCTTAATTTTCTGTGTTTACCCGAAGCGGGTAGTATGTTAGTGTAAAAATTGTTGGAAAACTTTAATAAAGATACTTTATTTAAAAAAAAGATAAGACAAGACCAGTCCAACAGGTAATCCATTATCAAAACTATTTAAATCTCTAATTCAGCTAACATTGTTCAGTTAATTTGTTTTTTATCATATGATAATCGATGGAATGATAAATCACATGACACATTGTGCATATCTGTGTAGGGTGTAAAGAGGTCAATTATGAAATACCTCACTAGACTCTTCAATGAGCTGGATGGGAATGCAGTTGTTCTTTTCCTACACACCTCAGCAAGGATGTGTACATAAGTGAGAAATCCTTCAGGAATCCAGCCTCACTGGTACAGCAGAGAGTGAGGAGTTTCATATTACCTGAATGAATAACAGCATAGAAATTTGAGCGCAATGGTATCATAAGTTGATAAAGTAAAAAATTTGGGATGAGAAAAAAGTACACTACAGGTTAAAAAGTATAGATAGCAGATACTAACTAAGCAAGGGACTGAATCAATAGCTTGCATCCAGCATGTCGTAGTATATTTTCAGAATTGGCACAGAAATCAGGAGCTTTATCACAAAACTATAATACTTTTATTAGAGAAACCAGAAGAAAATATAATAAAATGACATGTAAATGACTATATAATCAAAGATGACAAAGACCATAATAACAAAAAATATATTCTGGTCACAGTTAATCAATAATACTGAAAGTGCAATATGTTTCTTTAAACCCACCCAGGACAGGCAAGGATGCTAACCATGCAAATCCGGCGCATAATAAGTTGTGCATAATTAGAAAATAAATTAAGGTATTGCACCTTTACCCACGGCAGTAAGAGAAATGTCACCAGGACATGTGTGGACCCCAAGGCGCGTTTCGTGTATATAGTAAGTCGCTTCCTCTTGGCGATTTAGAGATAAGACCTTCAGCACATTTTGGAATCCCATGTTTCTGGAAAAGTACATTCAAACAGGGTTAATACCCTGTGGTCTAAGGATACAAGTGTTCCTGTCCTTTGCTGTGCAGGATGACTTTTTCAAAACTAGATGGGAGAAGTTTGCAAATACCAGTTCTAAGTGCTTCATGAAATTGTGTGGCCTCAATCAGGCAACAGTAAGTGGCTTGGAAAGCAAAATAGAGGAATTGCAGTCTGCGAATTATCTTCTGATGCCCTTAGAACATTCGCTGAGGGCCTTTATCGGGATTTTCAAATTTGGGAAAAAGAAATACAATCTATCAAATAAAAAATTCCAAGGGAACTCAATGACAATATTTTCTAATTATGCACAACCACTTTTTGATACAATGTCTGAGTAATGGTTTAAGCTCACCCTTGTGGCAACCACTCAGGCAACCAGCGTTATTTTATGCCTGATTTGCATGGTTAGCATCCTTGCATGTCCTTGGTAGGTTTAAAGAACCATATTGCACTTGCTGTATTATTGTATATTTTTTGTTATTATGGTCTTTGTCATCTTTGATTATGTCCTCATTTTCATGTCATTTTATTATTTTTTCTTCTGGTTTCTCTAATAAAATTATTATGGTTTTGCCATAAAACTATGTGCACGGTGTTGTAGTTTATTCTAACTAAATTATTTCAATTAGAGGCAGTCATATCATTAGTGCAAGTGCAATCTTTGCAGCCACACAGGGATCCAAGAGGTTAGGTGGCCCAGTTCTACGTCCAAAGCAGGTGTAATTTTGCATTTTTAGGAGTTCTTGGACTGCAAATGGCCCACATACATTGTTCTTACACAGGGGCCCTTTTCTGTCTGTGCCACCAGTGAATTCAATTGCGTATGGTCATTGAATGCTCTGTAGACCAGTTCACTTCTTTTAATTGCTTGATGTACATTACGATGTCAATCTTCATAGTAACCAATGAACAGCCCTTTGGTCTTCCCTGTTTCCTTTTGCCACTGACAATTCTAAGTAGCATCCTTCATAATGAATTTGTCCAAAATAAGTCAGTTTCTGTCTGGTGATATTGCCTTCAATTGACAATTCTAGGTATACTTGTCCAAAATCATATTTGTTGTGATCCTAGCTGTCCATGAGATATGTAGAACTCTTCTCCAGCATCATATCTGAAAGGCATCAATTTTGTTTCATGTTAGCTTTTCTGGTCATGACGAGTGTCCACCTCTTATAGTCATATGTCGCAATTGTGAACATAATTGCAGTGATCAGACTTTGATGGTGACTTAGATGCGGGGGTGCTTCTGTCATGAGGTGAGCTGAGCATATTATTATTATTTATCATTATTATTATTTATTTATATAGCACCATTTATTCCATGGTGCTGTACATGAGAAGGGGATACATACAAATTACAGATATTACTTACAGTAAGCAAACAAACAATTACAGACTGATACAGAGGGGCGAGGATCCTGCCCTTGTGGGCTTACATTCTACAGGATGGTGGGCATGGAGACAATAGGTTGAGGGTTGTAGGAGCTCCGGTATTGGTGAGGCCATAGCTTCGGTAGTGGTGAGTAGGCAGCAGGGTCAGTGCAGGCTGTAGGCTTTCCTGAAGAGGTGGGTTTTCAGGTTCTGTCTGAAGGATTCAAATGTGGTTGATAGTCGCATGTGTTGGGGCAAAGAATTCCAGAGGATGGGTGATATTCTGGAGAAGTCTTGGAGGCGGTTGGGTGAGGAGCAGATAAGTGTGGATGAGAGAAGGAGGTCTTGGGAGGACCGGAGATTATGTGAGGGAAGATATCGGGAAATTAGTTCAGAGATATATGGAGGAGACAGGTTATGGATGGCTTTGTATGTCAGTATTAGTAATTTGAACTGGATATGCTGAGGGAATGGGAGCCAGTGAAGAGATTTGCAGAGGGGGAAGCGGAGGAGTAGCGAAGAGAGAGATGAATTAGTCGGGCAGCAGAGTTAAGGATGGACTGGAGAGGTGCAAGGGTGTTAGCAGGGAGGCCACAGAAAAGGAAGTCGCAGTAGCCAAGGCGGGAGATGATGAGGGCATGCACAAGCATTTTAGTAGATTGACGGTTGAGGAAAGGACGGATTCTGGAGATATTTTTGAGCTGGAGGCAATAGGAGGTGGAAAGAGCTTGGATGTGCAGTTTGAAGGACAGGGCAGAGTCAAGGGTTACTCCGAGGCAGCAGACTTCCAGTACGGGGGAAAGAGTGATGTTGTTAATTGCGATAGATCGGTCAGGTATGGAAGATCTATGAGATGGAGCGAAGATGATGAGTTCAGATTTGTCCACATTGAGTTTGAGGAAGCGAGAGGAGAAGAAGGAGGATATGGCTGATAGACACTCCAGGATTCTGGACAGCAGAGAGGTGACGTCTGGGCCAGAAAGGTTGATCTGAGTGTCATCCGCATAAAGGTGGTACTAGAATCCATGGGACTTTATGAGTTGTCCCAGGCCAAGTGTATAGATTGAGTAGAGTAGGGGTCCTAGGACAGAGCCTTGGGGGACTCCAACAGAGAGAGGGTGGGATGAGGAGGTAGTGTGGGAGTGGGAGATGCTGAATGTGCAGTTGGAAAGGCATGAGGAGATTCAGGATAGGGCGAGGTCTTTGATGCCAAAGGAGGAGTGGATCTGTAGTAGGAAGCAGTGGTCAACTGTGTCAAAAGCAGAGGACAGGTCTAGAAGGAGGAGTACAGAGTATTATCCGTTAGCTTTGTCATTAGTGATTTTGGTCAGGGCTGTCTCGGTTGAGTGATGGGGGCGGAAACCAGATTGTAGATTATCAAAGAGCAGGTTAGATGAGAGGTGGGAGGAAAGTTCAGCGTGGATGTGCTGTTTCAGGATTTTGGAAGCGAATGGAAGAAGCAATATTGGGCGATAGGTGGACATAGCTGTTGGGTCGAGGGTTGGCTTTTTAAGGATAGGCGTGATTGTGGCATGTTTGAAAGCAGAAGAGAAGGTGCCATAAGTTAGTGATAAGTTGAAGAGGTGGGTTAGGGATGGGATAAGTGTGGTGGTGAGGTAGGGGAGGAGGTGGGATGTTTCTGGAGTCAAGCGCACAGGTGGTGACGTGCGATTTGGAGAGGAGACAATTAAGCCCCCCTTCAGTGATTTTGGAGAGGGAGGTTATGGGGTTTGGGCATTGGTCTGGTATACAAAGGGGTTGTGGTGGTTGAACAATGAAGACTTGCCTTGTTTGGTCGATCTGATTTTTAAAGTGTGTGGCAAAGTCCTCAGCAGACATGTGAGGGAGGTTGGAGAGGGCAGTGGGGGCAGGAGGAGGGAGTTAAAGGTTTTGAATAACTGTTTGGGGTTGTAGGATAGGGAAAATACGAGGGTTGTGAAGTAGACCTGTTTAGCAGAGGTGAGAGCAGATTTAAAAGCGAGTATTGCCTGTTTGAATGCAGTGAAGTAGTCTTGTGAATGTGTTTTCTTCCAATGCCGCTCTGCAACCCTGGACAGTTGCCAGAGCTTTTTAGTGGTCTTATTGTTGCCAGCGTTGTCTATTGATACGTCGCACTCTGCCATAAATGAGAGGGGCGAGCATATTACCTCAGTCTGCGGTCTGGGGTGACACTCAGAGGGCGACTAGGAACAGAGCCAGTCTGGCCATAGGCCACATCATCATGTAAGACTTTTAACAGTATTAGCGGAGCATAAAGCTTATACAGCAGGTTGTAGTGGCATTGCACAAGGGATTGTATTATGGGGCCATCATACTATGAATATGGCGGCCATTATACTGTGTATTGGGAACTGGGGAGGACATCATACTGTACAATGCAGGCTTTATAGTTCATATTGGGAGCTGGGGAGGCCATTTTACAGTGTATGTAAGTGACTATGAGGTCATTATACTATATATAGGGAGCTGTGGAAGCAACATACTGAATATTAGGGAGATCTGGGGGACATCATCCACAACAGATGAAAGATCCCAGCATAATTCACATATACAAGAGGAAAGATAATCGCCAATCTTGTGACAACCATCAAGGCATCTCCCTTCTGTCCACTGCAGGCAAGATATTGGCTCGTCTCTTGCTCATCCGCCTTTTACATCACCTTGAGCAAGGACTATTACCCGAAAGCCAGTGTGGTTTCCGTGCTAAACGTGGAACAGTAGATATGGTCTTTTCAGCACGTCAACTTCAGGAAAAGTGCCAGGAGCAACACCGTGACCTTTATGTAACTTTTGTTGATTTGACCAAGGCTTTTGACAGTCAGTAGAGACGGCCTGTGGAAGATCATGGCAAAATTCGGCTGCCAGAGCAAGATCATCTCAGTCATCCGGCAGTTCCATGATGGCATGATGGTGAAGGTTCTGAACGATGGAGACGTATCTGAGGCTTTCCCAGTAACAAATGACGTAAAACAAGGCTGTGTGCTTGCTCCAACCCTGTTCAGTATGCTGTTCTCCGCAATGTTAAGTGATGCCTTTAACAACTGTGACGATGGAATCCAGGTTAGGTACAGGACTGATGGCAAGCTATTCAACCCAAAATGCCTGAAGGCGGTTACGAAAGTGCATGAGACTGTTATCCGTGAATTATTATTTGCTGATGACTGTGCACTTAACGCTAGCACGGAACAGCAGATGCAGCATGAAATGGACTGTTTTTCGCAAGCCTGCGACAGTTTTGGTCTCGAGATCAACATTAGAAAAACCGAAGTCATGTATCAACCGGTTCCAGGAAAACTGTACAAGGAGCCACATATCACAGTGAAGGAGCAAAACCTCAAAGCAGTCAATAACTTCACCTACTTAGGCAGCACACTTTCCTGTGAAGTAACCATAGACGCTGAGGTTAATAACAGAATTGCCAAAGCCAGTGCCGCCTTCGGGAGACTGCGTAAGAACGTCTGGGAACGAAGGGGACTCAGCCTTACCACCAAGCTGGAGGTCTACTGCGCGGTGGCCCTCACCACACTTCTCTATGCTAGCGAGACCTGGACAGTGTACAGCCGGCATGCTAAACAGCTTAATCATTTCCACATGAGTTGCCTCCGCAGACTCCTCCACATCAGGTGGCAAGACAATGTCCCGGACATGGCAATTTTGGAACAAACTGGGCTCTGCAGCGTTTACACTCTCCTGCTGAATGTCCAAGCCAGGTGGGCTGGACATGTGGTCAGAATGCCTGACAGCCGACTACCGAAACAACTGCTGTACGGAGAACTGTGCCAAGGAAAGCAAGCAGTTGGGGGGCAGAAGAAGCGCTATAAAGACTGCCTTAAAGTGTCTCTCAAAAACCTGGAAGTCAACACCAATGAATGGGAAGAGCTTTCCCTGGATCGTCCAGGTTGGCGGGGCAGGATCACCTCTGGAGCACTAGCAGCTGAAGATAGGAAAATCTGTGATGCAAAAAGAAAGCGTGCTGTACGCAAGGCACAAGTAGAATCTGGTGTACTGACCACATCTGCTTCCTTATGTCAAGTATGTGGGCGAACCTTCAGGGCCCGGATTGGACTCATCAGCCACCTCCGGACCCATAACTACTAATTGTCTTCCAACCCTGAAGTCATGGTCATCTTCGTAAACATCAGTGAGCTATGGAGACATTATATAGTATATAGGGTCTATGGGGCACTATACTGTATATAGTGGGGAGTGGGGCAATTATACTTTATATAGAGGGGCTATGGGGGCATTATAGTCTGTATAAAGGGCTATGCGCCATGCATTACACTGTGTATAAAGGGGGCTATGGGGCACTATATTGTGTATAAGGAGGACTATAGGCCATTCTACTTTGTATGGGGGCTATGAGGGCCTCATACTGTGTATAGAGGGCTGTAGAGGCAATCTTAAGGCCCCTTCACATTAAGCGACGCTGCAGCGATACCGACAACGATCAAGATCGCTGCAGCGTCGCTGTTTGGTCGCTGGAGAGCTGTCACACAGACAGCTCTCCAGCGGCCAACGATGCCGGTAACCAGGGTAAACATCGGGTTACTAAGCGCAGGGCCGCGCTTAGTAACCCAATGTTTACCCTGGTTACCATCCTAAAAGTAAAAAAAACGAACACTACATACTTACCTAACGCTGTCTGTCCCCGGCGCTCTGCTTCTCTGCTTTCCTCCTGCACTGGCTGTGAGCACAGAGGCCGGAAAGCAGAGTGGTGACGTCACCGCTCTGCTTTCCGGCTGACCGACGCTCACAGCCAGTGCAGGAGGAGTGCAGAGAAGCACAGCGCCGGGGACAGACAGCGGTAGGTAAGTATGTAGTGTTTGTTTTTTTTACTTTTAGGATGGTAACCAGGGTAAACATCGGGTTACTAAGCGTGGCCCTGCGCTTAGTTACCCAATGTTTACCCTGGTTACCAGTGAAGACATCGCTGGATCGGGGTTATGAAAGGTAATTCAGTACCACAATGGACATAGAGGTCAGCGCACATACAGTGACCTGGCAATTACCAAAAAAACAAGAACGAGCTCTGAGACGTGGGAACTCTGTTGACCGCAATCCCTAATCCTCTCCAACCACACTAAAGGCAGCCGTGGATTGCGAATAACGCTGCCTATGCAACTCGGCACGGCCTGAGAAACTAGCTAGCCTGAAGATAGAAAATAAGCCTACCTTGCCTCAGAGAAATACCCCAAAGGAAAAGGCAGCCCCCACATATAATGACTGTGAGTTAAGATGAAAAGACAAACGTAGAGATGAAATAGATTTAGCAAAGTGAGGCCCAACTTTCTGAACAGAGCGAGGATAGGAAAGGTAACTTTGCGGTCAACACAAAACCCTACAAAAAACACGCAAAGGGGGCAAAAAGACCCTCCGTACCGAACTAACGGCACGGAGGTACACCCTCTGCGTCCCAAAGCTTCCAGCAAGCAGAAAAAAACAAATTGACAAGCTGGACAGAAAAAAACAGCAAACAAATAGCAAAGAGGAACTTAGCTATGCAGAGCAGCAGGCCACAGGAACGATCCAGGAGGAAACAGGTCCAATACTAGAACATTGACTGGAAGCCAGGATCAAAACACTAGGTGGAGTTAAATAGAGAAGCACCTAACGACTTCACCACATCACCTGAGGAAGGAAACTCAGAAGCCGCAGTACCACTTTCCTCCACCAACGGAAGCTCACAGAGAGAATCAGCCGAAGTACCACTTGTGACCACAGGAGGGAGCTCTGCCACAGAATTCACAACAGTACCCCCCCCTTGAGGAGGGGTCACCGAACCCTCACCAGAGCTCCCAGGACAACCAGGATGAGCCATATGAAAGGCACGAACAAGATCGGGAGCATGGACATCAGAGGCAAAGACCCAGGAATTATCTTCCTGAGCATAACCCTTCCACTTAACCAGATACTGGAGTTTCCGCCTTGAAACACGAGAATCCAAAATCTTCTCCACAATATACTGTAACTCCCCCTCCACCAAAACCGGGGCAGGAGGATCAACAGATGGAACCATAGGTGCCACGTATCTCCGCAACAATAACCTATGGAATACGTTATGTATGGAAAATGAATCTGGAAGGGTCAGACGAAAAGACACAGGATTAAGAACCTCAGAAATCCTATACGGACCAATAAAACGAGGTTTAAACTTAGGAGAGGAAACCTTCATAGGAATATGACGAGAAGATAACCAAACCAAGTCCCCAACCCGAAGTTGGGGACCCACACAGCGTCTGCGATTAGCGAAACGTTGAGCCTTCTCCTGGGACAAAGTCAAATTGTCCACCACATGAGTCCAAATCTGCTGCAACCTGTCCACCACAGTATCCACACCAGGACAGTCCGAAGACTCAACCTGCCCTGAAGAGAAACGAGGATGGAACCCAGAGTTGCAGAAAAACGGTGAAACCAAGGTAGCCGAGCTGGCCCGATTATTAAGGGCGAACTCAGCCAAAGGCAAAAAGGACACCCAGTCATCCTGATTAGCAGAAACAAAGCATCTCAGATATGTTTCCAAGGTCTGATTGGTTCGTTCGGTCTGGCCATTAGTCTGAGGATGGAAAGCCGAGGAAAAAGACAAGTCAATGCCCATCCTACCACAAAAGGCTCGCCAAAACCTCGAAACAAACTGGGAACCTCTGTCAGAAACGATATTCTCCGGAATGAGATGCAAACGAACCACATGCTGGAAAAACAATGGCACCAAATCAGAGGAGGAAGGCAATTTAGACAAGGGTACCAAATGGACCATCTTAGAGAAGCGATCACAGACCACCCAAATGACTGACATCTTTTGAGAGACGGGAAGATCTGAAATAAAATCCATAGAGATATGTGTCCAAGGCCTCTTCGGGACCGGCAAGGGCAAAAGCAACCCACTGGCACGAGAACAGCAGGGCTTAGCCCGAGCACAAATCCCACAGGACTGCACAAAAGTACGCACATCCCGCGACAGAGATGGCCACCAAAAGGATCTAGCCACCAACACTCTGGTACCAAAGATTCCCGGATGACCAGCCAACACCGAACAATGAACCTCAGAGATAACTTTATTCGTCCACCTATCAGGGACAAACAGTTTCTCCGCTGGGCAACGATCAGGTTTATTAGCCTGAAATTTTTGCAGCACCCGCCGCAAATCAGGGGAGATGGCAGACACAATTACTCCCTCTTTGAGGATACCCGCCGGCTCAGATACACCCGGAGAGTCGGGCACAAAACTCCTAGACAGAGCATCCGCCTTCACATTTTTAGAGCCCGGAAGGTATGAAATCACAAAGTCAAAACGGGCAAAAAACAATGACCAACGAGCTTGTCTAGGATTCAACCGCTTGGCGGACTCGAGATAAGTCAAGTTCTTATGATCAGTCAAGACCACCACGCGATGCTTAGCTCCTTCAAGCCAATGACGCCACTCCTCGAATGCCCACTTCATGGCCAGCAACTCTCGATTGCCCACATCATAATTTCGCTCAGCAGGCGAAAACTTCCTGGAAAAGAAGGCGCATGGTTTCATCACCGAGCAATCAGAACTTCTCTGCGACAAAACAGCCCCTGCTCCAATCTCAGAAGCATCAACCTCGACCTGGAACGGAAGCGAAACATCTGGTTGACACAACACAGGGGCAGAAGAAAAACGACGCTTCAACTCTTGAAAAGCTTCCACCGCAGCAGAAGACCAATTGACCAAATCAGCACCTTCCTTGGTCAAATCGGTCAATGGTTTAGCAATACTAGAAAAATTGCAGATGAAGCGATGATAAAAATTAGCAAAGCCCAGGAACTTTTGCAGACTTTTCAGAGATGTTAGCTGAGTCCAATTATGGATGGCTTGGACCTTAACAGGATCCATCTCAATATTAGAAGGGGAAAAGATGAACCCCAAAAATGAAACCTTCTGAACACCAAAGAGACACTTTGATCCCTTCACAAACAAAGAATTAGCACGCAGGACCTGAAACACCATTCTGACCTGCTTCACATGAGACTCCCAATCATCCGAGAAGATCAAAATATCATCTAAGTACACAATCAGGAATTTATCCAGGTACTCTCGGAAGATGTCATGCATAAAGGACTGAAACACTGATGGAGCATTGGCAAGTCCGAATGGCATTACTAGATACTCAAAATGGCCCTCGGGCGTATTAAATGCAGTTTTCCACTCATCGCCTCGCTTAATACGCACAAGATTATACGCACCACGAAGATCTATCTTGGTGAACCAACTAGCCCCCTTAATCCGAGCAAACAAATCAGATAACAAAGGCAAGGGGTACTGAAATTTAACCGTGATCTTATTTAGAAGGCGGTAATCTATACAAGGTCTCAGTGAACCATCCTTCTTGGCTACAAAAAAGAACCCTGCTCTTAAATGGCGACGATGACGGGCGAATATGCCCCTTCTCCAAAGACTCCTTCACATAACTCCGCATAGCGACGTGCTCAGGCACAGATAAATTAAACAGTCGACCTTTTGGGAATTTACTACCAGGAATCAAATCGATAGCACAATCACAATCCCTATGCGGAGGTAGGGTATCGGGCTTGGGTTCATCAAATAAATCCCGGTAATCAGACAAGAACTCAGGAACCTCAGAAGGGGTGGATGACGAAATAGACAGAAATGGGACATCACCATGTACCCCCTGACAACCCCAGCTGGACACAGACATGGATTTCCAATCTAAAACTGGATTATGGACTTGTAGCCATGGCAACCCCAACACGACCACATCATGCAGATTATGCAACACCAGAAAGCGAATAACCTCCTGATGTGCAGGAGCCATGCACATGGTCAGCTGGGTCCAGTACTGAGGCTTATTCTTGGCCAAAGGCGTAGCATCAATTCCTCTCAATGGAATAGGACACTGCAAGGACTCCAAGAAAAACCCACAACGCCTAGCATACTCCAAGTCCATCAAATTCAGAGCAGTGCCTGAGTCCACAAATGCCATGACAGAATACGATGACAAAGAGCAGATCAAGGTAACGGACAGAAGAAATTTTGACTGTACCGTACCAATGGTGGCAGACCTAGCGAACCGCTTAGTGTGCTTAGGACAATCAGAGATAGCATGAGTGGAATCACCACAGTAGAAACACAGCCCATTCAGACGTCTGTGTTCTTGCCGTTCAACTCTGGTCAAAGTCCTATCGCACTGCATAGGCTCAGGTTTAAGCTCAGGTAATACCGCCAAATGGTGCACAGTAGGGTTGAGCGAAACGGGTCGAAATTGTTCAAAAGTCGCCGACTTTTGGCAAGGTCGGGTTTCATGAAACCCGACCCGACCCCAGTGGGGGGTCGGCCATGAAGTCGGCGATCTTTTGAATCTGGAATCGGAATTCCGATCCCGATTCCCGATATGTTTAAGATATCGGGAATTGGTATCGGAATTCAGATTAAAGTGTAAAATATAGAATTAAAATAAAAAATATTGCAATACTTACCCTCTGACGCGCCCTGGTACTAACCGGCAGCCTTCCTCCTTCGAATCCGCGCTTCTAGGACCTTGCCGTGACGTCGCGGTGACGTCGCGGCTTGTGATTGGCCGCGCGGCCGCCCATGTGACCGCTCGCGCGGCCAATCACAAGCCGCGACGTCACCCGCGACGTCACCGAAGGTCCTGGAAGGGCTGATTCTTAGGAAGGAAGGCTGTCGGAAGGAAGCAGGGCGCTTCCGAGGGTGAGTATATACCTAATAGGAATATACTCACCCTCGGAAGCGCCCTGCTTCCTTCCGACAGCCTTCCTTCCTAAGAATCAGCCCTTCCAGGACCTTCGGTGACGTCGCGGGTGACGTCGCGGCTTGTGATTGGCCGCGCGAGCGGTCACATGGGCGGCCGCGCGGCCAATCACAAGCCGCGACGTCACCCGCGACGTCACCGAAGGTCCTGGAAGGCTGATTCTAAGGAAGGAAGGTTCCCGGTTAGTACCAGGGCGCGTCAGAGGGTAAGTATAAGGATATTTTTTATTTTAATTCTATATTTTACACTTAAATATGGATCCCAGGGCCTGAAGGAGAGTTTCCGCTCCTTCAGACCCTGGGAACCATGGAAACCCAATGCACTGCATTGGGTTTCGAGTTTCGGCCGACCCCGACCCCGACTTTTTTATAGGATCGGCCGATTTCACTCGACCCGACTTTTCCAAAAGTCGGGTTTCGTGAAACCCGACCCGATCCTATAAAAGTGAAGGTCGCTCAACCCTAGTGCACAGATTTACGCTCGCGCAAGCGTCGACCGATCTGAATGGCCAAAGACATAGACTCATTCAGACCAGCAGGCATAGGAAATCCCACCATGACATCTTTAAGGGCTTCAGAGAGACCTTTTCTGAAAATAGCTGCGAGCGCACCTTCATTCCACTGAGTGAGTACGGACCACTTTCTAAATTTCTGACAAAATACCTCTATTTCATCCTGACCCTGACACAGAGCCAGCAAATTCTTCTCTGCCTGATCCACAGAATTAGGCTCATCGTACAGCAATCCGAGCGCCAGGAAAAATGCATCGATATTACTTAATGCAGGATCCCCTGGCGCAAGGGAAAATGTTCAGTCCTGAGGATCGCCACGCAAAAAAGAAATAATGATCCTAACTTGTTGAACTGGGTCACCAGAGGAGCGAGGTTTCAAAGCCAGAAATAGTTTACAATTATTTTTCTATCTCCAAAAAACAAATCAGGAATAGGGATTCTCGGTTCTAACATAGAATTCTGAACCACAAAGTCTTGAATACTTTGCACTCTTGCCATGAGCTGATCCACACATGAAGACAGACCTTTAATGTCCATTGCTACACCTGTGTCCTGAACCACCTAAATGTCTAGGGGAAAAAAAAGGCAAAACACAGTGCAAAGAAAAAAAAATGGTCTCAGAACTTCTTTTTTCCCTCTATTGAGAATCATTAGTACTTTGGGCTTCCAGTACTGTTATGAAAGGTAATTCAGTACCACAATGGACATAGAGGTCAGCGCACATACAGTGACCTGGCAATTACCCAAAAAACAAGAACGAGCTCTGAGACGTGGGAACTCTGTTGACCGCAATCCCTAATCCTCTCCAACCACACTAAAGGCAGCCGTGGATTGCGCCTAACGCTGCCTATGCAACTCGGCACGGCCTGAGAAACTAGCTAGCCTGAACATAGAAAATAAGCCTACCTTGCCTCAGAGAAATACCCCAAAGGAAATGGCAGCCCCCACATATAATGACTGTGAGTTAAGATGAAAAGACAAACGTAGAGATGAAATAGATTTAGCAAAGTGAGGCCCAACTTTCTGAACAGAGCGAGGATAGGAAAGGTAACTTTGCGGTCAACACAAAACCCTACAAAAAACACGCAAAGGGGGCAAAAAGACCCTCCGTACCGAACTAACGGCACGGAGGTACACCCTCTGCGTCCCAAAGCTTCCAGCAAGCAGAAAAAAACAAATTGACAAGCTGGACAGAAAAAAACAGCAAACAAATAGCAAAGAGGAACTTAGCTATGCAGAGCAGCAGGCCACAGGAACGATCCAGGAGGAAACAGGTTCAATACTAGAACATTGACTGGAAGCCAGGATCAAAGCACTAGGTGGAGTTAAATAGAGAAGCACCTAACGACTTCACCACATCACCTGTGGAAGGAAACTCAGAAGCCGCAGTACCACTTTCCTCCACCAACGGAAGCTCACAGAGAGAATCAGCCGAAGTACCACTTGTGACCACAGGAGGGAGCTCTGCCACAGAATTCACAACAGTACCTCCCCCTTGAGGAGGGGTCACCGAACCCTCACCAGAGCTCCCAGGACGACCAGGATGAGCCATATGAAAGGCACGAACAAGGAGGGAGCTCTGCCACAGAATTCACAACAGATCGGTGTCACACACACCGATCCAGCGATGTCTGCAGGGAGTCCAGCGATGAAATAAAGTTCTGGACTTTGTTCAGCGACCAACGATCTCCCAGCAGGGGCCTGATCGTTGGTCGCTGTCACACAGAATGATTTCATTAACGATATCGTTGCTACGTCACAAAAAGCAACGATATCGTTAACGATATCGTTATGAGTGAAGGTACCTTTACTCTGTGGGTAGCTGTGGTGCATCATACTGTGTATGGGTGCTGTGAGACATCATTGTAAGGAGGCATAATGGGGCATTGTTATCATTATAGGGAAGCACAGGGTACTCATATTACTAAGAAACATGGGGGTTTTAGTTTGTGAGAGCAGATGGTGTGGAGGTGATAGTTCATAAGAGCAGGTCGTTTGGAGGGTATAATTCATAAAGGATGGCAGCCTGAAAGTTATAGTTCATAATGGCAGACAGTGTGCTGATTATAGATCATAAGGGGTAATGGTGTCTTTTAAAACAGAGGTTGAAGAGGTCATGTATCATAAGAGGGACAGTGTGAGTCATATTTTGTGCTGGGAGCACAATGAGAGTAAATTATTAAAAGGCACAGTGCAGGGCAAATATTTTTATTCAGTAGCAATATAATGAGTAATGACTAGTGTTGAGCGATACCGTCCGATACTTGAAAGTATCGGTATCGGATAGTATCGGCCGATACCCGAAAAATATCGGATATCGCCGATACCGATATCCGATACCAATACAAGTCAATGGGACATCAAGTATCGGAAGGTATTCTCATGGTTCCCAGGGTCTGAAGGAGAGGAAACTCTCCTTCAGACCCTGGGAACCATAGGGATGTGTAAAATAAAGAATTAAAATAAAAAATATTGATATGCTCACCTCTCCGGCGGCCCCTGGACTTCACGCTGCTAACCGGGAGGCTTCTTTGTTTAAAAAGCGCGCCTTTCGGACCTGTGAATGACGTCCCGGCTTCTGATTGGTCGCGTGCCGCCCATGTGACCGGCACGCGACCAATCAGAGGCCGCGACGTCATTCGCAGGTCCTCAATTCCTAGCATTAGCAGTTTTGTGAATGAGAATGACGTCGCGGCTTCTGATTGGCCGCGTGCCGCCCATGTGACCGGCACGCGGCCAATCAGAAGCCGCGACGTCATTCTCATTCACAAAACTGCTAATGCTAGGAATTGAGGACCTGCGAATGACGTCGCGGCCTCTGATTGGTCGCGTGCCGGTCACATGGGCGGCACGCGACCAATCAGAAGCCGGGACGTCATTCACAGGTCCGAAAGGCGCGCTTTTTAAACAAAGAAGCCTCCCGGTTAGCAGCGTGAAGTCCAGGGGCCGCCGGAGAGGTGAGCATATCAATATTTTTTATTTTAAGTCTTTATTTTACACATCCCTATTAATTCGATACCGATACCCGGTATCACAAAAATATCGGATCTCGGTATCGGAATTCCGATACCGCAAGTATCGGCCGATACCCGATACTTGCGGTATCGGAATGCTCAACACTAGTAATGACACTTGTTATTTCTAAGGGCATATTGTAAAAAACTGGAGAAGATGGAAGTCTGCAGAGAGATGCAGTGTTGTCTGAAGTTATCATGGCATTTGGACCAGATGTAGATGAAAGGAATTAATTTAATTTAATTCCAATCAAAGAAGATTTTCCTTATAAGGTATCTGGATGTAAATGTCTGTGTCTAATTGGTACTGTGGCTCCTGTATGGTTCACAATGTCATGATGACTGACAACAACTCCAAGTATTTTCTTACTATTGTTAAGAACATACTAGGAGTTGTAGGTTCATGTGATACAGTTGTCTAAGAGGCCGACTGACATTGCAATTGATTGTTGTACTAAGCTTAGGGCTGTATTTATGTCATAATGTTGATATTGGTGATACATATACAGTTAAGTCCATATATATATGGACAGAGACATTTTTCTAATTTTGGTTATAGACATTACCACAATGAATTTTGAAGGGAACCTGTCACCTGAATTTGTCGGGTCCGGTTTTGGGTTAAATGGGTGGTGTTTTGGGGTCTTTTATTAACCCCTTTTTGTCCGCATGCTGATCGCGAAATTGACTTTCCGTTGATTCGCTTTCCTGCATAGTTAACGCATGCGCAAAGCAATCTTGCCTTGCGCACGCGCAGTATGCTTTGCCCAACTGCGGGCAAAGCCGAAAACCATTAGTGCGCATGCACCAATGCACTATGTCCCGGAACACAGCGAAATACAAGGCATTCATGTACTGATAATTTTTCTGGTGATGGTTTCATATAATTATTGTGGCTTTTGTGCTGTATTTATATGATGATGGTGATTGTAGTGGTATATTCCTTCACACAGTGAGTTGTTCTATATACTGCAATACTCTGCTATTGCAGTATATAGTATAAGCAATCAGATGATCACAGGTTCATATCCCCTAAGGCAGGGATGGGGAACATCCGGCCCACAGGCTGCAATATCATTTGGTGTGACCCACAGCCACTTTGCCTGTTTTTTGGCAGCGGGCCCTTTAATTCTTCAGAGGTTGCGAATGGCAGCTATGTAGCCCAGGGCCGCCCCCTCCCCATCACTCATTCAACTTATCGGCATCATAGACGTTGACACAGTTGAAAGCAGTGATGGAGGAGAGGGCGTCACATGATGCTCCCTCTCCCATCACTCCCTGTCTGCTTGTGACTCAGTGGGATGACGTCACTTCATTGTGCACCACCCTGTGCCAGCAGTGGAGCCGATGAGACCAGAGCAGAGCCTGGAGCAGCGTGCAAAACAAGGAGGAGGGGTGAGTATTGTGTGAGTGTGTGCATCATTGTGGGCGTGTGTGTTTAAGTGCAGAGGTTGCACTATACAGTGTATTGGGGAGATGCGCCTGCACTTTACTGTGTGTTGGTGGGGAGCTGCACTGTACTGTGTGTTGGGGAGCTGCTCTGTACTGTGTGTTGGGGGAGCTGCACTATATTGTGTGTTGGGGGAGCTGCACTGTACTGTGTTGGGGGCAGGGCTGCCACTAGGAATTTCACGCTGCCACAATTTTGGGGCCCCTTTGAAACTCCGCCCAGGCTCCACCCCCCAGTTCTGCCTCCACCCTAGCTCCGCCTCCACCCCTCAAACCTTCCATAGTTTCTCCGCCCTCTCTCGGCCTGCACTTGGACCGCTGTGCATGGATCAGCCGTGGGTCTCCTGACCTGAACTCAGCAGCCTCACAGCATGTATAAGGATGCTGGTCAGGAGATCGGTGCCCAGTCCATGCACTGCTGTGCGAGCGCACACCGATAGCCCCCTTTCAAAAATTACACTGCCATGATAAAAAAGATGTTTCCCGATCATATATACCCACTTGCATCAATAATTCCCCACCCCCTTCCAAACCCCAACCAAAACTTCTAAGTTACTGGATGATCTTGAGCACTGCTGCCTGATGTTATAATTGGGCATTTGCTTTTGCAGCAGGTTAGGATCATCCAGTAGCTTATACATTCCACTAACCTCCTCCTGGACCCTGTTGAATGCGACCCCCAGTCACCACTAGCTTTCCCTCCTTAGCCACAATACCAGTCCAGCTGCAGCCACAGTGAGCCACCTGAAGTCTCCTCTCAGAGGAGAGACTCACCCTGCTCGTCAGCCCATGGAAGGACCATGATGCACCCGGGCCGGCTGCAGCTTAAAGGTACAGTGCCATTTTCCATTCGCCGGATGCATTAACAACACTGTAGGTGTATCTTTAAAACACCACAGTGTTGTTATGCATCGGGCATTCGGAAGACTTGAACAAAATGTCCAGGGGCCCAATGAGGAGAAGCAAAGAGAGGGGGGCCCGAATGGAGCAGGCTGCCAGTGTATTCGGGCCCTGCTTTCTGCTTCTAATCACCAGGCCCCATACAGTAGTTAGGGCAGTAATGCCCTGATGGCAACCCTGGTTGGGGGAGCTGCACTATAGTTTGTATTGGGGAGATGAGCCTGCACTATACTGTATTAGGGGAGGTGCACTATACTGTGTGTTGGGGGAGCTGAACTATACTGTGTGTTGGGGGGAGCTGCACTATACTGTGTGTGGGGGGAGCTGCACTGTACTGTACTGTGTGTGGAGGGAGCTGTAATATACTGTGTGTGAGGGGGAGCTGCACTATAATGTGTGTGGGGGGGAGCTGATCTATACTGTGTGTGGGGGAAGCTGGTCTATACTGTGTGTGGGAGGGAGCTGCAAGTTATTTAAATGTTTGAATAAATATAGTCGGCTAATGTTTAAGTTAATAATTTTATACATCCCTAGAACGCTATTATAAAATTCTAAATGGCCCTTGGAAAAAAAGGTTCCCCACCCCTGCCCTAAGGGGACTAATAATAATGAATGAATACCATAAAAGTAAAACATAATGATAGAATTGAGTTTATTTGCTGCAGGTTTAAATTGCATTGCGGGGAGGGGTGCCATTCAAATTTTTGCCTCAGGTAGCATAAAAGATAGACTCTGCCCTGCTGAGATGTGTTTGCACTTCCATATTTGGTACATGCTCACCATGACTGCACGCCATAGTGCTAATTGGCATTTGATCTCTACTGTTGTTCTTCCACTGTGTTTATTGAGGAACCCAAGAAAAATTAAGCTACTTCTATTTCTTGAATGTTAATCTTCATGTTGGACTTCCAATCTTTTTGATTTCTTCTTTAAACTTCAGGATCCACTGCTTCAGGTCATTTTTGCTTCTCAGAATCCAGGATAAGAGGAGAGGATGTGTGTCCTTTCAGAACTAATTTTAATAGACCAATAGATTTGGATTGGCGAGATTGCTCCATGACTCGGATCAAAGTTAAATAAGCCTTTATTATTATTATTTATTATTATAGCGCCATTTATTAAATGGCGCTTTACATGTGAGGAGGGGTATACATAATAAAAATAAGTACAATAATCTTAAACAATACAAGTCACAACTGGTACAGGAGAAGAGAGGACCCTGCCCGTGAGGGCTCACAATCTACAAGGGATGGATGAGAATAAAGTAGGCGAGGGTAGAGCTGCTCGTGCAGTGGTTTGGTCGATCGGTGGTTACTGCAGGTTGTAGGCTTGTCGGAAGAGGTAGGTCTTCAGGTTCTTTTTGAAGGTTTCGATGGTAGGCGAGAGTCTGATGTGTTGTGGTAGAGGGTTCCAGAGTAGGTGTGATGCGCGAGAGAAATCTTGTATATGATTGTGGGAAGAGGAGATAAGTGGGGAATAGAGAAGGAGATCTTGTGAGGATCGGAGGTTGCGTGAAGGTAAGTACCAGGAGACGAGGTCACAGATGTATGGAGGAGACAGGTTGTGGATGGCTTTGTATGTCATTGTTAGGGTTTTGTACTGGAGTCTCTGGGCAATGGGGAGCCACTGCAGGGAATGACAGAGGGGAAAGGCTGGGGAATAGCGGGGGGACAGGTGGATTAGTTGGGCAGCAGAGTTTAGAATAGATTGGAAGGGTGTGAGAGTGTTAGAGGGGAGGCTGTTGTGAATTCTGTGGCTGAATTCACTCCTGTGGTCACAAGTGGTACTGCAGCTTCTGAGCTTCCTCCCTCAGGTGTTCTGGTGAGCTCGTTAACTGCTTCATTACTTAACTCCGCCTGATGCTGCTATCCTTGCTCCTTGTCAATGTTTCAGTGTTGGATCTGAGCTTCTCCTGATTGTTCCTGTGACCTGCTGCTCTGTATAGCTAAGTGCTTTTTGCTTTTTTGTTGCTTTTTTTCTGTCCAGCTTGTCTTTTGTTTTGCTGGAAGCTCTGAGACGCAAAGGGTGTACCGCCGTGCCGTTAGTTCGGCACGGTGGTTTTTTTTTGCCCCCTTTGCGTGGTTTTGCTTTAGGGTTTTTTGTAGACTGCAAAGTTCGCTTTACTGTCCTCGCTCTGTCCTAGAATATCGGGCCCCACTTTGCTGAATCTATTTCATCCCTACGTTTTGTCTTTTCATCTTACTCACAGTCATTATATGTGGGGGGCTGCCTTTTCCTTTGGGGAATTTCTCTGGGGCAAGTCAGGCCTATTTTTCTATCTTCAGGCTAGCTAGTTTCTTAGGCTGTGCCGAGTTGCCTAGGTAGTTGTTAGGCGCAATCCACAGCCGCTTTTAGTTGTGTTTAGGATAGGATCAGGTGTGCAGTCTACAGAGTTTCCACGTCTCAGAGCTCGTTCTTGTATTTTTGGGTATTTGTCAGATCACTGTGTGCGCTCTGATCGCTAAGCACACTGTGTTTCTGGATTGCCTTCATAACACCTGTCATTAGCAAACATAACAGGAGGCCACAGAGCAGGAGGTTACAGTAGTCAAGGCGAGAGATTTTGATTTTGTACGGACCAAAGGTGTTCAGCTCATGGGGGGCAAAAAAAAAGAGTGGCCCTAACCAAGTAACCCTGATTACAACTATGGTAGCATATCCTAATTGTGGATATAGGGGAACCTCAGCAGATGACCATGCTGTTTCTGAATACAAGTCTCTATACAAAGACCGACACTGATATTACCGCCATATGGTAACATATAGGGGTAGAAACCAGACCTGCAGATCATATAGACATGCCGTTACAAATAGTGACTTGCAGCTGACGTTCTTTCTGATGGAATCGTTTGCTTTTCCTGTCTTTTCCATCTGGCCAAGACCGACATGATGACTTATACATCCAGGATTCTTCAACAGAGTTTACAACACATACACATCTGTCTTCTCACATTTCCAGCACCATCTGTATGTATTCCCAACGTTAATAAACTCCTCATCCTGCTGATACCCCAATGCAGAGCCTCTGTTGCTATGTGTACCTCAGGGCCGGACTGGCCATCTGGTAATTCTGGCAAATGCCAGAAGGGCCAGTCTGGTCGTGGGCTGCCTTGTCTGCTAAGTTGTTAACAGAATCGGTGTTCTCAAGACACCCATACTGTTAAGAGTTGTGATGGGGGTATCTTTAGAAATATTGCTCTTGTAGTAAATCTTGCTTTTCTCCACGCAGGGTAATCTTAGTACTATATCCCATCTGGTGCTTGGGGACAGGGACAGCATCGACATGTGTGATTTCAAATGCCAGGACTGAATTTCAGCCCCAGTCCGTACCTGGTGTCCCTATTACTGCACCTGCTAATTAGCACAATAACATTGCTCCTCTTAGTGGCTTACATAACAATGCCACCATTGTGCCTCTTACAAAGTACAATGCCTCATTTGTGCCCTGTAGATGGTAAAATTGAACCCTAGAAAATATTAAGGGGGTGGTCCAGAGGCAAAGTAATTGTCCCCCTAAATCTCTTTTTACTTAAGGTACCGTCACACTAAGCGACGCTGCAGCGATACCGACAACGATCCGGATCGCTGCAGCGTCGCTGTTCGGTCGCTGGAGAGCTGTCACACAGACAGCTCTCCAGCGACCAACGATCCCGAGGTCCCCGGTAACCAGGGTAAACATCGGGTTACTAAGCGCAGGGCCGCGCTTAGTAACCCGATGTTTACCCTGGTTACCAGCGTAAAAGTAAAAAAAAAAAAAAAAAAACACTACATACTTACCTTCCGCTGTCTGTCCCTCGGCGCTCTGCTTCTCTGCCCTGTGTAAGCACAGCAGCCGGAAAGCACAGCGGTGACGTCACCGCTCTGCTTTCCGGCCGCTGTGCTTACACAGGGCAGAGAAGCAGAGCGCCGAGGGACAGACAGCGGAATGTAAGCATGTAGTGTTTTTTTTTTTACTTTTACGCTGGTAACCAGGGTAAACATCGGGTTACTAAGCGCGGCCCTGCGCTTAGTAACCCGATGTTTACCCTGGTTACCAGCGAAGACATCGCTGAATCGGCGTCACACACGCCGATTCAGCGATGTCAGCAAGAAGTCCAGCGACGAAATAAAGTGCTGGACTTTCTGCAGCGACCAACGACATCACAGCAGGATTCTGATCGCTGCTGTGTGTCAAACTGAACGATATCGCTAGCCAGGACGCTGCAACGTCACGGATCGCTAGCGATATCGTTTAGTGTGACGGTACCTTTAGTGCCACAAGCTAAGCTATTTTCTAATATACTTGCATTAAAAATTCCCTACCCTTTCCTAACTACACTAAATACTATTCTCATTTTTTTCCCTACTTTCTTTCTGATGATGCTTTGTTTGAGAAACCCAATGCATGCTGGAATACTGAAACAAAGCGTCGTCAGGAACAGAGGCTGTGGTCAATGCTGCTGCAGCTGCCCCTTCCTGAAATGAGGTGTCATCAATGACACTAATTTGAGGGGCTGGGCCAGTCCCTATGCACTGTGTGATGTGCACAATGACAGCGGGTGCTCTGTTGTCGACTTAGATCAGTAGTAACCAGTCAGCAACAGTTTAGTATAGATTACAAGTGACTAGCACACTCCAAGAAATTGTGATGCAAAATAAAGGGGGTTTATTACATACAAAGTCACAAACGTTTCGGTCAACTCTTGACCTTCATCAGTGTGCTAAGTACACCTGTATGCTTGTATGAGCCCCAATGTAGAATACTATATATTGCATCAATTAGATAGTTCTGGTGAGATTGAACCAGATAGGGTTGCAGATAATGGTCCAGTAAATAGATAGGCCAAAAGGAACCATACGGCTGTAAACCTAAACCGCCAATCAGCGCACAGGAGATATGGGTCTACACGGTATCCACCTTCTTGCGGTTCAATCTCACCAGAACTATCTAATTGATGCAATATATAGTATTCTACATTGGGGCTCATACAAGCATACAGGTGTACTTAGCACACTGATGAAGGTCAAGAGTTGACCGAAACGTTTGTGACTTTGTATGTAATAAACCCCCTTTATTTTGCATCACAATTTCTTGGAGTGTGCTAGTCACTTGTAATCTATACATCAAGGTTTGGGCACCTATTGACTGTGCACCTCCCTCCTAGGCTGTGCTTTGCATCTTCTATACCAGCAACAGTTTAGTGTCACAATACCCAGCATGCCCTGGGATTCTCAAACGAAGAGTTATCAGAAAGGAAGTTGGGAAAAAGAAAGCTAAGGGTGATTTCACACTTGCGTTTTTGTCTGCAGCGTTTTTTTTTCTTCAAAAAAACGCATGCGTTTTTTTTCCCTATATTTAACATTGAAAACGCATGCGTTTTTGTTTGTACGCGTTTGGTCGCGTTTTGCAACGCATGCGTTTTTTTACTGCATGCGTTCATTTTCAGAAATGCAACTTGTAGTATTTTTGAGAGGCGTTTTTTGGACCAAAAAAAACGCATGCGTTTTCATGCGTTTTTTTGGGGTCAAAAAATACATAGGAGTCAATGGGGACGCCTGCGTTTTTTTGTGCATGCATTTTTTTGCGTTAAAAACGCATGCGTTTTTATATTAAAAAAAACAGAAAACACACTGATATGCCACCCCCAACATAAAGGTGATAAAGGAATCCTAACCCTAACCCTACCCCTAACCCTAACCCTACCCCTAACCCTAAAGGATCCTAACCCTAACCCTACCCCTAACCCTAACCCTACCCCTAACCCTAACCCTACCCCTAACCCTAAGGGATCCTAACCCTAACCCTACCCCTACCCCTAACCCTACCCCTAACCCTAACCCTAATCCCTTTAGGGTTAGGGTTAGGGGTAGGGTTAGGGGTAGGGTTAGGGTTAGGATCACTTAGGGTTAGGGGTAGAGTTAGGGTTATGATCCCTACCCCTAACCCTACCCCTAACCCTAACTATTTCTGTTTATAGTGGGTTTTTTACTTTATTTTGATGATTGGCAGCTGTCACACATTTCTCAGCATGCGTTTAAAAAACGCAAACGCATGAAAAACCGCATGTAAATGCGTCAAAATGCCGCGTTTTTTTCACCACATGCAAAACCGCATGCGTCAAAAAAATGCAGCGTTTGCACGCGTTTACATGCGTTTTTTCACCATGCGTTTTTTTGCGTTTTTTACCGCAAAAACGCACCCAAAAAAACGCAAATGTGAAACCAGCCTAAAACAGTTAAATAGTGTAGTTTGGGAAGGATAAAAAATAGCTGAGATTATGGCACTAAATAGACAGAGATTTAGGAGGAAAATGACTTTGCCTTTGGACCAGCCCATTAATGCCATGTACAAATGCCCTAGAAAACAGTGTTCGCATTTTGTCCCTGGAAAGTAATAATGCCCCCTGTGAGCTCTTTGACGATCACAGTATTATGAATGCCCCTATAACAATAATGCTTCTTAAAGGGACACTGTCACCTGAATTTGGAGGGAACAATCTTCAGCCATGGAGGCGGGGTTTTTGGGTGTTTGATTCACCCTTTCCTTACCCGCTGGCTGCATGCTGGCTGCAATATTGGATTGAAGTTCATTCTATGTCCTCCATAGTACACGCCTGCGCAAGGCAAGATTGCCTTGTGCAGGCATGTATTACGGAGGACAGAAAATGAACTTCAATCCAATATTGCAGCCAGCATGCAGCCAGCGGGTAAGGAAAGGGTGAATCAAAAACCCCAAAACCCCGCCTCCATGGCTGAAGATTGTTCCCTCCAAATTCAGGTGACAGTGTCCCTTTAAGTCCCACTTAACATTTAAATAAAGACACAGCCAGAATAAAGTCTTTTATTTGAAAAAAATGACACATACACCTTTATTATTCTTAATTAAACCATATTTACAACCACACCCATCCATGCACCCTCCACGTTGAAAACTGTATATCCCCCAGATATGGATTACTGAGTGGGACACAACTATGGTATATTGTTGGTTTGTTATTTTACTTTTATCACAGGAGATCGAGGGCGTCGCATTGATTGGGCGTGGTTGTAAGTATGGCTTAATTAAGAATAATAAAGGTCTCTGTGTCATTTTTTCCAAAAAAAAAAAGACTTTATTCTGCCTGTGTCTTTATTTAACATTACAACTATAGGATTAGTAATGGATAGGCGTCTTATAGATGCTTCTCCATTACTAAACCGTGGGCTTGATGTCACCGATGACATCAACCCCACAACTATTACCCCACTTGCCACAGCTACAGGGCAAGTGGGAAGAGCTGGGCAAAGCACCTAATAGATGTGCCTTTTCTGAGCAGCTACGGGCTGCTATTTTTAGGCTGGGGGGGGGGGGTTTCAATATCCATGGCCCCTTACCAGCCCCCAGCTGTGAACTTTAACATGTCTGGTTGTCAAAAATGGGGGAATACCCTACGCCATTTTTTTGTAATTATTTATTTAAATAATTTTAAGAAATGGTGTGGGGACCCCTCTATTCTTGATATCCAACCTTGCTGACGCTTACAGCTGAGGGTTGCAGCCTCCAGCTGTGAGTTTTGTCTGGCTGGTTATCAAAAATAGGAGGGAACCCACGCCATTTTTTTTAAATTACCATATTTACAGTGCAGGAGCGGCAGATGAATACTCCCAACCGCTGCTACTGCTGTCACTGTTATTACTGGCAACAGGAGTAGGCTGATGGGAGTAATAGTCCCATCAGCCGCTGCCTGCTGTCTCTTTTATTACTTAAATGTAACTCTCATAATTCTCCCCCGTGCACGCCGATTGCTGGCAGTGCAGGGGAGAAAAACGAGAGCTGTGTTCAGCACCCGATGCTGGGGAACAGCGCTTACTGTAACTCTTCTTCCCTGTGGTACTGATGTGGCACACGCATGCCACACGTGTGCCGCAAGTATTACACACATGGACTCTGACATCTCCGTTACCGGAAATATCAGGACGTGTGAAAGAGGCGTCATAGCAGGTTTTTATGATTGGCAGCTGTCACACACTAAAAGACGCTTTTTATTGCAAAATATAGTTTTTGCATCACCATATTTTGATAGCTATAATTTTTACATATTTTGGCCCACAGAAGCAAGTGAAGTCTTGTTTTTTGCGGGGCGAGTTGACTTTTTATTGGTATCATTTTAGGGCACATGACTTTTTTTTATCTCTTTTTATTCCGATTTTTGGGAGGCAGAATGAGCAAAAACCAGCAATTCACGAATTTCTTTTGGGGGGGGGGGCGTTTATACCATTCCACGTGTGGTAAAACTGATAAGGCTGCTTTATTCTTCGGGTCAGTATGATTACAGCGATACCTCATTTATATAATTTTTTAGCTTTTTGACGCTTTTATACAATAAAAAATATTTTACGTAAAAATAATTATTTTTGCATCGCTTTATTCTGAGAGCTATAACTTTATTATTTTTGCTCTGATGGAGCTGTTTGGAGCTTTTTTTTTTGCGGGACAAGATGACATTTTCTAGCGGTACCATCTTTATTTATATCTGTCTTTTTAATTGCGTGTTATTCTTTTTGTTCGGCGGTATGATGATAAAGCATTGTTTTTTGCCTTGTTTTTTTTATGGTGTTCACTAAAGGGGTTAACTAGTAGGACAGTTTTATAGGGCGGGTCATTACGGATGCGGGGATACCAAATATGTGTACTTTTATTGTTTAGATATTTTTTAATTCAAATATTTATTTATTGATAGAATAAATATTGATTTTTTTATTATTATTTTTAAAAATATTTTTACAATTATTTTAAAAAAATTTTTTTAATTTATTCTAAGTTTTACACTTTGTCCCACTATGGGACACAATTTTTGCAGGCTGCATGCTATAGAAGCTGTCAGCGCTGCACTGACACTGAGAGACTTCCTGATCATGCACTGACCAGGAAGTTTCTTAGCTCTGGTAACCTGGATGTCATCATGATGACATTTGGTTACCATGACAGCGATCGAGATCCTGCGTCACACAGCGGGGTCTCCGATCCAAAGACAGAGGGGTGTTGTCAGCTCCTGCGCCGGCTTCTGAAATGTTGCGAACGTGTTCGATCGCAGTATTTCGAGGGTAAAGTGAAGGGAGCGGTCTGTGACCACTCCTGGCATCTAGTGCCGGGTGTAAGCTGTGAGAATCAGCTGACATCCGACCGCGATCGGCCGCGCACCCCCTGTATGTGCGGCCGATCGGGACGGTGTACTATTCCATCCATGGGAAATAAGTCCCAGGTCACATGGACGGAATACTACGTCGGATGGAAGAAAGGGGTTAATAATGTCACCTGAGTCCCACATGTACAGCTCCTCTGTACACAGTATGCTGGGCCCATAGATCCCCTATAAATAGCATGATGTCTTCACTGCTCCCCCAAATAATAATGACCCAGTCATCCTCACACTGTATAATGGCCCTCACATTAGCTCTAACACTACATAATGTCCCCAACAGTAACCCCCAAACTGTACAGTTACCTTCAGACTACCCCGCAAACTGTACAATGGACCCCAGAGTACCCCCAAACTCTACATTGGCCCCCAGAGTACATCCAAAACTGTACAATACCCCCCTGGAGTGCACTCCAAGCTGTACAACGGACCCCAGAGTACTCCCCAAACTGTACAATGGCCCTCACATTGACTGCCTTACTATATGGCCCCCACATTAGTTCCCACAGTAGGGGCTCCCTACTGTAGCCCCCAGAATATGACCCAAACTGAACAATTGTACAATGGGCCCCACATTAGCTGCCACACTGTGTAATGGCCCCCATAGAAGCCCCTACAATGTATGAGGGCCCCCACAGTGGCACCACAAGTTTTAAGGTACCGTCACACATAGCGACGCTGCAGCGATACCGACAATGATCCGGATCGCTGCAGCGTCGCTGTTTGGTCGCTGGAGAGCTGTCACACAGACAGCTCTCCAGCGACCAACGATCCCGAGGTCCCCGGTAACCAGGGTAAACATCGGGTAAATAAGCGCAGGGCCGCGCTTAGTAACCCGATGTTTACCCTGGTTACCATCCTAAAAAGTAAAAAAACAAACGCTACATACTTACCTTCCGCTGTCTGTCCTCGGCGCTCTGCTTCTCTGGTCTGGCTGTGAGCGCCGGGCAGCCAGAAAGCAGAGCGGTGACGTCACCAGAGCAGGAGGAGTGCAGAGCACAGCGCTGGAGGACAGACAGCGGTAGGTAAGTATGTAGTGTTTGTTTTTTTACTTTTAGGATGGTAACCAGGGTAAACATCGGGTTACTAAGCGCGGCCCTGCGCTTAGTTACCCGATGTTTACCCAGGTTACCAGCAAAGACATCACTGAATCGGTGTCACACACGCCGATTCAGCGATGTCTACGGGGAGTCCAGCGACGAAATAAAGCTCTGGACTTTCTTCCCCGACCAGCGATCTCCCAGCAGGGGCTTGATCGCTGCTGCCTGTCACACTGGACGATATCGCTAGCGAGGACGCTGCAACGTCACGGATCGCTAGCGATATCGTCTAGTGTGACAGTACCTTTAGCGACAGTTAAAAAAAATCACATACTCACCTAATCCAGTCCTGACGAGTCCTCTGGGGGAAGACCAACTCGCTGTCATCGCACAGGACATCAGAGTTCCGAATAAATGTATATAATTTATACAATGTGATTTTCTGGATTTTATTTTTGAAATTCTATCACTCAATGATAAAATTAACCTACCCTTAAAATTATAGACTATTCATGTCTTTGTCAGTGGGCAAACTTACAAAATCAGCAAAGGATCAAATACTTATTTCCCCCACCGTAGCTCAGTCACTCTCACCTAGCTTACTGCGCCATACTGTTTCTAAAACTCCTACACATTTCTGTCATAGATACAAATTTTAATCCATAAGACATCTCTAGAGAGTGGACATAGCAACTTCACATTAAACATATGCAACTAATTATAACTGAGAAAGAGAAACACAAATTAAAGCAGTGGAAGTAGGAGACAGAGATGACACTTCAACCTCCAATAAAGTAGCCCCATGCAGTGACCAGGTAATTACATCAGGGAGATTTGCTGGAAAGAAGACACCGAGGCTGAGATTTGTTTATACAGCAACAGGGAAGTACACTTCCAAACCAAATGCCTTACTTTGATCAAATAATCTTTTGCATACCAGTCACAGCCAATGACAAGTGATGAATGTTGGAGTTTGCATCAATCTTATATTTATAGGAAATATATTTTTCAGCTTCATAGCGAAGGGACAAACAGACCGCATTCACTTAAATCACAGTAAATCCAGCAGAATCCCTCTAATTTAATAAAGGTTCAATAAATGGTGCTATCCAGTTCATATTTCATCTCTATGTAAACATAAAATCGTGGTGACCTAAAAACCATATTATCTACCACCTGGGACCTCCAGGGGCAAAGAGATCCTGAAAGTTAGGGATCTCATGAAATTCTGAAGGGCCTAGTACATCCCAGAATCTGCCCCAATGCAGGGGCTGGTTGGCACTTTTCAGTCTGGGGGGCAATCAGAAGGCGGTGGCCCTTGAGTTGCCGTGACCCTCCTTTTCCCTGCTTATCTCTGGCTATTGCATTAAAGCAGCAGAGATAACAGGCTTTAAAAACAAGATGGTAAATAGATATGGGAACAGAACGGAGTTTGCTGCATAGATATAGGAGCCTAACCAGGCTTACTCCAGAGATATGGGAGCAGAATCTAGCTTACTCCAGAGATATGGGAGCACAACCGAGCTTACTCCGGAGATATGGGAGCAGAACAGAGCTTTCTCCAGAGTTATGGGAGCAGAACCGAGCTTACTCCAGAGATACGGGAGCAGAATGGAGCTTTCTCCAGAGATATGGGAGCAGAACCGAGCTTACTCCAGAGATATGGGAGCAGAATGGAGCTTACTCCAGAGATATGGAAGCAGAATGGAGATTTCTCCAGAGATTTGTGAGCAGAACGGAGCTAACTCCAGAGATATGGGAGCAGAACGGAGCTTACTACAGAGATACGGGAGCAGAACGGAGCTTTCTCCAGAGATGTGAGCAGAATGGAGATAATATCAGAGATATGGGACCAAAATGGAGCTTATTACAGAGATAAGGGAGCAGAATCAACCTTGCTACAGAGATATGGGAGTAGAACCAAGCTTACTTCAAAGATATGGTAGCAGAACCGAGCTTACTACAGAGATATAGATCAGAATGGAGAATACTCCAGAGATATGGGAGCAGAACCAAGCTTACTCCCGACATATGGGAGCAGAATGGAGTTGTCTCCAGAGATATGGGGGGCAATCACAAGACAGTGGCCCTTGAGTTGAGGTGGCCCTCCTTTTCCCTGCTTATTTCTGGCTATTGCATTAAAGCACCAGAGATAACAGGCTTTAAAAACAGGATGGTACATATATATGGGAACAGAACGGAGTTTGCTGCGTAGATATGGGAGCATAACCAAGCTTACTCCAGAAATATGGGAGCAGAATCGAGCTTACTCCAGAGATATGGGAGCAGAACCGAGCTTACTCCAGAGATATGGGAGCAGAACAGAGCTTTCTCCAGAGGTATGGGAGCAGAACCGAGCTTACTCCAGAGATATGGGAGCAGAACGGAGCTTTCTCCAGAGATATGGGAGCAGAACCGAGCTTACTCCAGAAATATGGGAGCAGAACAGAGCTTACTCCAGAGATATGGGAGCAGAACGGAGCTTTCTCCAGAGATATGGGAGCAGAACCGAGCTTTCTCCAGAGATATGGGAGCAGAACCGAGCTTACTCCAGAGATATGGGAGCAGAACGGAGCTTACTCCAGAGATATGGGAGCAGAACGGAGCTTTCTCCATAGATATGGGAGCAGAATGGAGCTAACTCCAGAGATATGGTAGCAGAACCGAGCTTACTCCAGAGATATGGGAGCAGAACGGAGCTTACTCCAGAGATATGGGAGCAGAACGGAGCTAACTCCAGAGATATGGTAGCAGAACGGAGCTTGCTACAGAGAGATATGTGAGCAGAACGGAGCTAATTCCAGAGATATCGGAGTAGAACGGAGCTTATTACAGAGATAAGGGAGCAGAATCAAGCTTACTACAGAGATATGGGAGCAGAACCAAGCTTACTTCAAAGATATGGGAGCAGAACCGGGCTTACTACAGAGATATGGATCAGAACACAGAATACTCCAGAGATATGGGAGCAGAACGGAGCTTACTCCAGAGGTAAGGGAGCAGAACAGAGCTTACTATAGAGGTACGGGAGCAGAACGAAGCTTACTTCAAAGACATGAAAGCAGAACCGAGCTTACTACAGAGATATGGATCAGAACGGAGACGTGGGAGCAGAATGGAGATTACTACAGAGATATGGGCGCAGAACCGAGCATACTACAGAGATATGAGAGCAGAACCAAGCTTACTTCAGAGCTATGGGAACAAAACAGAGCTTACGCCAGAGATATAGGAGCAGGGCCAGGTTTACTACAGAGATATGGGAGCAGAACCGAGCTTACTACAGAAATATGGGAGCAGAACAGAGCTTAATCCAGAGATGTAGGAGCAGAACCGAGCTTACTACAGAGATAAGGGAGCAGAACCAAGCTTACTACAGAGATATGGGAGCAAAATCAAGCTTACTTCAAAGATATGGGAGGAGAACCGAGCTTACTACAGAGATAAGGATCACAACGGAGAACAACTCCAGATATATGGGAGCAGAATGGAGCTTACTACAGAGATAAGGGAGCAGAACAGTGCTTACTACAGAGATAAGGCAGCAGAACCAAGCGTACTACAGAGATATGAGAGCAGAACCAAGCTTACTTAAAAAATATGGGAGGAAAACCAAGCTTACTACAGAGATATAGATCAGAACGGAGATTACTCCAGAGATATGGGAGCAGAGCCGAGCTTACTCCAGAGCTATGGGAGGAAAACTGAGCTTACTCCAGAAATATGGGAGCAGAATGGAGCTTACTACAGAGATAAGGGAGCAGAACGGAGCTAACTCCAGAGATATGGGAGCAGAACAGAACTTACTACAGAGATAAGGGAGGAGAATGGAGCTTACAACAGAGATATGGGAGCAGAAACAAGCTTACTACAGAGCTATGGGAACAAAACAGAGCTTACTCTAGAGATATAGGAGCAGGGCCAGGTTTACTACAGAAATATGGATCAGAACGGAGAATACTCCAGAGATATGGGAGCAGAACGGAGCTTACTATAGAGATAAGGGAGTAGAACCAAGCTTACTACAGAAATATGGGAGCAGAACCAAGCTTACTTCAAAAATATTGGAGGAGAACCGAGCTTACTACAGAGATTTGGATCAGAACGGAGCATGCTCCAGAGATATGGGAGCAGAACCTGCTTACTCCAGAGCTATGGGAGCAGAACTGCGCTTACTCCAGAGCTATGGGAGCAGAATGGAGCTTTCTACAGAGATATGGGAGCAGAACGAAGCTTACTACAGAGATAAGGGAGCAGAACCAAGCTTAATACAGAGGTATGGGAGGGGAACGGAGCTAACTCCAGAGATATGGGAGCAGAACAGAACTTACTACAGAGATAAGGGAGCAGAACGGAGCTTACTACAGAGATATGGGAGCAGAACCAAGCTTATGGATCAGAATGGAAAATACTCTAGAGATATAGGAGCAGAATGGAGATTACTACAGAGACATGGGCGCAGAACCTAGCATACTACAGAGATATGGGAGCAGGAACGAGCTTAATACAGAGCTATGGGAACAAAACAGAGCTTACTCCAGAGATATAGGAGCAGGGCCAGGCTTACTACAGAGATATGGATCAGAACATAGAATACTCCAGAGATATGGGAGCAGAACGGAACTCAATACAGAGATAAGGGAGTAGAACCAAGCTTATCACAGAGATATGGGAGCAGAACCAAGTTTGCTTAAAAAATATGGGAGGAGAACCGAGCTTACTACAGAGATTGTCTACAGTCAATGTCGACCCTTTAACAAGCCTTGTCACATGACTTAGGATAATAGCCAAACCAGAATCTCAATTTGCAGACACTATTATCCTAAGTCATGTGACAAGGCTCGTTAAAGGGTCGACATTGACTGTTAGGATTGCTACTTCCAATAGGTGGCACTAGAGTTCTAGTCCTCTTCCTCTCTGAAGAGACAATTTGCATATTTCCCAGAGGAGCATTGCGGCTTTAAGTCTCCTCACCTCGACATGCTTATCATGTCACTCTCCACAAGGAGAAATGATGCTTCTTGGATCCCGGTCAGACGCCTCTCAATCAGCCAAACCAGATCTCCACTTTGCACTGACGAGGGGCAGTACCCGAAACACAGTGTCTGCAAATTGAGATTCTGGTTTGGCTATTATCCTAAGTCATGTCACAAGGCTCGTTAAAGGGTCGACATTGACTGTTAGGATTGCTACTTCCAACAGGTGGCACAAGAGTTCTAGTCCTCTTCCTCTCTGAAGAGACAATTTGCATATTTCCCAGAGGAGCATTGCGGCTTTAAGTCTCCTCACCTCGACATGCCTATCATGTCACTCTCCACAAGGAGAAACAATATTTCTTGGATCTCTGAACTATGGGCAGAAGATGCTTTCTGTAAAGATGCCTTCAGATTCCATGTGGGAGGTGGATGAAGAAGTTGAAGCAGAAGCTCTTGTATCTCTGTTCTTCACCAATCCGGTAGAAGAGGTGGTCCAGTTTTATCAGAGTAACAGGCTGATGGGGCTTCCTAAATGTATGCCTTCTGCTTCCAAGTGGCTACTTGGTGATAATACCAAGATAGAGACTTACTCATCCTCTAATCTAGAAGAGGAGGTTCAGTTTTCTCAGGGTACCAGGCTGAAGATGTTTCCTGTACGTATGCCTCCAGCTTCCATGTGGCCATTGGGTGAAGATCCCAAGACAGATGTGTTCTCACCTCTGCTTTCCACCAGTCTAAAGGAGGAGGTTCAATTTTCTTGTGATGATAGGCTTAACCCCTTTCGCCTTTGGACGTACTATTCCGTCCATGTGGGGTGGGCCTTACTTCCCAAGGACGGAATAGTACGTCCAGCGCGATCGGCTGCGCTCATGGGGGGAGCACGACCGATCATAGTAACATAGTAACATAGCTAGTAAGGCCGAAAAAAGACATTTGTCCATCCAGTTCAGCCTATATTCCATCATAATAAATCCCCAGATCTACGTCCTTCTACAGAACCTAATAATTGTATGATACAATATTGTTCTGCTCCAGGAAGACATCCAGGCCTCTCTTGAACCCCTTGAACCACTATGTGCCAGGAGCAGTCACGGACCGCCTCCGGCACAGTAACCCCCAGCACACCATGATCAAACATGATTGCGGTGTGCCAGCGGTATAGGGAAGCATCGCGCAGGGAGGGGGCTCCCTGCGGGCTTCCCTGAGACCCCCGCAGCCCCCGATGTGATCGCGTTGCTGCGAGGGTCTCTTACCTCTCCTCCCTGCAGCAGGCCCGGATCCAAAATGGCCGCGGCATCCGAGTCCTGCAGGGTGGGAGGTGGCTTACCAAGTGCCTGCTCAGAGGCGCTTGGTAAGCCTGCAGTGCTGTAAGTCAGATCGCTGATCTGACAGAGTGCTGTGCAAACTGTCAGATCAGCGATCTGTGATGTCCACCCCTGGGACAAAGTAAAAAAAAAATTTTCACATGTGTAAAAAAAAAAATAAAAAAAATTCCTAAATAAAGAAAAATATATATATATGTATTATTCCCATAAATACATTTCTTTATCTAAATAAAAAAAAACAATAAAAGTACACATATTTAGTATCGCTGCGTCCGTAACGACCCAACCTATAAAACTGTCCCACTAGTTAACCCCTTCAGTAAACACCGTAAGAAAAAAAAAAACGAGGCAAAAAACAACACTTTATTATCATACCGCAAAACAAAAAGTCGAATAACACGCGATCAAAAAGACAGATATAAATAACCATGGTACCGCTGAAAACGTCATCTTGTCCCGCAAAAAACGAGCCACCATACATCATCAGCAAAAAAACAAAAAAATTATAGTCCTCAGAATAAAGCGATACAAAAATAATTGTTTTTTCTATAAAATAGTTTTTATCGTATAAAAGCGCCAAAACATAAAAAAATGATATAAATGAGGTATCGCTCTAATTGTACTGACCCGAAGAATAAAACTGCTTTATCAATTTTACCAAACGCGGAATGGTATAAACGCCTCCCCCAAAAGAAATTCATGAATAGCTGGTTTTTGGTCATTCTGCCTCACAAAAATCGGAATAAAAAGCGATCAAAAAATGTCACGTGCCCGAAAATGTTACCAATAAAAATGTCAACTCGTCCCGCAAAAACAAGACCTCACATGACTCTGTGGACTCAAATATGGAAAAGTTATAGCTCTCAAAATGTGGTAAATATTTTTTGCAATAAAAAGCATCTTTTAGTGTGTGACGGCTACCAATCATAAAAATCCGCTAAAAAACTCGCTATAAAAGTAAATCAAACCCCCCTTCATCACCCCTTTAGTTAGGGAAAAATTTAAAAAAGTATTTATTTCCATTTTCCCATTAGGGCTAGGGTTAGGGCTAGGGTTAGGGCTAGGGTTAGGGTTAGGGCTAGGGTTAGGGCTATGGTTAGGGTTAGGGCTAGGGTTAGAGTTGGGGCTAGGGTTAAGGCTACAGTTAGGGTTGGGGCTAAAGTTAGGGTTAGGGTTTGGATTACATTTACGGTTGGGAATATGTTATGATCCGGTGGTTAGGACAAATAATGGACCTGATAGTTACTGATAATAAGGACGAGCTCTGGGACGTGGGAACTCTGCTGACCGCAAACCCTAAACCTATCAAAACACACTAGAAATAGCCGTGGATTGCGCCTAACGCTCCCTATGCAACTCGGCACAGCCTCAGAAACTAGCTAGCCCTGAAGATAGAAAAATAAAGCCTACCTTGCCTCAGAGAAATTCCCCAAAGGAAAAGGCAGCCCCCCACATATAATGACTGTGAGTAAAGATGAAAAAACAAACACAGAGATGAAATAGATTTAGCAAAGTGAGGCCCGACTTACTGAACAGACCGAAGATAGAAAAGGTTACTTTGCGGTCAGCACAAAAACCTACAAAAGACCACGCAGAGAGTGCAGGGAAAAATACCTTCCGCACCGACTCACGGTGCGGGAGGCGCCCCTCTGCGTCCCAGAGCTTCCAGCAAGCAAGGCAATATTGACAAAAGCAAGCTGGACAGAAAAAATAGCAAACAAGCAAAATAGCACAGAGGAACTTAGCTTCTGCTGGAGCAACAGGAACTCAGAACGATCCAGGAGCGAACTAGAGCCATAGTACAACATTGACAGCTGGCATGGGGCAAAGATCTAAGTGGAGTTAAATAGAGCAGCCCACTAACGAATTAGCCTCGTCACCTGTGGAAGGAAACTCAGAAACACCCACAGGCACCAGAGAAAGTCCATGGACAGAACCAGCCGAAGTACCATTCATGACAACAGGAGGGAGCCTGACAACAGAATTCACAACAGTACCCCTTCCTTGAGGAGGGGTCACCGAACCCTCACGACAGCCCCCAGGCCGACCAGGATGAGCCAAATGAAAGGCACGAACCAGATCGGCCGCATGAACATCAGAGGCAAAAACCCAGAAATTATCCTCCTGACCATAACCCTTCCACTTGACCAAGTACTGGAGTTTCCGTCTCGAAATACGAGAATCCAAAATCTTCACCACATACTCAAACTCCCCCTCAACCAACACCGGAGCAGGAGGGTCAACGGATGGAAACACAGGCGCCACATATCTCCGCAATAACGACCTATGGAGCACATTATGGATGGCAAAAGAATCTGGAAGGGCCAAACGAAATGACACAGGATTGATAACCTCAGAAATTTTATACGGACCAATGAAACGAGGCTTAAACTTAGGAGAGGAAACCTTCATAGGAACATAACGAGACGACAACCAAACTAAATCCCCAACACGAAGTCGGGGACCCACACTGCGCCGGCGGTTAGCGAAACGTTGAGCCTTCTCCTGGGACAATGTCAAATTGTCCACCACATGAGTCCAAATCTGCTGCAACCTATCCACCACAGTATCTACACCAGGACAGTCCGAAGACTCAACCTGCCCTGAAGAGAAACGAGGATGAAAACCAGAATTGCAGAAAAACGGCGAAACCAAAGTAGCCGAGCTGGCCCGATTATTAAGGGCAAACTCAGCCAACGGCAAAAAGGACACCCAATCATCCTGATCAGCAGAAACAAAGCATCTCAGATATGTTTCCAACGTCTGATTAGTTCGTTCGGTTTAGCCATTTGTCTGAGGATGGAAAGCCGAGGAAAAAGACAAATCAATGCCCATCCTAGCACAAAAGGATCGCCAAAACCTCGAAACAAACTGGGAACCTCTGTCCGAAACGATGTTCTCCGGGATACCATGTAAACGAACCACATGCTGGAAAAACAATGGCACCAAATCAGAGGAGGAAGGCAATTTAGACAAAGGTACCAAATGGACCATCTTAGAAAAGCGATCACAAACCACCCAAATGACTGACATCTTTTGAGAGACGGGGAGATCCAAAATAAAATCCATAGAAAAATGCGTCCAGGGCCTCTTCGGGACCGGCAAGGGCAAAAGCAACCCACTAGCACGAGAACAGCAGGGCTTAGCCCGAGCACAAGTCCCACAGGACTGCCCAAAAGAACGCACATCCCGTGACAAAGACGGCCACCAAAAGGATCTAGCCACCAAATCTCTGGTACCAAAGATTCCAGGATGCCCAGCCAACACCGAACAATGAAGCTCAGAGATAACTCTACTAGTCCATTTATCAGGGACAAACAGTTTCTCTGCTGGGCAACGGTCAGGTCTATCAGCCTGAAATTTTTGCAGCACCTGCCGCAAATCAGGGGAGATGGCAGACAAAATTATCCCCTCTTTGAGAATACCTGCCGGCTCAGAAACACCCGGAGAGTCAGGCACAAAACTCCTAGACAGGGCATCAGCCTTCACATTCTTAGAGCCCGGAAGATATGAAACCATAAAATCAAAACGGGAGAAAAACAACGCCCATCGAGCCTGTCTCAGATTCAACCGTTTGGCAGACTCAAGATAAGTCAAATTTTTGTGATCTGTCAAGACCACCACGCGATGCTTGGCTCCTTCAAGCCAATGACGCCACTCCTCGAATGCCCACTTCATGGCCAACAATTCTCGATTACCAACATCATAATTGCGCTCAGCAGGCGAAAACTTTCTAGAAAAGAAAGCACATGGCTTCATTCCCGAGCCATCAGAACTTTTTTGCGACTAAACAGCCCCTGCCCCAATCTCAGAGGCATAAACCTCAACCTGAAACGGGAGCGAAACATCTGGCTGGCACAACACAGGGGCAGAAGAAAAATGATGCTTCAATTCCTGAAAAGCATCCATGGCCGCAGAAGACCAATTGACCACATCAGCACCCTTCTTGGTCAAATCAGTCAACGGTTTAGCAACACTAGAAAAATTAGCGATGAAGCGACGATAAAAATTAGCAAAGCCCAGGAACTTTTGCAGGCTCTTCACAGATGTCGGCTGAGTCCAATCATGAATGGCCTGGACTTTAACAGGGTCCATCTCGACAGTAGAAGGGGAAAAAATGAACCCCAAAAATGAAACCTTCTGAACTCCAAAGAGACACTTTGACCCCTTCACAAACAAGGAATTAGCACGAAGGACCTGGAACACCATTCTGACCTGCTTCACATGAGACTCCCAATCATCCAAAAAGACCAAAATATCATCCAAATACACAATCAGGAATTTATCCAGGTACTATCGGAAGATGTCATGCATAAAGGACTGAAATACTGATGGAGCATTGGAAAGCCCGAATGGCATCACCAGGTACTCAAAATGGCCCTCGGGCGTATTAAATGCTGTTTTCCATTCATTGCCCCGTTTAATACGCACAAGATTATACGCCCCTCGAAGGTCTATCTTGGTAAACCAACTAGCCCCTTTAATACGAGCAAACAAGTCGGACAGCAACGGCAAAGGATACTGAAATTTGACTGTAATTTTATTAAGAAGGCGGTAATCAATACAAGGTCTCAAAGAACCATCCTTCTTGGCCACAAAAAAGAACCCTGCTCCCAACGGTGATGACGATGGGCGACTATGGCCTTTCTCCAAGGATTCCTTTATATAACTCCGCATAGCGGCGTGTTCTGGCACAGATAAATTGAACAATTGGCCCTTAGGAAACTTACTACCAGGAATCAAATTAATTTCACAATCGCAATCCCTATGAGGAGGTAGGGCACTGGCTTTGGGCTCATCAAATACATCCTGATAATCCGACAAAAACTCTGGAACTTCAGAAGGAGTAGAAGACGAAATTGACAAAAATGGAACATCACCATGTACCCCCTGGCAACCCCAGCTGGACACAGACATAGATTTCCAGTCCAATACTGGATTATGGACCTGTAGCCATGGTAACCCTAAAACGACCACATCATGCAGATTATGTAACACCAAAAAACGGATATCCTCCTGATGTGCAGGAGCCATGCACATGGTCAGCTGGGTCCAGTACTGAGGCTTATTCTTGGCCAAAGGCGTAGCATCAATTCCTCTCAATGGAATAGGATGCTGCAAGGGCTCCAAGAAAAAACCACAGTGCCTAGCATACTCCAAGTCCATCAAATTCAGGGCAGCGCCTGAATCCACAAATGCCATAACAGAATAGGACGACAAAGAGCAAATTAGAGTAACGGACAAAAGAAATTTAGACTGTACCGTACCAATGGTGGCAGACTTAGCGAACCGCTTAGTGCGCTTAGGACAATCGGAGATAGCATGAGTGGAGTTACCATAGTAAAAACACAGCCCATTCTGACGTCTGTGTTCCTGCTGTTCAGCTCTGGTCAAAGTCCTATCACACTGCATAGGCTCAGGCTCATGCTCAGATAGTTCCGCCAAATGGTGCACAGTTTTACGCTCACGCAAGCGCCGATCGATCTGAATAGCCAAAGACATAGACTCATTCAGACCAGCAGGCATGGGAAATCCCACCTTGACATCTTTAAGGGCTTCAGAGAGACCCTTTCTGAAGATTGCTGCCAGGGCACATTCATTCCACTGAGTGAGCACAGACCACTTTCTAAACTTCTGACAATATATCTCTGCTTCATCCTCACCCTGACATAGAGCCAGCAAGATTTTCTCTGCCTGATCCACTGAATTAGGTTCGTCATAAAGCAATCCGAGTGCCAGGAAAAAACGCATCTACATCACGCAATGCCGGGTCTCCTGGCGCAAGGGAAAATGCCCAGTCTTGAGGGTCGCCACGTAATAAGGAAATAATGATCCTTACCTGTTGAACAGGATCACCTGAGGAGCGAGGTTTCAAAGCTAGAAACAATTTACAATTATTTTTGAAATTCAAGAACTTAGATCTATCACCAAAAAATAAATCAGGAATTGGAATCCTAGGCTCTGACATCGGATTCTGAACCACAAAATCCTGAATGTTTTGTACCCTTGTAGTGAGATTATCCATCCAAGAGGACAGACCTTGAATGTCCATGTCTACACCTGTGTTCTGAACCACCCAGAGGTAAAAGGGAAAAGTGAGACAGAACACGCTGCACAGAAAAAAAAAATGGTCTCAGAGCTTCACTTATCCCTCTATTGAGATGCATCAATACTTGTGGCCAGCTGTACTGTTATGATCCGGTGGTTAGGACAAATAATGGACCTGATAGTTACTGATAATAAGGACGAGCTCTGGGACGTGGGAACTCTGCTGACCGCAAACCCTAAACCTATCAAAACACACTAGAAATAGCCGTGGATTGCGCCTAACGCTCCCTATGCAACTCGGCACAGCCTAAGAAACTAGCTAGCCCTGAAGATAGAAAAATAAAGCCTACCTTGCCTCAGAGAAATTCCCCAAAGGAAAAGGCAGCCCCCCACATATAATGACTGTGAGTAAAGACGAAAAAACAAACACAGAGATGAAATAGATTTAGCAAAGTGAGGCCCGACTTACTGAACAGACCGAAGATAGAAAAGGTTACTTTGCGGTCAGCACAAAAACCTACAAAAGACCACGCAGAGAGTGCAGGGAAAAATACCTTCCGCACGGACTCACGGTGCGGGAGGCGCCCCTCTGCGTCCCAGAGCTTCCAGCAAGCAAGGCAATATTGACAAAAGCAAGCTGGACAGAAAAAATAGCAAACAAGCAAAATAGCACAGAGGAACTTAGCTTCTGCTGGAGCAACAGGAACTCAGAACGATCCAGGAGCGAACTAGAGCCATAGTACAACATTGACAGCTGGCATGGGGCAAAGATCTAAGTGGAGTTAAATAGAGCAGCCCACTAACGAATTAGCCTCGTCACCTGTGGAAGGAAACTCAGAAACACCCACAGGCACCAGAGAAAGTCCATGGACAGAACCAGCCGAAGTACCATTCATGACCACAGGAGGGAGCCTGACAACAGAATTCACAACAGAAATAGGGTTGGGATTAGAGTTAGGGGTGTGTCTGGGTTGGAGGTGTGGTTAGGGTTACCATTGTGATTAGGGTTAGGGGTGTGTTTGGATTAGGGTTTCAGTTATAATTGTGGGGTTTCCACTGTTTAGGCACATCAGGGGCTCTCCAAACGCGACATGGCGTCCGATCTCAATTCCAGCCAATTCTGCGTTGAAAAAGTAAAACAGTGCTCCTTCCCTTCCGAGCTCTCCCATGTGCCCAAACAGAGGTTTACTCCAACATATGGGGTATAAGTGTACTCAGTACAAATTGGACAACAACTTTTGGGGTCCAATTTCTCCTCTTACCCTTGGGAAAATACAAAACTGGGGGCTAAAAAATAATTTTTGTGGGAAAAAAAGGATTTTTTATTTTCACGGCTCTGCGTTATAAACTGTAGTGAAACACTTGGGGGCTCAAAGTTCTCACAACACATCTAGATAAGTTCCTTGGGGGGTCTAGTTTCCAATATGGGGTCACTTGTGGGGGGTTTCTACTGTTTAGGTACATTAGGGGCTCTGCAAACGCAATGTGACGCCTGCAGACCATTCCATCTAAGTCTGCATTCCAAATGGAGCTCCTTCCCTTCTGAGCCCTCCCATGCGCCCAAACGGTGGTTCCCCCTCACATATGGGGTATCAGCATACTCAGGACAAATTGGACAACAAATTTTCCTGTTACCCTCGGGAAAATACAAAACTGGGGGCTAAAATATAATTTTTGTGGGAAAAAATTTTTGTTTTATTTTTACGACTCTGCATTATAAACTTCTGTGAAGCCCTTGGTGGGTCAAAGTGCTCACCACACATCTAGATAAGTTCCTTAGGGGGTCTACTTTCCAAAATGGTGTCACTTGTGGGGAGTTTCAATGTTTAGGCACATCAGTGGCTCTCCAAACGCAACATGGCGTCCCATCTCAATTCCAGTCAATTTTGCATTGAAAAATCAAATGGCGCTCCTTCGCTTCCGAGCTCTGTCATGCACCTAAACAGTGGTTTACCCCCACATATGGGGTATCAGCGTACTCAGGACAAATTGTACAACAACTTTTGCAGTCCATTTTCTCCTGCTACCCTTGGTAAAATAAAACAAATTGGAGCTGAAATAAATTTTTTGTGAAAAAAAGTTAAATGTTCATTTTTAATTTAAACATTCCAAAAATTCCTGTGAAACACCTGAAGGGTTAATAAACTTCTTGAATGTGGTTTTGAGCACCTTGAGGGGTGCAGTTTTTAAAATGGTGCCACACTTGGGTATTTTCTATCATATAGACCCCTCAAAATGACTTAAAATGAGATGTGGTCTCTAAAAAAAATGGTGTTGTAAAAATGAGAAATTGCTGGTCAACTTTTAACCCTTATAACTCCCTAACAAAAAAAAATTTTGTTCCAAAATTGTGCTGATGTAAAGTAGACATGTGGGAAATGTTACTTATTAAGTATTTTGTGTGACATATCTCTGTGATTTAATTGCATAAAAATTCAAAGTTGGAAAATTGCAAAATTTTCAAAATTTTCACCAAATTTCCGTTTTTTTCACAAATAAATGCAGGTATTATCAAAGAAATTTTACCACTATCATGAAGTACAATATGTCATGAGAAAACAGTGTCAGAAAAACTGGGATCCGTTGAAGCGTTCCAGAGTTATGACCTCATAAAGGGACAGTGGTCAGAATTGTAAAAATTGGCCTGGTCATTAACGAGCAAACCACCCTTGGGGGTAAAGGGGTTAAAAAAGTTGTCCACTACAATTTTTTTTTTTTCATAAATCTTGCTATTTTGTGCCGCTGAAAACATCCACTGTGTTTATTTCAGCAATATTACCTTTTATCATGCTGTAGCAGCACATCTTCTGTGCTTGATCCTGCTCTCATGGGGTTAATCGACAACTTCCTTTCTCCTGAGTTATTGTGCTCTAATACTACAAGTTCCATGATGCTTTGCACTGCCACTAAGCCCGAGCCTAGCACACCCACTCCAAAACACACCCAAACCCCTCCCTCCTCTCCGTCCTCTAGCTTCAAAAAGATTTGTGATGTCATTTCTATCCAACTGCTCTTTTACATTTGTGCAACCCACACTCCATTACACATAGGTAGATAGATAGATAGATAGATAGATAGATAGATAGATAGATAGATAGATAGATATGGGACAGACAGACAGATAGATATTAGATAGATATGGGATAGATAGATAGATAGATAGATAGATAGATAGATAGATAGATAGATAGATAGATAGATAGATAGATAGATAGATAGATAGATAGATACAGAGATATATCTATATATCTGTCTATTTCCACAGATATGTCCATATACATGTTTCTAAACCCCTTCACCCCTGGAGCTTTTTTCGTTTATCGCTCCCCTTCTTTCCAGAGCCATAATTTTTCCGTCAATATGGCCATGTGAGGGCTTATCTTTTGCGGGACAAATTCTACTTTTGAACTTTTGAACGACATCATTGGTTTTACCATGTCGTGTAACTGAAAATGTGAAAAAAATTCAAAGTGCGATGAAATTGCAAAAAAAGTGCAATCCCACTTTTTTTTTTTTTGCTTGGCTATATTGCTAGGTTTACTAAATGCTAAGGCTGTGTGCACACGTTGCGGATTTGATTCCAGATCCGCAGGGTTTTTTTGCTGCACAAATTGCATCAAATCCGCAGTGTAGTGCACAACCAATGTAAGCACATGCTGCGGAAAAGGCCGCACTGAAACGCAGTTTTTTTTTTCGTAGCATGTCACTTCTTTTGTGCCGAACTGCAGCGTTTCTGCACCCTTAGGCCGGGATCATACTACAGCGAGATACGGCCAAGTCTCACAGGATAAAATCAAGCTCTGGCACCGGCACTCCAAAGCGGAGCGTGCGGCCGCACAGCAATACATGGAGCCGCACGCTCCACTCCGGAGTGCCGGTGCCAGAGCTTGTATTTAACCTGCAAGACTCGGCCGTATCTCGCTGTAGTGTGACTCCGGCCTTAGATTTTCATTGTGTCGGGCACATCCGCAGCAAAACCGCAGATGTAAAAAAGATCTGCAGTTTTGCTGCGGATGTGGGTCCGAGAAACGCTGCAGTTCAGGAGGAGGGAAATGTGTGGGCGGTGACTGTGTGTGTGTATATGTGTGTGCGGGCGGGGTCTGCGGGCTGTTCGGGTGTGTGCGGGACTGTTCGAGTGTGTGCGGGAGGTCTTTTGGGGTGTGTGTGCAGGCATCATCCGATGGGACTACAAATACGCAGCATCCAATCTGCAGCTAATTCGGATGTAAGGCTACTTTCACACTTGCGTCGGTACAGGGCCGTCGCAAACCGTTGGCCCGACGTACCGACGGACATTATGCTAAATTTATCACAACGTGGGCAGCGGATGCAGTTTTACAAGCATCCGCTGCCCATTGTGATGAGTGGGGAGGAGGGGGCAGAGTTCCGACAACGCATGTGCGGTCGGAAATGGCGGACACGTCATACAAAAAAAGTTACATTGAACTTTTTTTGTGTGTCGCGTCAGCCAAAACACGACGGATCCGTTGCACGACGGATGCGACGTGTACCCATCCATCGCGATCCGTCGTTAATACAACTCTACAGGCAAAAACGCATCCTGCAAGCACATTTGCAGGATCCATTTTTTGCCCATAACGATGGATTGCAATGGAGCCCAGAAGACAGAAGTGTGAAAGAAGCCTAATCCGGACAGTGGACACGAAAACCTACACTATCCATACATCTATCAATAGATATATCTATCCAGATATATCTATAGATAGATATATGAATAGATAGATGTATGCATCTATAGATCTATCTATATGTAGATCTGTCTATCCATTTCATCTATCATCTATCAGTCTATCTGTGTGTAATTGAGTGTGGGTTGGATAAATATAAAAGAGGAGGCTGGACAATAATGACATCACAAATCTTTTTTTTGTTCAATAATATATCTTTATTTAGCTTTCTAAAACGCATACAAAAACGCACCAAAACTGCATCAAAAAGGCATCAAAACTGCATCAAGAACTACATTAAAACCTGCATCAAAACCACACCAAAATCTGCATAAAAACTGCACCAAAAACTGCATTAAAACCGAACCAAAAACTGCATCAAACTGCACCAAAAACTGCATCAAAACTGCACCAAAAACTGCATCAAAACTGCACCAAAACGCATCAAAACTGCATCCAAACTTCACCAAAAAATGCATAAAAAAGCATGAAAAAACAGAATCAAAACCACGCAAAAAACGTCACGAAAACCGCTTCAAGAACTGCATCAAAACCGCACAAAAAAGGCATCAAAAACAGTGAAAAACGTGAAAAAAATGCATAAAAAACGCAGCTGTGTTTTCTGCAAGGAGATGCAGATTTTGTGCAGAAAATTCTGCACCCAAATCTGCAACGTGTGAACACAGCATAAAACTGACCCGCCATTATGATTCTCCAGGTCATTACGAGTTCATAGACACCAAACACGTCTAGGTTATTTTTTATCTAAGTGGTGAAAAAAATTCCAAACTTTGCTAAAAATAAATTTAATAGTTGTGCCATTTTCTGATACCCGTAGCGTCTATATTTTCTGAGATATCGGGTTGGGTGAGGGCTAATTTTTGCGTGCCGAGCTGGTGTTTTTAATGATACCACTTTTGTGTAGATACGTTCTTTTGATCGCCCGTTATTGTATTTTAATGCAATGTCTCGGCGACCAAAAAACATAATATTGGCTTTTGATTTTTTTTCTCGCTACGCTGTTTAGCGATCATGTAAATTTTTTGGTTGTATTGAAAACAGCTGACATGTTGTGGCTTTGAAGTGGGCTCACCGCCGAAGCCCACCTCAAAGCGGGGGTTACTGCCAGCTGACGTACTATTCCGTCAGCTGGCAGAAAGGGGTTAATGAACACTATGTTTCAGTTAAAAAAAACAAACAAAAATGGCGTGGGCTCCCACGCAATTTTCTGCGCCAGAGGGGGAAAGCCGACAGCCGGGGGCCAATATTTGTAGCCTGCTATGAATATCAGCCCGCAGCTGTCGGCATAGCCTTTACTGGCTATTACAATAGGGGGACCCCCAAAAAATGACGTGGTGTCTCCCTATATTTTATAGCCAGAAAGGCTACGCAGACAGCTGCGGTCAATAAGACGCCTATCCATTATTAATCCTTTAGTAGTGAAAGAGTTAAAAAAAAAAAAAAGACACAGCCAGAAAAAAGTATTTTAATATTCTTCATTTAACCATACTTACCATACTTCAGCGCCTACAAAAAACGTAAAATAATAAACCGTATACTACCTGTCCGCCGTTTTCCAATTAATAACGAGTGTCCCACGACGATCTCCCTTAAAGAACAGTGACATCGGGTGATGTCACTCCTCTATAGGACCCCCAGTGACACACTGACAGGAGACAATGGCTCCTGCGGTGCATCACTGAGAGGTTACCATAGTTCACTGGTCTCACTTTATGGCAAAAAGGTGCGTGGGAACTTTCTCACACAGCAATGCCAAAAGTGAGCCTAGGGACTATTTTCCCACAGGGGCGTAGGAATACATTGTGAGGAATACATTGTGGAAGGATACCTTCCATCATTGTAGTCCTGGAGCCCCTGGAGAGCAGTCGCATCAGCTGATGCTCCTGCTCTCCACACGAGATCCTCGAGGGACACTCGTTTTAATTGGATTTCTGCGGATCAGGGAGTATAGTGTTTATTATTTTAATATTTTTTACAGATGACACTGGCTTCGGGGGAACAAAGTGACAAGTGATGGTGAGTATGTACTCTGTTATATGTACTGTATGTCTATATGTATGTTGTATGTATGTACTGTATGTATGTACTGTATGTGGCATGTTGCATGTCGCATGTTGTCGCATGGTGCATGTCGCATGTCATCGCATGTCGTTGCATGCTGCATGTCATCGCATGTTGCCACATGGTGCATGTCACATGTCGCATGCTGCATGTCATTGCATGCTGCATGTCATCGCATGTTGCATGTTGCCGCATGTTGCATGTTGCATGTTGTCGCATGTCATCGAATGGTGCATGTCATCACATGTTGCATGTCACATCTTGCATGTTGTCGCATGTTGTTTGTCGCATGTTGTCACATGTCCCATGCCATCGCATGTTGCCGCATGTTGCATGTCATATGTCGCATGGTGCATGTTGCATGGTGCATGTTGTCGCATGTCGCATGTTGTCGCATGTCGCATGTCGTTGCATGCTATCACATGTCACATGCCGCATGTCATCGCATGTTGCATGTCGCATTTTGCATGTTGCATGTCGTCGCGTGGTGCATGTCATATGTTGCATGTCGCATGTTGTCGCATGGTGCATGTCGTTGCATGTTGTCACATGTCGCATGTAATTGCATGTTGCATGTCATTGCATGTTGCATGTTGCATGTCATATGTTGCATGTCGTCGCATGGTGCATGTCCTCGCATGGTGCATGTCACATGTCATCGCATGTTGCATGTCATATGTTGCATGTCGTCGCATGGTACATGTCCTCGCATGGTGCATGGTGCATGTCATCGCATGTTGCATGTCATATGTTGCATGTCGTATGGTGCATGTCGCATGTCACATGTTGTCATATGTCACATGCTATCACATGTCACATGCTGCATGTCATCACATGTTGCATGTCGTATGTTGCATGGTGCATGTCGTTGCATGTTGCATGTTGCATGTCATATGTTGCATGTCGTCGCATGGTGCATATCCTCGCATGGTGCATGTCACATGCATCGAATGTTACATGTCATATGTTGCATGACGTTGCATGGTGCATTTCCTTGCATGGCGCATGTCGCATGTCATCGCATGTTGCATGTCATGTTGCATGTCGTCGCATGGTGCATGTCGTATGGTGCATGGCGTCGCATGGTGCATGTCGCATGGTGCATTTACTTGCATGGTGCATGGTGCATGCCACATGTCATCGCATGTCGCATGTCATATGTTGCATGTCGTCACATGGTGCATGTCCTCGCATGGTGCATGGTGCATGTTGCATGTCATCGCATGTTGCATGTCATATGTTGCATGTCGCATGGTGCATGTCGTATGTTGCATGTCGCCGCATGGTGCATGTCACATGTCATATGTTGCATGTCGCATGTCGTCGCATGGTGCATGTCGCATGATGCATGTTATCACATGTTGTATGTCGTCGCATGGTGCATATGCATGTAAAGAAGCTGCGGAGACACCATCACGTGTTTCTCGACGCAAGCAGTGAATAGCCAGGCCTTTCCCCGGGAAGGAACAACCACGGGAAGGGTAGCATCCTATGAAGGAAAGCCACCTATGCCAAGCATGGTATCCATCCACAGACAGCTGTTTCGGGGTTTTTGCCCCTCATCAGTGTGGAGTAGGAATCTGGCTATTAGGAGCAGTGCCTAGTGAAAAGGCTATAAAGGCACAGATGATTGGCCTCGGGGAGACCAAAACATCCAACACCGCGGAGACACCATCACGTGTTTCTCAACGCAGTGATTCCAGAACACTGCCCCCATCCCTTATGGGAAATATGCAGATGCATGTAAAGAAGCTGCGGAGACACCATCACGTGTTTCTCGACGCAAGCAGTGAATAGCCAGGCCTTTCCCCGGGAAGGAACAACCACGGGAAGGGCAGCATCCTATGAAGGAAAGCCACCTATGCCAAGCATGGTATCCATCCACAGACAGCTGTTTCGGGGTTTTTGCCCCTCATCAGTGTGGAGTAGGAATCTGGCTATTAGGAGCAGTGCCTAGTGAAAAGGCTATAAAGGCACAGATGATTGGCCTCGGGGAGACCAAAACATCCAACACCGCGGAGACACCATCACGTGTTTCTCAACGCAGTGATTCCAGAACACTGCCCCCATCCCTTATGGGAAATATGCAGATGCATGTAAAGAAGCTGCGGAGACACCATCACGTGTTTCTCGACGCAAGCAGTGAATAGCCAGGCCTTTCCCCGGGAAGGAACAACCACGGGAAGGGCAGCATCCTATGAAGGAAAGCCACCTATGCCAAGCATGGTATCCATCCACAGACAGCTGTTTGTCGCATGTTGTCACATGTCCCATGCCATCGCATGTTGCCGCATGTTGCATGTCATATGTCGCATGGTGCATGTTGCATGGTGCATGTTGTCGCATGTCGCATGTTGTCGCATGTCACATGTCGCATGTCGTTGCATGCTATCACATGTCACATGCCGCATGTCATCGCATGTTGCATGTCACATGTCATCGCATGTTGCATGTCATATGTCGCATTTTGCATGTTGCATGTCGTCGCGTGGTGCATGTCATATGTTGCATGTCGCATGTTGTCGCATGGTGCATGTCGTTGCATGTTGTCACATGTCGCATGTAATTGCATGTTGCATGTCATTGCATGTTGCATGTTGCATGTCATATGTTGCATGTCGTCGCATGGTGCATGTCCTCGCATGGTGCATGTCACATGTCATCGCATGTTGCATGTCATATGTTGCATGTCGTCGCATGGTACATGTCCTCGCATGGTGCATGGTGCATGTCATCGCATGTTGCATGTCATATGTTGCATGTCGTATGGTGCATGTCACATGTTGTCACATGTCACATGCTATCACATGTCACATGCTGCATGTCATCACATGTTGCATGTCGTATGTTGCATGGTGCATGTCGTTGCATGTTGCATGTTGCATGTCATATGTTGCATGTCGTCGCATGGTGCATATCCTCGCATGGTGCATGTCACATGCATCGAATGTTACATGTCATATGTTGCATGACGTTGCATGGTGCATTTCCTTGCATGGCGCATGTCGCATGTCATCGCATGTTGCATGTCATGTTGCATGTCGTCGCATGGTGCATGTCGTATGGTGCATGGCGTCGCATGGTGCATGTCGCATGGTGCATTTACTTGCATGGTGCATGGTGCATGCCACATGTCATCGCATGTCGCATGTCATATGTTGCATGTCGTCACATGGTGCATGTCCTCGCATGGTGCATGGTGCATGTTGCATGTCATCGCATGTTGCATGTCATATGTTGCATGTCGCATGGTGCATGTCGTATGTTGCATGTCGCCGCATGGTGCATGTCACATGTCATATGTTGCATGTCGCATGTCGTCGCATGGTGCATGTCGCATGATGCATGTTATCACATGTTGTATGTCGTCGCATGGTGCATGTCGCATGTCGTCGCATGGAACATGTCGCATGGTGCATGTCGTCGCATGGTGCATGGCGCATGTCATCGCATGGTGCATGTCGTCGCATGGTGCATGTCACATGTCGCATGGTGCATGCTGTCGCATGGTGCATGTCGTCGCATGGTGCACGTTGTTGCATGTTGTCACATGTTGTCACATGTTACATGTCACATGGTGTGTGTTGTATGTATGTACTGTATATGGTTTTTTTTTTTTACATTCAACACATTAGCCGGATGATGGGACTACTACTGTCCCATCATTGGCTAATGTGTCAATCACTGTCACTGTAGCGGGCAGAGCCCGATGGGACTACAAGTCTATGATGCCTGCACACAGAGACACAGATACACACACACACACGAATGACCACCCCCCAGCACGCAGACCGCCGGCACCCGCACATACCGGCGCCCGCACATACCGGCGCCGGCACATACCAGCACTGGCACGCAGACCCCCAGTGTCCGCAGCACAGCCCCGCCCGCCCACAGATCCCAGATCACACAGCGCCGCCCGCCCCCAGCACAGCCCCGCAGGCAGCCCCCAGCCCCGCCCACAGCCCAGTCACTCTTGATGAGTGACTGCTGTCTGTGCAGGCTGGGTCACACTTGCTGCTGACGTAACGTCAATTTCCAGAGTCTGGAAATTGACGTGACGTCGGCAGAAATAAGCGGCAGCTGCAGCCTGGGCGTCACATGACCCGGACTCAGCCGCCAGCATGGCGCCACTAACAGGCGAAAACGGCAACAGAAGGTATTTGCACAATTCACTAGGGGCCCCGGGGGGATACACTGGGGGTTTAATTGAAAGTAGTGGACAACCCCTTTAAGTTGTATCCAGTGAAGGTGTCTTCAATTTCCAAAGAATCGGATTATGTTGAGGTCAAATCAGAAGCTTCCAAGTCCCTGCTTTCAGTCAACCAGGTGAAAGAAGTCCTGGTCCTTGTATCTTCAGTGTGGGAAGCTGATCTTGCAGGACTGGGCAACCTGAGATCTCTAATATCTCATCTACGTCATTCTACCAGAGGAATGTTGTGATGGCTCTGACTATGTGTGCTCCTATCCTTCTTCTACAAGTTATTCTGGCAGGCTTGAAGAAGAGGGGCCATAAAGGGGGGTACTGTAACAACTCTGCTGGCATCATGGCGTGGCCTCTCATCTCTCACACTATCTTACCCACTGCTCCAGGTCATCTTGTGGTTTCTGTTTCTTGCCAGCTCCATATTCTGTGCCTCTACTCTCTGCATGCTTCCTGGCTGCGTGCATAGGGGGTGGCGTCTGAACGCTCTGATTCTTATAGGAATCAGGTGCACCTGTCTAATCTGTTCCTGACCAATTACCAAGAGGCCTCCAGTATTTAGTCCAGCTCCACCCAGTGGACTGGGCCTGTGCAATGTGTTAACTCAGTTTGTGTTTTGCTTCTGAGCTGCCAGGCCCTGCTTTGTGTCTTGCCTTCTCTGAAGGCTGTTCTCCTTGCTTTGCCTTGTATCTTGTTTGTCTGCCCTCCAGGAGGCTGAATATCCTGGTCCCTGTGTCTTTGTTCTTGTACCTTGTCTTGTTCCATTACCTTGTCTGAACTTAGTCCTATCTCTGTCTCCTTGTCTGTGGTTTCATTCCCTGCAGTGCCTCTCTGCTCTGCTCTCAGCTCCGCACTCTGCAACCTTGCTTTGCTCTTGTCTCTGCACTCTGTGCCTTTGCTTTGCACTTGGCTCTTGGCTCTTCACTCTGTGCCTTCACTTTGCTCTTGGCTCTGCACTCTGTGCCTTCACTCTGCTCTTGGCTCTGCACTTTGTGGTTCTACCCTTGTCTCTCTTGCAGCTTTACTTCTGCTCTGCACTCCTATGGTTCTGCTCCGTTCTACTCTGCTCTGCTCCTGTTGCTACAGTAATCTGTTGCTGCAACTCCTCTCCGCATTCCTTGCTGTTCCGCTCTGCTTAGCTTCTGTTGCAGCGCTATCTCTTGCTGCTCTACCGCTCCAATCCACAGCCTTGCGGTTTTCTTCCAGTGTGAACAGCTCCCAACCTGTTACTTCATACTCTTTTCCTTCCTGCTTGTTTCCTTACCTTCACCTCCTGTGTGAACAGGTCCCAACCTGTTCCTTCTTACATATCTGTACCTGCACCTCCTGTGTGAACAGGTCCCTACCTGTTCCTTCATACACCACACCAACCTGCCCTGTGTCTCTGCCATGCCTGCCAGCCCTGTGTCTCTGCCATGCCTGCCAGCTCTGTGTCTCTGCCGTGCCTGCCAGCCCTGTGTCTCTGCCGTGCCTGCCAGCTCTGTGTCTCGGCCGTGCCTGCCAGCCCTGTGTCTTGGCCGTGCCTGCCAGCCCTGTGTCTCGGCCGTGCCTGCCAGCCCTGTGTCTCTGCCGTGCCTGCCAGCCCTGTGTCTCTGCCATTCATTCCAGTCCTGTGTCTATGCCAGCTCTGTGTCTCAGCCGTGCCAGCCTACTCATCTGAGTTTCATCTGTGCTCATCTGCTAGTCCTTCCTGATGCCCGCACCAATCCTGGTGTTTCCCAAGTGGGATCAGCAGCCACAGCCAGACACCACCCTGGAGTAGCAACTAGCAGCTGCCTGCCGCACAAGCCTGACCTCACCATCAGAGGCTCCAGTGAAGACCAAGGCAGCTGTCATAGTTACGCCTGTTCCAGGATAGTCTGGTTTATTGCTGTTATGACCTGGTGGTCAGGACAATAATGGACCTGGTGGTTAAGAGCACACGGAATGACCTGATAGTTTCTGATAATAAAGGACGAGCTCTGGGACGTGGGAACTCTGCTGACCGCAATCCCTAATCCTATCAAACACACTAGAAACAGCCGTGGATTGCGCCTAACGCTCCCTATGCAACTCGGCACAGCCTAAGGAACTAGCTAGCCCTGAAGATAGAAAAATAAAGCCTACCTTGCCTCAGAGAAATTCCCCAAAGGAAAAGGCAGCCCCCCACATATAATGACTGTGAGTAAAGATGAAAATACAAACACAGAGATGAAATAGATTTAGCAAAGTGAGGCCCGACTTACTGAACAGACCGAGGATAGGAAAGGTTACTTTGCGGTCAGCACAAAAACCTACAAAAAGACAACGCAGAGGGCGCAAAAAGACCCTCCGCACCGACTCACGGTGCGGAGGCGCTCCCTCTGCGTCCCAGAGCTTCCAGCAAGCAAGACAACAATAAGAATAGCGAGCTGGACAGAAAAATAGCAAACCCAAGAAATACAAGCTGGAACTTAGCTTTTGCTGGGAAGACAGGTCACAAGAACGATCCAGGAGTGAACTAGACCAATACTGGAACATTGACAGGTGGCATGGAGCAAAGATCTAAGTGGAGTTAAATAGAGCAGCCAGCTAACGAATTAACCTCGTCACCTGAGGAAGGAAACTCAGAAACACCCACCAGAGGAAGTCCATGGACAGAACCAGCCGAAGTACCATTCATGACCACAGGAGGGAGCCCGACAACAGAATTCACAACACATTGCACAGTGAGGCCACAAACCCCTTGAGCTCATGCCCACCAGTCACGGCGTGAGTGTGACACTTACTACAGAGGTATGGGAGCAGAACAGAGCTAACTCCAGAGATATGGTAGCAGAACGGAACTTACTACAGAGATAAGGGAGCAGAACGGAGCTTACTACAGAGATATGGGAGCAGAACCAAGCTTACTTCAAAGATATGGAAGCAGAACCGAGCTTACTACAGAGATATGGATCAGAGTGGAGAATAGTTCAGAGATATGGGAGCAGAATGAAGATTACTACATAGACAGGGGTGCAGAACCGAGCTTACTACAGAGATACAGGAGCAGAACCAAGCTTACTACAGAGCTATGGGAACAGAACAGAGCTTACTCCAGAGATATAGGAGCAGGACCAGGCTTACTACAGAGATATGGGCGCAGAACCGAGCTTACTACAGAGATATGGGAGCAGAACCGAGCTTACTACAGAAATATGGGAGCAGAACAAAGCTTACTCCAGAGATATAGGAGCAGGACCAGGCTTACTACAGAGATATGGGAGCAGAATCGAGCTTACTACAGAGATATGGGAGCAGAACCAAACTTACTACAAAGATATGGGAGCAGAACCGTGCTTATTACAGAGATAAGGGAGCAGAACAGAGCTTACTACAGAGATAAGGGAGCAGAACCAAGCTTTCTACAGAGATATGAGAGCAGAACCGAGCTTACTACAGAGATATGGGAACAGATCTGAGCTTACTACAGAGATATGGGAGCAGAACAGAGCTTACTACAGAGATATGGGAGCAGAACCAAGTTTACTACAGAGATATGGGAGCAGAACTGAGCTTACTACAGAGATATGGGACCAAAACTGAGCTTACTACAGAGCTATGGGAGCAGAACCGAGCTTACCACAGAGATAAGGGAGCAGGACAGAGCTTACTACAGAGATAAGGGAGCAGAACAGAGCTTAATAAGTCTACTACATGGAAGCAAGCCTGCTACATAGAAAGTGGAGCAGAACCGAGCTTATGGCATACCAAAGGTACCAGAATCAAGATTACTACATTGATACAGTACCAGAACCAAGCTTACTGCTTAGATATGGTGCCATAACTGAGCTTACCTACAAACATATGGAGCGCCCCCACGTCAGGGGCAATGGGGTACTCGGTACCGGGTCCTTCAGTTCGGGGGATGTCACGGTGGCCTGACCCGGTCTGTGGCCCTTTGAGGGGCGTCCAATAAAAGAGTGTTTATAGGAATAATGTTCGTGATGCCACCTATGGTATTCGGTCAGGGTGACCGACGCTGCTTAGGGGTTCGCTGGGGATGATGTGATGGCAGCTAGATGGTATACCTTCCCACAGGTGAAGTGTATCCCCAGAGCTTCCCAGAGTGTAGATGGTGGATCGTGGCTGATGTAAGGCGCGGTGAATAACGAGGACACAGAGGGTTGTAATCTCTTTACCTTTACTGAAGGATTCAGCTTCCTCAGTCCAGGGCACCAGATCACAGAGCAGGCAGAGTCCGGCCGGTCTGAAGGCAAATCCAGAGTCCCCTTATCCAGGTGGAAATCAGTAGCCTTCCTCTAGTGCCTGTGTGTTGTAGTACCTCCCTGATGAGCTTCTCAGTAAGGTCCTCACAACTGATGTTGTGTTCTAGATGTTGTTTCCCTTTCTCTCTGTCCCCCAGATGGTATGGATAGGACAAACCCGTATGACTGGTGGCCTGAGGCTTTTTATAGAGACCCTAGAGACACCTCGGCCCCCATGAGTTGCCACCGTGCCTCCTGGGTATATGGTCGGGCAGCCAACGTGGAATTAACTGTCCTGCCAGTCTCTGAAGTAAAGCGTAGAGATCCTTACTCCCTCGGTGTTCTGGCTACCGGGATCTTTGCGCCTCAGAAGGAGGCAGCCTTTTACAGGGCAGAAGTCCTTCTGGTTTTCCTCTCCTTTTGCTATGACTTCGTTTCTCACTCTCCGCAATACAATTCCATTTCGTGTCCTTTCTTAGGATGCTGCCGCACGTGGGGCAGGCGCAGCTCCGTAACGCTCTGGCTAGGCCTCTGACAGGATCCCACCCCTGTCAGGGACCTCTCTGTCTGCAGCTCTGTGATGTTCCTCCTTCCCCTCTGTTTGACAGGGTACTGCCTGGGTGAAGCCCAGTCAGCGTCTGACTAACTTCCTATCCAATCCACCAATTTTACCCTAATATGAGGAGTGCCCTAGTAGATAGGAGCAAGGCTCCCTCTGGTGGACTGGAGTGTGAAGTGTGTTGTGTTGTTTGTGATACCTGGTTAGAAGATCTCCTTTATTGCCCTCAGACGTAATATCACTCCCCCTGGTGGAAGAACAATATTACTGCAACGACAAGGACTCTGGGGTGCTGCACACCCCCCCGTTAAATCCAGTACGCCCCGACTGGGAAACGAAAACAACAATACATTAGCAAAAGACATGCAACATTTTTGAAATGCTATAAAACAAATTAATTTAACAATGCTTCCCTTTTTGGGAGGTGAGAATACTTGAACGTTACAAACAAGAACATATTTACAACGTGCGTACGACTTTTCAAGGCAAATTGAAAACAGTTATTATCTAGCTATGAAACACAATTACCCATACAGGTATACTATCTACTAAGTGCAAGGACGCTCTAAGGGTATACTATCATTAGACCTCAAAGTGCAAATCAACAGTTTCTTTTCACTTTCACGTATGCAGGACTATCTGTCAACCCCCACGGGCCTACTGCATCTTCCTTCCTAAAACCTCAATTTTATTTAAAGTACATCATTAAACATTCTATTCTCAAAATACATCAAACGTGCTACTAGGAGCTACAGACTCTCAAGCCTGTTCAGCTATTCTCCTTACGTACCAACTCTGCCTAGCTGATGTTCCATGAGAAACTCCCTTTTCTTTATTCAACAGTGCATTATCAAACATTTCACTACTTTCTAGCTGCATACTATTAGCTATGTGAACATTATTACTATCTAACTGCTCAAGACAACATTATCACTCTTAGGCAAAATGCAACAAGTAAACATTTCCTTTAAGGGTAAACTCAAGTCTTTTCTAAGGTAGTGCAAAGTATCGATATACAAGTCAATTGTAAAACAGCAAGAACTTTCACGATGTCATCAGGAACAGTCTCTTCGAAAAGCTCTTCTTGTAAAACCAGTAGAGAGCAACTTCAGGAAGGTGCAAACTATTTACAAGCAGTTTGTGATCATGCCCAGTTCATGATTCTGCAGTTCTGTAATAAAAGTAGAAACTTGTGCAATGACATCGGATCCCTTTAAACAGGGGACCTCTTTAAGAGTTAACCCTGGATGGGTTCAGTACTTGAAAAGCAAAGAAGGAACCGTTAACTATTTGCATTTGTCAGATTTTCGAGGTTTAGTTGCATAGCTTCCAGGGCTGCACCTGGCACATAATCCTTCCTGGCCTGGGAAGGGTAAGGTCCAGGGTTACACCCGGTGCCAGATAAACACCATTTGTTTGTCTCTCGTGAATTGTCATATCATGCGCAGCAATGGAGGTCTGCGTAGCTTGAGTATAGGCATTTGCTGCAGCAGAGGTTGCGGCTGCTGCAAGATCAGTCACTGGAACGGAGTCAGTAGCAGTGGCACAAGCAGTAGCTGGAGTGGTGTCGGTCATCAGGGCAGGGTCGTTCTTCATACCTGCTTCAGATGAGGCCCCCCGGTTCCGGTCTGCTCCGTCTCCGCTGGGGTCTGGAACGCTGGTTGCAGGGCCTTGTGCTGCAGCGTTGTCATCTCTGTTTGTAGACATCTCGCTTTCCGGCAGGGCCTTGCTTTCTGGCTTCAGAGCGCTGGAACTTCTTTCTTGCTCCAGACCAGACGAAGCTGCCGACAGGCGTCTGGTGAGGCTCACGATGAAGGTCTTCTTCCACCCGGCCTCATTGCTCAGCTGCGTCCGCAGGACTTGGTCGCTGAGCTCTTCCACGCCGGCCTGCAGGAAGTCAGGGCAAATGGGTGATGCCTGGCCACGGTGTCTCTCCAGGTGGCTGAGGGAGTCCTCTGCTCCGACCCCACACTCTGGTCCCGGGCGGCTGGCCATGGCGTCCTCCACGTGGCTGGCTCCTTCCTTGTCCTTTTCCCACTCTCTTCTTCTGGGGTGGTTTCATTTTCTGTGTCTCCGCCCGCCATTGAGGATCAGGAGGCAGATCTCGGCTGCTGATGGACACGTCCTCAAGGTACAGAGATATTTAGACTGGGCGGCCACTGTGTTTCGCGCTTCTCAGTTCGTTCACGCCCACAACTCAATGCCCTTCTTCTTCTCCTGCGCTCCTTGTCGCGCTGTTATGGCAGCAGTTTTGGCGGGAATTTTGGCGGCAAATGGCAATACACAGTCCCTAAGCAAGTCACAGTTCAAATACAGTTCTGACACAGTTCTTAGGCGCACATGACCCGATTTTCAGGCTTAAGTAGATCTTGTTCATGACGCCAAGATTTGGAGCGCTCCCATGTCAGGGCAATGGGGTACTCGGTAACGGGTCCTTCAGTTCGGGGGATGTTACGGTGGCCTGACCCAGTCCGTGGCTCTTTGAAGGGCATCCAATAAAAGAGTGTTTATAGGAATAATGTTCGTGACGCCACCTGTGGTATTCGGTTAGGGTGACCAAAGCTGCTTAAGGGTCCGCTGGGGATGATGTGATGGCAGCTAGATGGTATACCTTCCCACAGGTGAAGTGTATCCCCAGGGCTTCCCAGAGTGTAGATGGTGGATGGTGTAAGGCGCGGTGAATAACGAGGACACAGAGGGTTGCAGTCTCTTTACCTTTACTGAAGGCTTCAGCATCCACAGTCCAGGGCACCAGATCACAGGGTAGAGTCCAGCCGGTCTGAAGGCAAATCCAGAGTCCCTTTATCCAGGTGGAAATCAGTAGCCTTCCTCTAGCGCCTGTGTGTTGTAGTACCTCCCTGCTGAGCTTCTCGGTAAGGTCCTCACAACTGATGTTGGTGTTCTAGATGCTGTTTCCCTTTCTCTATGTCCCCCAGATGGTATGGATAAGACAAACCCGTATGACTGGTGGCCTGAGGCTTTTTATAGAGACCCTAGAGACGCCTCGGCCCCCACAAGTTGCCACCGTACCTCCTGGGTATATGGTCAGGCAGCCAATGTGGAATTAACTGTCCTGCCAGTCTCTGAAGTAAAGCGTAGAGATCGTTACTCCCTCCGTGTTCTGGCTACCGGGATCTTTGCGCCTCAGAAGGAGGCAGCCTTTTACAGGGCAGAACTCCTTCTGGTTTTCCTCTCCTTTTGCTATGACTTCGTTTCTCACTCTCCGCAATACAATTCCTTTTCGTGTCCTTTCTTAGGATGCTGCCGCACGTGGGGCAGGCGCAGCTTCGTAATTCTCTGGCTAGGCCTCTGACAGAATCCCACCCCTGTCAGGGACCCCTCTGTCTTCAGCTCTGTGATGTTCCTCCTTCCCCTCTGTCTGACAGGGTACTGCCTGGGTGAAGCCCAGTCAGCGTCTGACTAACTTCCTATCCAATCCACCAATTTTACCCTAATGTGAGGAGTGCCGTAGTAGATAAGAGCAAGGCTCCCCCTGGTGGACTGGAGTGTGAAGTGTGTTATGTTGTTTGTGATACCTGGTTAGAAGATCTCCTTTATTGCCCTCAGACGTAATATCACGCCCCCTGGTGGAAGAACAACATTACTGCAACGACCAGGACTCTGGGGCGCTGCACATACATACAATAATACGGCTACACAGTGCCTACTGCTATCACCACTACACAGTGAATACATAATATCACCATTACCTCTACATGAAACTACACTATACAAAGACCAATGATACCACCATACACCTTTTACTATAATGACTGAATTACATTAAGCTGCTACTAAATAAAAAAAACTACCTAAAAAGAGCAATATTACAACCTTACAGTAACCGTATATTGGTAGATACTAGTTCTGCAGAACAAGTGATAACAGTACAGTTATATATAGTAACTTACAGCTTCTTTCTGATTCAGATCGTTCACTTTTCTATCTGGCCCAGATCGACATGACAACTTTTCCAGCCAGGACTTATCTGATCTGCACAGATTACAACAAAGTTAGATTTGACTTTTCACATTTCCAGCACCATCTCCATCTATTCCCAACCTACAAAAACTCCACACTCTGTGTGCACCTGCAGTGTGGACCACTGACCCCAATATTTAAAAAATTGTGTCATTACTAGGATTACTCTCACCCCCAAAAAATTAAAGTGTCCCACAGAAAGTATTAATGCCCCTACTGTGCAAACCCGTATGCTCCCTTGAAGGATATAATATCCCAAGTGCCGCCTTCCAGCAACAAATACCCTTGAGTGTTCACTTAAAGCAACAATGCCCCTCCCCCCCAAAAAAAAATAACGGAACCTGAGTGCCCCTATCAAAACTAATAATGTCCCCATTCATAATAAATAATGTCCTCTGAGCACCCACACAGCTCTGTATATATACAGAATGATGGTCCTACCACCCCCAATACCCCTTTATTATACATTGAGGACCCCAGAACTCCCTATATATTGTAAAATGGCTGCATAGCCCCTATATATGATATGATGTTCCCCACTGCCTCCTATATATGTATATGTATAGTATGAGGCTTTACAGTTTCCTATATATACTTTAGTTTCCTTTATATACTAAATCTCCCAACAAATAGTATGTTTCCAAAAACCCCTATATATAGTATGATGGTCCCCTACAGCTCTCTAATTGTGATATTATGTACCTCACAGCTTCCTATATATAGTATGATGATCCCACATCCCCTCTCTATATAGCATCATGTCCCTACAACCCCCTTTATGGAATATGATTGTCCCCACAGTTTCTTTTATATACAGTGCCTTGCGAAAGTATTCGGCTCCCTGGAACTTTTCAACCTTTTCCCACATATCTTGCTTCAAACATACAGATACCAAATGTAAATTTTTTGTGAAGAATAACAACAAGTGGAACATAATTGTGAAGTTGAACGAAATTTATTGGTTATTTAAAAATTTTGTGGAAATTCAAAAACTGAAAAGTGGGGCGTGCAATATTATTCGGCCCCTTTAACTTAATACTTTGTTGTGCCACCTTTTGCTGCGATTACAGCTGCAAGTTGATTGGGGTATGTCTCTATCAGTTTTGTACATCGAGAGACTGAAATTCTTGCCCATTCTTCCTTGGCAAACAGCTCGAGCTCAGTGAGGTTTGATGGAGATCGTTTGTGAACAGCAGTTTTCAGCTCTTTCCACAGATTCTCAATTGGATTGAGATCTGAACTTTGACTTGGCCGTTCTAACTCCTGGATACATTTATTTGTGAACCATTCCATTGTAGATTTTGCTTAATGTTTGGGATCATTGTCTTGTTGGAAGACAAATATCCGCGCCAGTCACCGGTCTTTTGCAGACTCCAACAGGTTTTCTTCAAGAATGGTCCTGTATTTGGCTCTATTCATCTTCCCATCAATTTTAACCATCTTCCCTGACCCTGCTGAAGAAAAGCAGGCCCAAACCATGATGCTGCCACTACCATGTTTGACAGCGGGATGGTGTGTTCAGGGTGATGAGCTGTGTTGCCTTTACGCCAAACATATCATTTGGCATTGTTGCCAAAAAGTTCGATTTTGGTTTCATCTGACCAGAGCACCTTCTTCCACATGTTTGGTGCGTCTCCCAGGTGGACTGTCCCACCTCAGCTGTAGATCTCTGCAGTTCATCCAGAGTGATCATTGGCCTCTTGGCTGCATCTCTGATTAGTCTTCTCCTTGTTTGAGATGAAAGTTTAGAGGCACGGCCGGGTCTTGGTAGATTTGCAGTGGTATGATACTCCTTCCATTTCAATATGATCGCTTGCACAGTGCTCCTTGGGATGTTTAAAGTTCTGGAAATCATTTTGCATCCAAATCCAGCTTTAAACTTCTCCACAACAGTATCACAGACCTGTCTGTTGTGTTCCTTGGTCTTCATGATGCTCTCTGTGCTTCAAACAGAACCCTGAGACTATCACAGAGCAGGTGCATTTATACAGAGATTTGATAACACACAGGTGGATTATATTTATCATCATTAGGCATTTAGTACAACATTGGATCATTCAGAGAACCACAATGAACTTCTGGAGTGAGTTTGCTGCACTGAAAGTAAAGGGGCTGAATAATATTGCACACCCCACTTTTCAGTTTTTGAATTTACACAAAAATTTAAAATAACCAATAAATTTCGTTCAATTTCACAATTGTGTTCCACTTGTTGATTCTTTTCCAGAAATTTACATTTGGTATCTGTATGTTTGAAGCATGATATGTGGGAAAAGGTTGAAAAGTTCCAGGGTGCCGAATAATTTTGCAAGGCACTGTATGTAACGGCCATAATCGTTGTGTAGCCATAGCCTAAGGGCATCATAAGAGCATTTTTTACATGATAACTAGGTGACACTGGCACTTAGTGGATGCAGTACAGCAAGTACCATGTGCTGTGTCCCATAAGTGGCAATTATTCAGCCAAATTGTTTTGTTTTATACACGGCACTCATACACTCAGCACAATGCATGGTGTTATTATTGGTCAGTCCTCTTTATAGTCTCCTTGGGTGAAATTTACAATGGCAACTTGAAGGAGATTTTGTAGAGCCCAGGTACTGAGGAGGCACAAAGCATGGCACTAAGATTCTCATTGGACATAGACCATGGCCTCGATATTGCTTGACAACGTGGAGCATCTTCCCTGGGTGCAGTACACCCTCTGTTACAGCCATTACCTTGGGACTATGTGATACTCAGGAAATAGTGCAAAGCACTGAATTTAGTGTCATTGTTATGGACGATGTTAAAGGCCTACTAGGGATGCTATCTGGAACACATTGGGTGGCATAATTATTACTCAGTGACATTTGGGTCTCCCCATGGTGTCACTGATTGCATATCCTCTCCTACAGCAACATGATCATGTATGCAATACCCCAGGGGACACAGTCTATTTCATTGAATTGTATCTGTGCCAGTCAGTGCCTTCTCTCATAGAAGGAACACAGGATGTACTCTCTGTGGCTTTCAGTTGACACCTTGCATGGTATAATTATGACTCAGTGGCATTTTGGGACTCCCCAGGGTGTCACTGAGAGTACATGTTTGAGCTGGTGTCACTATAAATGTCATTACTGACAAATAACATTACCATGTAATGCATCCCATGAGAGTTTCGAAGAGTAGATCCTTTATGTGCGAAAGCATTACTACAGGACTTGCATCAGAGATGGTGGCAGAGTCCCTGCTCAATACATTTTAAACTTTAGACTTACTTGTATGGTTCCATCAATTTCACAGAGAATTTATAAGGATTTCTGAATAATGCTCCTCTTCCGAATAGAAAATGTGGAGGATACAGTGGGGAAAATAAGTATTTGATACACTACTGATTTTGCAAGATTTCCCACCTACAAAGAACGGAGAAGTCTGTAATTTTTATTGACAGTTCAACTGTAAGAGACAGAATCTAAAAATAAAAACCAGAAAATCACATTCTATGATTTTTACATAATTAGTTTGCATTTTATTGCATGAAATAAGTATTTGATACAATAGAAAAACAGAACTTAATATTTAGTGCAGAAACCTTGGTTTGCAATTACACAGGTCAAGTTTGCAAACACTGCAGCAGGGATTTTGGCCCACTCCTCCATACAGATCTTCTCCAGAATTTTCAGACTGTGTGGTTTTCGCTAGGCAACATTGAGTTTCAGCTCCCTCCAAAGATTTTCTATTGGGTTCAGGTCTGGAGACTGGCTAGGACACTACAGGACCTTGAAATGCTTCTTATGGAGCCACTCCTTAGTTGCCCTGGCTGGGTGTTTTGGGTCATTGTCATGCTCTTACTGAGGGAAGGAGGATGTTGGCCGATCTGCCCATACATGACCCCATCCATCCTCTCTTCAATATGGTGCAGTCATCCTGTCCCCTTTGCAGAAAAGCACTCCCAAAGTATGATATTTCCCTCCACCATGCTTCACAGTTGGGACTGTGTTCTTCCGGTTGTACTCATCCCTCTTCTTCCGCCAAACACGGTGAGTGGATTTGATACCAAGAAGTTCTATTTTGGTCTCATCTGACCACATGACCTTCTCTCATGCTTCCTCTGGATCATCCAGATGGTCATTGGAGAACTTCACACGGACCTGGACATGTGCTGGCATGAGCAGGGGGACCTTGCGTGTCCTGCAGGATTTTAATCCATGACAGCGTAATGTGTTACTAATGGTAATGTTTGAGACTGTGGTCCCAGCTCTCTTCAGGTCAATGACCAGGTGCTCCCATGTAGCTCTGGGCTGATTCCTGACCTTTTTCAGAATTATTCTTACCCCACGAGGCAAGAGCTTGCATGGAGCCCCAGACAGAGGAAGATTGACAGGCATCTTGTGTTTCTTCCATTTTCTAATAATTATGCCAACAGTTGTTGCCTTCTCAACAAGCTGCCTGCCTATTGTCCTGTAGCCCATCCCAGCCTTGTGCAGGTCCACAATTTTTTCCTTGGCGTCTTTAGACAGCTCCTTGGTCTTGGCCATGGTTGAGAGGTTGGAGTGTGATTGATTGAGTGTGTGGATATTTTTTGTGAAGTGGGAAAACTTGAAAATCGGCAGTGTATCAAATATTTATTTTCCCCACTGTATGTCCCATGATCCTCATAATGAAAATGAATTGAATATACACATTGGTTCTCCTGTGATAACTGCAGTCCAATTCTGACAAACAGAAAGCAAGTGTTATCAAGAAGATGCCCTAAACCTATTTGTGTGATCCTGACAGACATAATTCTTATGGAGGCCACACTGAAGGTGACAGATTACAGTGGGATAGTTTCTGATTGGTAGCCAATGTGATACACTATGACACAAACTAATGCACAACATATACAGTTTATGAGGTGTAGAGAATAGCAAAATAATCTCTTGTTCAGAAATTTGGTTCTGGACTCAATCAGTGTTAATAAAATACTAAAATAACTGCCTTTGTTTTTTTACTGCTAGTACTGGGATGTATATATAATAGCATTTTTCAGAATACTAACATGTATATTAATAGGACCTGTTGAAATGCAGAAGGTGTGAAACGACCGTTGTCCGACATGTATCAGACAGAATCTCCTGCATCCATGTTTTAATGTGAAACAATAATGGAGCTTTTTATGGGATGGGGAGTGACACCATTTTCTTCTTTTTCATGGACATGTAGTAATATATTTTCCTTTAGATTTCTACAAATAAGCAAAGAAAACAAAACCTAATCAATAAACTTGTTTTGGATAAATGCAAAGTTTTTGTTTGTCATTTTAGCGGTTAGATCTGTTGGAGATTGTGATGGATGAAGTCTCCTGCACAACCATCACTACAGCCAGGTTCAGATTGTATGAGATTCTTTGGACTTTAGTCACCAGAACAAACAATTAGATTAAGTAACTGAGATCTGTTCTGCTTGAGAACCATTCAGATCAGGTCTACTTGTATAAATGCAGAATGTGGGCAGTGCCACGTAGCCTTTTCTTCGTAAGTGACATTTGTGACTGGCAATCAAAGTGTTTTCTAAAATACTTAACTAGATGACATACACCATTATCATATGTAATATCTGTGTATTCATCTTTTAGCCTTTTTCTCACTGCTAACATGTCTATCCATACATAAAGTCTTTTACAATTTGTCCAATAAAAACTTTATTGCATTTTTACATGGTAAGGTCTACTGAGGACGTTCCCAGGGCCAATTATCTCAACTATAAAGATTGTTTTGCTGTTCCGACATCTAATATACTGTATATGCAACAATACCTTTGATTGCACTCTTGTGAATCACTTTAGTTACAAAGCAGAGGAGTTTTCCTTACAATAAATGCATTTTCTTAATTTGTAATCGTTTAAACCTATTATACATTACTAGATGGTGGCCCGATTCTAACGCATCGGGTATTCTAGAATATGTATGTATATAGCAACCACATAGTATATAGCACAGGCCACGTAGTATATAGGAGCCATGTTGTATATAGCATACAAATAGTACGTGGCCTGTGCTATATAGTATGTGGCTGCTATATACATACATACATATTGTAGAATACCCAATGCGTTAATACAGGCCACGCAATATATAACACAGCCCAAACAGTGTATAACACAGTCCACATGCTATATAACACAGCCCATGCAGTATATAGCAGCCACGTAGTATATAGCACAGGCGACGTAGTATATAACACAGGCCACGCAATATATAGCACAGCCCACGCAGTACAAAACACAGGCCACATAGTATGTAACACTGGCCACATAGTATATAGCAGCCATGTAGTATATAATGCAGCCCACGCAGTATCTAACACAGGCCACGTAGTATACAGCAGCCATGTAGTATATAACACTGCCCATGTAGTATATAGCAGCCATGTGGTATATAGTACTATAGCAGCCATGTAGTATATAGTACTGCCCACGTAGTATATAGCAGCCATGTAGTATATAACGCAGCCCACGCAGTATTTAGCAGTGTGGGCACCATATCCTTGTTAAAAAAAAAAGAATTAAAATAAAAAATAGTTACATTCTCACCCCCTGGGATCCAACGGCGCTCTGGTGATGGGCGCGCGGCTGCCGCCATCTTCTGTTCCCAGGATGCATTGCGAAATTACCCATAACACTTAGCAGTCTCGCGAGACTGCTAAGTCTTCTGGGTAATTTCGCAATGCATCTCTGGGACCGGAAGCTGGCGGAAGGCGCGAGCGCATCGTCGGACTACAGAGGGTGAGTATAGCAGGTTTTTTTTTTAATTATTATTTTCAATATTAGATTTTTTTACTATTGATGCTGCATAGGCAGCATCAATAGTAAAACGTTGGGGACACACAGAGTTAATAGCAGCGGTAACGGAGTGTGTAACCCGCAACATAACGCGGTCCGTCCACCGCTGGCATTAACCCTGTGTGAGCGGTGACCGGAGGGGAGTATGGAGCGAGCGGGCACCGGGCACTAACTGCAGAGGAGTAGGGAGGGACTAATTGGACTGTGCCCGTTGCTGATTGGTCGTGGCAGCCATGACAGGCAGCTGGCGAAACCAATCAGCGACTTGGATTCCATGACAGACAGAGGCCGCGACCAATGAATATCCGTGACAGACAGAAGGACAGACAGACAGACTGAAGTGACCCTTAGACAATTATATAGTAGATAGGGTGAAGGTATTGATTTTGGTGGCAGCAGTAAATTATTTGTGAGATGAAATGACTATCAGAAAGCCTACTTTATAAAGAACATGGTCCAATGTTCTGTGGGAAAAAAAAACATTAATTCTTTACTTCTCATCATACATATATGCTAGCCACCTAAGGGATAGCATCCACTATTTACTTCTCATCTACACTTTTACCATCCAAACACATAAGGTCAACACCACATTAAGTTATGATGTGTTTGTATCTTAAAAGTGTGAATTATTAATATAGCCTAAAGGTTTTTATAGAGTGCTGGACAATGTTATAGCGCCATTTATTTCATGGCGCTTTACACGTGAAAAGGGGGCAAATATAGACAAATACAATTAAACATGAGCAGAAAACAAGGCACACAGGTACATAAGGAGGAAGGACCCTGCCCGCGAGGGCTCATAGTCTGCAGGGGATGGGTGAGGATACACTAGGAGAAGTTAGAGCTGGTTGTGCGGCAGTTCAGTAGGTTGAGGATCACTGCAGGCTGTAGGCTTGTCGGAAGAGGTGAGTCTTCAGGTTCTTTTTGAAGGTTTCTATAGTAGGCGAGAGTCTGATGTGTTGAGGTAAAGAATTCCAGAGTATGGGGGAAGCATGGGAGAAGTCTTGGATGCGGTTGTGGGAAGAAGAGATGAGAGGGGAGTAGAGAAGGAGATCTTGAGAGGATCAGAGGTTGCATGTAGGTAAGTACTGGGAAACCAAGTCACAGATGTATGGAGGAGACAGGTTGTGGATGGCTTTGTATGTCATTGTAAGGGTTTTGAACTGGGGTCTCTGGGTGATAGGAAGCCAGTGAAGGGTTTTGCATAACATAGTAACATAACATAGTAAGGCCGAAAAAAGACATTTGTCCATCCAGTTCAGCCTATATTCCATCATAATAAATCCCCAGATCTACGTCCTTCTACAGAACCTAATAATTGTATTATACAATATTGTTCTGCTCCAGGAAGACATCCAGGCCTCTCTTGAACCCCTCGACTGAGTTCGCCATCACCACCTCCTCAGGCAAGCAATTCCAGATTCTTACCGCCCTAACAGTAAAGAATCCTCTTCTATGTTGGTGGAAAAACCTTCTCTCCTCCAGACGCAAAGAATGCCCTCTTGTGCCCGTCACCTTCCTTGGTATAAACAGATCCTCAGCGAGATATATGTATTGTCCCCTTATATACTTATACATGGTTATTAGATCGCCCCTCAGTCGTCTTTTTTCTAGACTAAATAATCCTAATTTCGCTAATCTATCTGAGTATTGTAGTTCTCCCATCCCCTTTATTAATTTTGTTGCCCTCCTTTGTACTCTCTCTAGTTCCATTATATCCTTCCTGAGCACCGGTGCCCAAAACTGGACACAGTACTCCATGTGCGGTCTAACTAGGGATTTGTACAGAGGCAGTATAATGCTCTCATCATGTGTATCCAGACCTCTCTTAATGCACCCCATGATCCTGTTTGCCTTGGCAGCTGCTGCCTGGCACTGGCTGCTCCAGGTAAGTTTATCATTAACTAGGATCCCCAAGTCCTTCTCCCTGTCAGATTTACCCAGTGGTTTCCCGTTCAGTGTGTAATGGTGATATTGATTCCTTCTTCCCATGTGTATAACCTTACATTTATCATTGTTAAACCTCATCTGCCACCTTTCAGCCCAAGTTTCCAACTTATCCAGATCCATCTGTAGCAGAATACTATCTTCTCTTGTATTAACTGCTTTACATAGTTTTGTATCATCTGAAAATATCGATATTTTACTGTGTAAACCTTCTACCAGATCATTAATGAATATGTTGAAGAGAACAGGTCCCAATACCGACCCCTGCGGTACCCCACTGGTCACAGCGACCCAGTTAGAGACTATACCATTTATAACCACCCTCTGCTTTCTATCACTAAGCCAGTTACTAACCCATTTACACACATTTTCCTCCAGACCAAGCATTCTCATTTTGTGTACCAACCTCTTGTGCGGCACGGTATCAAACGCTTTGGAAAAATCGAGATATACCACGTCCAATGACTCACCGTGGTCCAGCCTATAGCTTACCTCTTCATAAAAACTGATTAGATTGGTTTGACAGGAGCGATTTCTCATAAACCCATGCTGATATAGAGTTAAACAGTTATTCTCATTGAGATAATCCAGAATAACATCCTTCAGAAACCCTTCAAATATTTTACCAACAATAGAGGTTAGACTTACTGGCCTATAATTTCCAGGTTCACTTTTAGAGCCCTTTTTGAATATTGGCACCACATTTGCTATGCGCCAGTCCTGCGGAACAGACCCCGTCGCTATAGAGTCCCTAAAAATAAGAAATAATGGTTTATCTATTACATTACTTAGTTCTCTTAGTACTCGTGGGTGTATGCCATCCGGACCCGGAGATTTATCTATTTTAATCTTATTTAGCCGGTTTCGCACCTCTTCTTGGGTTAGATTGGTGACCCTTAATATAGGGTTTTCATTGTTTCTTGGGATTTCACCTAGCATTTCATTTTCCACCGTGAATACCGTGGAGAAGAAGGTGTTTAATATGTTAGCTTTTTCCTCGTCATCTACAACCATTCTTTCCTCACTATTTTTTAAGGGGCCTACATTTTCAGTTTTTATTCTTTTACTATTGATATAGTTGAAGAACAGTTTGGGATTAGTTTTACTCTCCTTAGCAATGTGCTTTTCTGTTTCCTTTTTGGCAGCTTTAATTAGTGTTTTAGATAAAGTATTTTTCTCCCTATAGTTTTTTAGAGCTTCAATGGTGCCATCCTGCTTCTTTGTTTAGCCACATTGGGTTTTTCCTATTTCTAGTCCTTTTATTCCCACAAGGTATAAACCGCTTACAGTGCCTATTTAGGATGTTCTTAAACATTTTCCATTTATTATCTGTATTCTTATTACTGAGGATATTGTCCCAGTATACCAGATTAAGGGCATCTCTAAGCTGGTCAAACTTTGCCTTCCTAAAGTTCAGTGTTTTTGTGACTCCCTGACAAGTCCCCCTAGTGAAAGACAGGTGAAACTGTACAATATTGTGGTCGCTATTTCCTAGATGCCCGACCACCTGCAGATTTGTTATTCTGTCAGGTCTATTAGATAGTATTAGGTCTAAAAGTGCTGCTCCTCTGGTTGGATTCTGCACCAATTGTGAAAGATAATTTTTCTTGGTTATTAGCAGAAACCTGTTGCCTTTATGGGTTTCACAGGTTTCTGTTTCCTAGTTAATATCCGGGTAGTTAAAGTCCCCCATAACCAGGACCTCATTATGGGTTGCAGCTTCATCTATCTGCTTTAGAAGTAGACTTTCCATGATTTCTGTTATATTTGGGGGTTTGTAACAGACCCCAATGAGAATTTTGTTACCATTTTTCCCTCCATGAATTTCGACCCATATGGACTCGACATCCTCATTCCCTTCGCTAATATCCTCCCTTAAAGTGGACTTTAGACAAGATTTTACATAGAGACAAACCCCTCCTCCTCTCCGATTTTTACGATCCTTTCTAAACAGACTGTAACCCTGTAAGTTAACTGCCCAGTCATAGCTTTCATCTAACCATGTCTCGGTTATTCCCACTATGTCAAAGTTACCTGTAGATATTTCTGCTTCTAGTTCTTCCATCTTGTTTGTCAGGCTTCTGGCGTTTGCGAGCATGCAGTTTAGAGGATTTTGTTTTGTTCCAATCTCCTTGCTGTGGATTGTTTTAGAAATGTTCTTACCTCCCTTCTGAGTATGTTTTCCTGGTTCTTCTTTGTTCGAATCTAATGTTATTCTTCCCGTCCCCTCTTCTTCTAGTTTAACGCCCTCCTGATGAGTGTAGCGAGACATAGGGGAGAGGCTGGGGAATAGCGGGGAGACAGGTAGATTGGAGTGGCGCCAGAGTGCTAGAGGGGAGGCCAGAGAGTAGGAGGTTGCAGTAGTCAAGGTGGGAGATGATAAGGGCATGCACTAGTCTTTTTGTGGTGTCGCGGTCAAGGAATGCGCGGATCCGGGAGATATTTTTGAGTTTGAGATGGCAGGAGAAAGCAAGAGCTTGGATATGTGGCTTGAAAGAGAGGGCAGAGTCGAGGAACACCCTGAGGCATCGGGCGTGTGGGACTGGGGAAAGTGAGCAGCCATTGACATTGATAGATGGTCTGGTGGAGGGGTAGAGTGAGATGGGGGAAAGATGATGAATTCTGTTTTGTCCATGTTCAGTTTTAGAAAGCGAGCAGAAAAGGCTTAGCTAACAGACAGACAGTGTGGGATTTTGGTAAGGAGGTGAAGTCAGGTCCGGATAGGTAGATCTGCATGTCATCGGCGTAGAGATGATACTGCATACTGTGGGATTCTATGAGCTGTCCCAGGCCGAAGATGTAGATGGAGAAGAATAGTGGTCCTAGAACAGAACCTTGGGGAACACTGACAGACAAGGGGCAGAGTGAGGAGGTGGTGTGGGGGAGGGTGATACTGAACGTTCGGTCTGTCAGATATATAACGAGATCCAGGATAGGGCCAAGTCTGTGATGCCAAGAGATGAGAGCATCTGTAGCAAAAGGGAGTTGTCCACAGTGTCAAAGGCAGAAGACAGGTCCAGGAGAAGGAGGACAGAGTAGTGTCGCTTGCTCTTGGCAGTTAGTAGGTCATTGGTGACTTTAGTTAGGGCAGTTTCAGTTGAGTGATGAGGTTGGAAGCCAGATTGTAACCGATCAAAGAGAGAGCAGGAGGAGACGTGGGAGGACAGTTCAAGACTGACATGTTGTTCCAGGAAAGATATATATCTTGGTACCGTGTTAGCCAGTAGATAGAAAAATATTTAGAATTGAGAGTCCTCAGTGGTTGATACCTTTTAATGGCTAATTGAAAAGATGGTAACAAATTGAAAGCTTTCGAGACTACTCAGGCCTCTTCATCAGGCATAGACTAAAAGAAATTCTGGAGAATCACATATTTATGCACAAAACATCACAGAAAAAAAAAACATGGATAAGACAGGTGACATGAAACAGAATTGCCATGGGTGATAAATAGTTATGTCCATAAATATTGGACCAGATCTTAGATAGGGAATGTTTTATTGTCCTCTGATTGGTGTCTGGTTCTGTTATGATGACCCCACATGGTCTGAAGGGCAAATTCCTTAGTTCCTTAGTTGGTGTAAAAAGACATAAATCCATGCGACACATTCATTCCTGCACTAAGACTGTCAAAGGTCATCATCAGTTTATATTCCCATATTCTTCTGTCTCTTTCAGATTTGAAGTTACCTTTTAAAACAAGTAATTTCATGTCCATAATATTATGATTGGGAAGATAAAAATGTATTGCCACAGGTAGATCCATTCTTTTTTCTCTTATTGTTTGAGAATTCATCTTTGTCCTCAGTTTTTGCCCTGTCTCCCCCACATACAGACCCCCAGTTGGACATTTAGTACAAATAATTAGGTACACCACATTAGAAGTGACACAGCTGAAAGTACCTGGTATCTTGTAGTCCTGAAGTGAATTGGGGATCTTTATCTTGTCTGTGGTCATCATTAATGGACAGGTTTTACATTTTTTCTGATTGCAAGGAAAGGTACCTGCAGCTGTTGGAGAGGACAGGGAGCTTTTGACAATGATGCTTCTTAGATTTGGGGGCTGCCTAAAACAAAGTAGTGGGGGGTTTGGGAAAATGGATTGTAAGCGGGCATCTTTTTGTAGTAAAGGTTGTAATTTATGTGCAGCTCCAATTAGCACCTCCAGATTTTGATTGTAGGTGACCACTAGAGGTACCCGGTTATTTTCTTCTTTAGCTTTGTAATGTAGCAGGTGATTCCTTGATATTCTGGTGGCTCTTGTAATCTGGTTTTCAATTGTTCTTGGATGGTAGCTCTGATTCAAAAAGGTCTTTCTGAGGCGACCAAGGTGTTCATCCCTATCCATTGGGTTGGAACATATACGATTGTATCTGATGGCTTGGCTGTAGACAATAGAGTTTTTATGTGTTTTGGATGGAAACTGTCCCCTTTAAGGTACCGTATTGTCACGGGGCTACCGCGACAGAGAGGTCCAGAGAACCGCAGCGCTCTGGGCCTCATTCACACACAGTGAACAGAAGCTCTTCATCTGTATTCTGACCTGGCTGTTTTGTGCCAGCAGTGCAGGAGTTAACCTTATTGCTGAGAGCTGGGTCTCTCTCAGCTGAAGTGGATTTTGTAATCTGGTCCTCTATATAGACCCAGTCCTGCCTTCAGCTACTGTCAGTGATCAGTTCTACTGCCTGGCTTGGAGGTTGAAGGAGCGTAGTGTTGGTGTTGGAGGTTTATTTACAGAGATTGGTGTCTGCTGTTTTGGTTGCATGTTAAACCTGTTTTCCTTCCTAATTTGTTCCTTCTCTTCCCATCTCTGTGTTTCCTCTGTGGTTGTGTGAGCATTTGGTGAGTTTGAGACTTTTAGTTACCTTGTCTGTATACCCTGTTATTTGTTGTATTATTACACTGGTGCAGTCCACCTTCTTTGGGGGGAGAGGGGGCCACTAATAGGGCCTGCACAGGAGACAGGGATACGCTGGCGGCTCGGGCCTCCTAACCATCATAGGTACCCCCTGAGATAAGGGAAAGCCAGGGCCCCATTAAAGTGGTAGGGACAGGTGCGGGTCCCAGTACGCCGTCCTGCCCCTTTGTCGCCGCTTACGGCGTGACAGTATCACTGACCTTAAAAAAATTTCTTGGTCCAATATGGACCCCATTGCTGCTTTAGCTGGACAAATGCAGCAACTCAGTCTAGAGGTGGCAGACCTCCGCTCGGCGGTTGTGCGGTGCACTCCAGTGGCCACTGCAGGGGTTACTACACCTCCACAAGCTTCGCTGGAGCCTAAAATTGCGTTACCTGACAGGTTCTCTGGGGGGCGTGACAAATTTGTTACTTTCAAGGAGGCCTGTAAATTGTATTATAGGTTGCGTCCTCACACTTCAGGTTCAGAGGAGCAGAGGGTTGGAATTATTGTATCGCTCCTACAAGGTGACCCTCAGGCCTGGGCATTTTCACTTCCCGCTGACGCTTTGCCGTTACGGACTGTGGAGGAGTTTTTTTCGAGCCTTAGGTCAAGTGTATGATGATCCTGACTGCGTCTCCCTCGCTAAGTCCACAATACGCCATCTTACACAGGGAGACCGGCCAGTAGAGGAGTACTGCTCTGAGTTTCGAAGATGGGCTACTGACACAATGTGGAATGACCCTGCACTCCGCAGTCAATTTTATCAGGGCCTATCTGATAAAATAAAAGATGCCTTCGCCCTACAGGAGACATCAACCACACTGGAGGCAGCTATGTCTCTTGCAATCCGTGTGGACCGCCGCCCGCACCAGAGACTTAATGAATCGCCGCTATTCAAGGGTAATTCAGATTTGGACTCACCAGAATCTGAGTCTCTAGGAGAAGCTATGCAGTTGGGTGGCACTTCTCGTTCTAAGGGGGCTGCAGTAGTACGGTGTAAGGAAGGTGCATGTTTTTTTGTGGCAGAAGGGGTCATTATGTGAATGTGTGTCCTTCTAGAAGACAACCGCCGGAAAACTATTGAGCCCGGGTTGCGGGGAGGTTGGCAACTCGGGTGTACTAATTTCCTCCTTAGGTAAACCTCAATTTTTCCTACCAGCCGAGATTCGTCTTGGTGAAAATAGGTTCAATATCTCTGCCTTTCTGGACTCTGGGGCAGGGTTTAATTTAATTGATGCTGGGTTTGTTCAGGCACATGGGTTTAAGACTCAAGAGTTGTCTAGACGCATACCTATAATTGCCATTGATTCTGCACCCTTGAGCCAGGGGACTTCCACTCAGATCATCCGTGGAATGAGCCTACAAATAGGGGCGTTGCACTCTGAGTCATTAGATTGTTATGTGTTGGGGGGTTTGCCGTCGCCTGTAGTTCTCGGTTTACCAAGGCTCACGTTACACAACCCGGTGTTAGACTGGCAGACTCGGGAGATTACTAGATGGAGTGAGTTTTGTCAGGAACATTGCCTGGGTACTCGGCTGGACGGATTGAGTTCTCAGGTTTTGCCAGAGTTCATCTCAGATTTTGAGGATGTATTCTCTGAGGAGGGGAGTCGAGAGCTACCTCCACACCATCCTTATGATTGCGCCATATGTCTCATTCCTGGTGCTAAACTGCCTAAGAGTAGGCTATACAACATCTCTACCCCAGAGAGACAGGCCATGAAGGACTATATCACGGAAAGTCTGGCCAAGGGTCATATCAGACCCTCGACATCACCCATTGCTGCCGGCTTCTTTTTTGTTAAGAAGAAGGACGGGGTTTACGCCCATGCTTAGACTTCCGTGAATTAAATCAGATTATGGTCCGGGATTCTTTTCTGCTCCCTCTTATTCCGGATCTCTTTAACCAAATTGTGGGGGCTAAATGGTTCTCCAAATTAGATCTCAGGGGGGCATATATTCTCATTCGGATGAAGGAGGGGGATGAATGGAAGACGGCGTTTAATACTCCAGAGGGATATTACGAGAACTTGGTTATGCCTTTTGGGTTAAGTAATGCTCCTGCTGTGTTTCAACACTTTGTCAATGATATACTTAGTCACTTAATAGGTAGGTTTGTGGTGGTATATCTCGATGACATCTTAATTTATTCCCCTGACCTCGAGTCTCATCAGGATCATGTACAGCAGGTCCTTCAGGTACTCAGGGACAATAAACTGTTTGCCAAACTTGAGAAATGCATGTTCGCGGTTAAAGAGATTCCGTTTCTGGGTTATTTCTTATCCTCCACAGGTTTTCGTATGGATCCGGCTAAGGTCAGGGTGGTCTTGGAGTGGGATTGTCCTGAGGACCTTAAGGCTTTACAGAGGTTTTTAAGTTGTGCAAATTTCTATCGCAAATTTATTAAAGACTTTTCAGTGGTAGCCAAACCATTGACAGACATGACCAAGAGAGGCACGGATTTCTCCGTATGGTCCAGTGCGGCCAGTAAAGCTTTTGAAACTTTGAAAAAGTGTTTTTCCACTGCACCCATATTAATACAGCCTGACATCACTCAGCCATTTGTGGTAGAGGTGGATCCCTCTGAGGTAGGGGTGGGAGCTGTATTGTCTCAGGGGATTTCTCTGAGTAAGTGGCATCCGTGTGCATTTTTCTCGAGAAAATGATCTCCTACGGAGAAGAATTATGACATTGGTAACAGAGAGCTGTTGGCAATTAAATGGGCATTTGAGGAATGGCATCATTTTTTGGAGGGAGCACTTCACCCTGTCATGGTGATTACAGATCACAAAAATCTGTTATATTTAGAATCTGCAAAGTGTCTTACACCTAGGCAGGCAAGGTGGTCTCTGTTCTTCGCCAGGTTCAATTTCTACATTACATACCGGCCAGGAAATAAGAATGTCAAGGCTGATGCATTATCCCGTTGTTTCCCGGGGGGTGGGGATAATTGTGAACCAGATCCTATACTGCAGAAGGGTGTAGTAGTCGCCGCAATTAATTCTGATCTTGAGAAAGAGGTGGTAGAGGCACAGGGGGACGCCCCAGCAGCCTGTCCGTTAGGTAAACTTTTTGTTCCAGCTAATCTCCGTCTCAGGGTTATAAATGAGCATCATGACTCGGTTTTGGACGGACACCCTGGAAGTAAGGTTACCGCGGACCTACTCACTCAGCATTTTTGGTGGTCTGGGGTAAGACATGATGTACAGGAATATGTCGCTGCCTGCAGTGTGTGTGCGCGTTCCAAGTCCTCTCGTTCTCGCCCATCTGGGTCTCTCCAACCTTTGGAGATTCCCAATAGACCTTGGACTCATCTGTCAATAGACTTCATCACTGACTTATCGGTTTCGGAGGGTAATACAGTTATTTTAGTTGTAGTGGATAGATTTAGCAAGATGTCTCATTTCATTGCGCTCCGCGCATTACCAAATGCTAAGACTCTGGCACAGGTCTTTATTAAGGAGGTTGTAAGACTGCCTGGTATTCCTTCAGACATTGTCTCAGACCGGGGGTGCAGTTTATTTCTAAGTTTTGGAGGACTTTCTGTAGCCGGCTGGGGACTCATTTGTTATTTTCTTTAGCTTTTCATCCTCAATCCAATGGTCAGACTGAACGCGTGAATCAAAATCTTGAGACTTATCTCAGGTGTTTCATCTCAGAGAATCTGGAGGACTGGGTTAAATACTTACCGTTAGCAGAATTTTCTATAAACAATCGTACTCATGAGTCTACTGGTAAGTCCCCGTTTTTCGAGGCATATGCTTTTCATCCTCAATCTAGTTCATTTAATAGGAGGGATTCCTCAGGTGTTCCTGAAGAGGAGAGGTTTTCTTCATCCATCACGTCCGTATGGCAAGGGGTTCTTGAAAAATTAAAGAGGATGGGTTCCAGGTATAAGAATGCGGCTGATCGGAGACGTGTGGAAGGTCTGGACCTGTGTGTTGGTGATTGGGTTTGGTTGTCCTCAAAAAATACTAAGCTGAGAGTTCCTTCGTGGAAATTGGGCCCTAGGTTCATTGGCCCTTATAGGATTGTGGCCGTCGTGAATTCCGTTGCTTTTCGGCTGGCTTTGCCTCAGTCATTTAAGATCCATAATGTTTTTCATCGCTCTTTACTCAAAAAAGTTGTGGCGTCATCAAATCAGTCCCCTTCACCTCCATCTCTGGTCCTTGTTGATGGAAATCTTGAGTTCCAGATTTCCAGGGTTATGGATTTTTGTTTAGTTTGTCGATCCCTACAATATCGGGTACACTGGAGAGGGTACGGTCCTGAGGAGAGGACGTGGGTACCTGCTGCCGATGTCCATGCGTTTAGGTAGGTTCGGGCATTTCATACAGCTCATCCTGAGAAACCTGGTCCTGAGATTCCGGAGGTCCCTCGTAGAAGGGGGGTACTGTCACGGGGCTACCGTGACAGAGAGGTTCCAGAGAACCTCAGTGCTCTGGGCCTCGTTCACACACAGTGAACAGAAGCTCTTCTCCTGTATTCTGACCTGGCTGTTTTGTGCCATCAGTGCAGGAGTTAACCTTATTGCTGAGAGCTGGGTCTCACAGCTGAAGTGGATTTTGTAATCTGATCCTCTATATAGACCCAGTCCTGACTTCAGCTATTGTCAGTGATTAGTTCTACTGCCTGGCTTGGAGGTTGAAGGAGCGTAGTGTTGGAGTTTGGAGGTTTATTTACAGAGATTGGTGTCTGCTGTTTTGGTTGCATGTTAAACCTGTTTTCCTTCGTAGTTTTTTCCTTCTCTTCCCTTCTCTGTGTTTCATCTGTGGTTGTGTGAGCATTTGGTGAGTTTGAGACTTTTAGTTACCTTGTCTGCATACCCTGTTATTTGTTGTATTGTTACACTGGTGCAGTCTACCTCCCTTGGGGGGAGAGGGGGCCACTGATAGGGTCTACACAGGAGACAGGGATACGCTGGTGGCTCAGGCCTCCTAACCATCGTAGGTACCCCTGAGATAAGGGAAAGCCAGGGCCCCATTATAGTGGCAGGGACAGGTGTGGGTCCCAGTACGCCATCCTGCCCCTTTATTGCCGTTAACGGTGTGACATACAGGCTGTGATGGACTGGCAAGAACCCCATTCTCTTAAAGCGGTGCAGCGCTCTATGGGGTTCATTAATTGCTATCGCCAGTTCATCCCACACTTCTCAACTTTGGTAGCTCCCTTGGTTGTCCTCACCAAGAAGGGAGCAAATCCCAAGTTGTGGTTGGAGGAGGTCTCCAAGGCCTTTCTCTTGATTAAGTCACACTTTGCTAGTGCTCCCATCCTACATCACCCCGATGTAGATAAGCCATTTATTATGGAGGTGGATGCCTCACCCGTTGGTGCTGGAGCAGTCCTCTTCCAAAAGGATGCTCAAGGTCGGAAGTAACCTTGCTTCTTTTTCTCTAAGACCTTTTCACCAGCAGAGAGGAATTATTCCATCGGGGACAGGGAGTTGCTAGCCATGAAGTTGGCTTTCTCAGAGTGGAGACACCTCTTGGAGGGAGCTTGTTTTCTCGTCCAAGTGTTCACAGACCACAAGAACTTGGTGTACTTACAGACCAGACGGCCCAGGGGCTGAATTCTCGCCAGGCTAGATGGTCCCTGTTTTTCTCCCGGTTCCATTTTACTCTCCATTTTCTCTCTGGGGAGAACAATCGTGATGACGCTCTCTCTCTCGCTCTGTAGTGTCATCTGAGGAGGAGGAGCCTCGGCTTATTGTCCCTTCTGAGAGCCTGAGAACTGTGGCTCTGGTTTCGCTAGAGTCTGTGCCCCAGGCAAGACTTTCGTTCCATCTAATTTGCGACCGGAGGTTCTCTCTTGGACTCACTCGTCCAGGGTGGGTGGACATTTTGGGACCAAGAGGACATCTGAGCTTTTGGCGAGAATGTACTGGTGGCTGCGTATGGCCCATGACGTCGCGGACTATATTCGGGCATGTGTCTCCTGCGCCAAGAATCGGTCTCCTCAGCAACGGCCTGCTGGGCAACTTTACCCCCTGCTGGTGGCAGACAGGCCCTGGGAGATGATCAGGATGGACTTCATGGTGGGCTTACCCAAGTCTCGTAACTGCACCGTTACCTGGGTTGTCACCGATCATTTCTCTAAGATGGTGCACTTGCTCCCGCTTCCACGGTCACCTTCTACATGGGCCTTGGCGGCGTTGTTCATTAAACATATTTTCCGTTTACATGGCATGCCTGAAAAAATTGTCAGTGACCGGGGTCCCCAGTTCGCGTCTCGGTTTTGGAGAGAGCTCTGTCGTTTACTCAGCATAGAACTAAATCTCTCCTCTGCATATCATCCTGAAGGGAATGGGTTGGTAGAGAGGGCCAACCAGACTCTGGTGACATATTTTCGACATTTTGTCTCTGCTAGGCAGGATGACTGGGCATCTTTGCTACCTTGGGCAGAATTTGCTTTGAACAACGCAGTGGCCGATTCCACTGGGCAGACACCTTTTCTCCTTAATTATGGCCAGCATCCGCGTGTCCCTGTGCCTATGCCCGTGTCATCCACCGATTCCAGGGTGGCAGACTGGGCAGTGGAGGCACGTGACATTTGGTACCGCACACAGGATGCCATTCGTGCTTCCAAGGTGAGAATGAGGGTTTCTGCCGATGCTCACCGGCACCCCGCTCCAACCTTCACTCCTGTTGACTTAGTGTGGCTCTCTGCTCGTAACATCAGGGTGCGAGTTGAGTCCACTAAGTTTGCGCCTCGCTACATTGGTCCTTTCAAGGTTCTGGAACAGGTTACATAGTTACATAGTTATTAAGGTTGAAGGAAGACTATAAGTTCATCTAGTTCAACCCATAGCCTAACCTAACATGCCCTAACATGTTGATCCAGAGGAAGGCAAAAAAAAAACCATGTGGCAAAGAGTAAGCTCCACATTGGGGAAAAAAATTCCTTCCCGACTCTACATACGGCAATCAGACTAGTTCCCTCGATCAACGCCCTATCGAGGAATCTAGTATATATACCCTGTAACATTATACTTTTCCAGAAAGGTATCCAGTCCCCTCTTAAATTTAAGTAATGAATCACTCATTACAACATCATACGGCAGAGAGTTCCATAGTCTCACTTCTCTTACAGTAAAGAATCCGCATCTGTTATTATGCTTAAACCTTTTTTCCTCCAAACGTAGAGGATGCCCCCTTGTCCCTGTTTCAGGTCTATGATTAAAAAGATCATCAGAAAGGTCTTTGTACTGTCCCCTCATATATTTATACATTAAAATAAGATCACCCCTTAGTCTTCATTTTTCCAAACTAAATAGCCCCAAGTGTAATAACCTATCTTGGTATTGCAGACCCCCCAGTCCTCTAATAACCTTGGTCGCTCTTCTCTGCACCCGCTCTAGTTCAGCTATGTCTTTCTTATACACCGGAGACCAGAACTGTGCACAGTATTCTAAGTGTGGTCGAACTAGTGACTTGTATAGAGGTAAAATTATGTTCTCCTCATGAGCATCTATGCCTCTTTTAATACATCCCATTATTTTATTTGCCTTTGTAGCAGCTGCCTGGCACTGGCCACTGAATATGAGTTTGTCATCCACCCATACACCCAGGTCTTTTTCATTGACGGTTTTGCCCAGAGTTTTAGAATTAAGCACATAATTATACATCTTATTACTTCTACCCAAGTGCATGACCTTACATTTATCCCCATTAAAGCTCATTTGCCATTTATCAGCCCAAGCTTCTAGTTTACATAAATCATCCTGTAATATAAAATTGTCCTCCTCTGTATTGATTACCCTGCAGAGTTTAGTGTCATCTGCAAATATTGAAATTCTACTCTGAATGCCCCCTACAAGGTCATTAATAAATATGTTAAAAAGAAGAGGGCCCAATACTGACCCCTGTGGTACCCCACTGCTAACCGCTACCCAGTCCGAGTGTGCTCCATTAATAAACACCCTTTGTTTCCTATCCCTGAGCCAGCTCTCAACCCACTTGCACATATTTTCCCCTATCCCCATTATTCTCATTTTATGTATGTATGCTTTTGATACGGTGCCACACAAAAGGTTGATTTTGTGTGGCACCGTATCAAAAGCTTTTGAAAAGTCCATATACGCTACATCCACTGGGTTCCCTTGGTCCAATCAGGAACTTGCCTCTTCATAGAAACTGATCAAATTAGTCTGACATGAACAGTCCCTAGTAAACCCGTGCTGATACTGGGTCATGAGGTTATTCCTCTTCAGATACTCCAGTATAGCATTCCTTTGAATGCCCTCCAGGATTTTACCCACAGTAGAGGTTAAGCTTACTGGCCTATAATTTCCGAGTTCAGTTTTTGTCCCCTTTTTGAATATTGGCACCACATTTGCTATACGCCAGTCCTGTGGTACAGACCCTGTTATTATGGAGTCTTTAAAGATCTATAATATAACGCTGGGAGCGTCACTCTGTCCGAAGCCTTTGTAGACTGCGCAGGCGCAAGCGCCGGCGCAGTCTGGCCCCCACAGAGTGACGCTCCCAGGAGATCGCGGTATGCGTAAGCACTGAACGCATACCGCGATCTCCACTGGAGAGTCAGGGACCGCCAGGAGGGTAAGTATATTCACCTTTCCCCGTTCCAGCGCTGCGTGCGGCTCCGTCTCCCGACTCCTCTGCTGTGACAGTTCAGAGGGCGCCGCCCTCTGACTTACCAGTCACAGGCAGAGGAGCCAGAGTGTGTCTTCAAGAAAATGGCGCCAGAAAGCGCGGACTGCGCAGGCGCCGATTCCTGCTGCCGGAATCGGCGCCTGCGCAGTCCGCGCATTCCGGCACCATTTTCTTGAAGACACACTGCGGCTCCACTGCAGGTGTGTCTTCAAAAAAATGGCGCTGGAAAGCGCGGACTGCGCAGGCGCCGATTCCTGCTGCCGAAATCGGCGCCTGCGCAGTCCGCGCTTTCCGGCGCCATTTTCTTGAAGACACACCTGCAGTGGAGCCGGACGATAGGTGAGTATGGTATATTTTTTTTTTATATGGCAGCAGCATACGGGGGCATACACACTGGAGCGTCTTATGGGGGGCATATAATACAATGGTGGCGCAGGATGGGAGCAGCACATGACAGAACGGGGGCAGGATGGTAGCAGCTCATGACAGAATGGGCGCAGGATGGCAGCAGAACATGACAGAACGGGCGCAGGATGGCAGCAGCACATGACAGAACGGGCGCAGGATGGCAGCAGCACATGACAGAACGGGCGCAGGATGGCAGCAGCACATGACAGAACGGGCGCAGAATGGCAGCAGCACATGACAGAACGGGCGCAGGATGGGAGCAGCACATGACAGGATGGGGATGCAGGATGGAGCAGCACATGACAGAATGGGGGCGCAGGATGGAGCAGCACATGACAGAATGGGGACGCAGGATGGAGCAGCACATGACAGGATGGGGACGCAGGATGGAGCAGCACATGACAGGATGAAGACCATATACCAATATAAATGCTCACCACCCGGGCGTAGAACGGGTTCAATAGCTAGTTAAAAATAATGGTCTATCAATGACTGTACTTAATTCCTGCAGTACTCGAGGGTAGGGTTGAGCGACTTTTAGTTTTTTAGGGTCGAGTCGGGTTTTGCGAAACTCGACTATCTCAAAAGTCAAGTCGAGTGGAATCGGCCGATTATCGCGAAAAGTCGGGGATCGAACGAAACATGAAACCCAATGCAAGTCAATGAGGGAGCATAGTCGGCAGTGAGTGGAGGCCAGGAAAACACCTACAGTGCCCATTTTAATGGCAAAAACATCCATTCTTGTTACTGAAGCTTGTCAATCTTAATTTACCTTATAATAATAGTAAGGCATTGAAAATTGGGGGTCATTTGGCTAAAGTTGTGGGGGGTAGGGCTGGTTCAAGTATTTAGTGGGCCCAGGAAATCTGGACCACATCACGGCAGTGGAGCAGGGAGAGGTAAGTATTTAAACTTTGCAAGTGCTGTGATCCTGAGCAAGCAGGGGGGGCCCACTCGTTGGCATTGGCACTGGCACAGGGCCCCTCAAAGTACGGCGGTGTGTTTGCACGGCGGGGGCGCCTCCCACCGGCAGCGACACTTTTGCGTACTATGAGGGGCCCTGTGCCAGTGATGTCGCCATTGAGTATTCCTCCCCCCACCTGATGAAGGAACCTACACTTTCATCTGCACCTTCCTCTTTGTCCCCGTGTAAGGTGGTATGGTATGCGGGAAGGGGAACCTGACTTTCAGCAAGGTCACATTCTGGCTGTGTAGCGTGCATGGGGAATGTAGCGTTCTGGGTCAATGTACCAGCAGACTCATCTATCACTGGCTGGGCAATGGGCAGGATGAGGAGGAAACACAGATATAGGCCCAAATAATAAAGTGGGCTAAATGCAGTTCAAAATTGGTAACAGGACTAACCAGGGGGCATTGCTTTGTTCAGTGGAGTACAACTGTAATGAGAGGCTGACACAGTGAGTAGGCCCAAATCAGTAAGTAGACTAAATGCAGTTCAAAATTGGTAACAGAAGTAAACAGGCGGCACTGGTTTGTTCAGTGTAGGAAAACATCAAGGAGCGGCAGACACCGTTAGTAGGGCCAACAAAACAAGTAGGCCAAATGCAGTGTTATATTAAAAACAATTTAACGAGAGCCTGAAGATAGAAGCTAGGGAAAGGCAACCTGGAGAACACCTTGGAGCGGAAGACACCATTTGTAGAACCCAGACCCAACTTGTAGGCCTAATGCAGTATTGTTTCAACAACTACTTAACAAGAGCTTCAAGATAGAAGCTAGGGAGAGGCAACCTGGAGAACACCTTGGAGCAGCAGACACCGTCTCTACAACCCAGACCCAACTTGTAGGCCTAATGCAGTGTTGTTTCTACAACTACTTAACGAGAGCTTCAAGATAGAAGCTAGGGAGAGGCAACCTGGAGAACACCTTGGAGCGGCAGACACCGTCTCTACAACCCAGACCCAACTTGTAGGCCTAATGCAGTGTTGTTTCAACAACTACTTAATGAGAGCTTCAAGATAGAAGCTAGGGAGAGGCAACCTGGAGAACAACTTGGAGCGGCAGACACCGTCTCTACAACCCAGACCCAACTTGTAGGCCGAATGCAGTGTTGTTTCAACAACTACTTAACGAGAGCTTCAAGATAGAAGCTAGGGAGAGGCAACCTGGAGAACACCTTGGAGCGGCAGACACCGTCTCTACAACCCAGACCCAACTTGTAGGCCTAATGCAGTGTTGTTTCAACAACTACTTAATGAGAGCTTCAAGATAGAAGCTAGGGAGAGGCAACCTGGAGAACATCTTGGGGCGGCAGACACCGTCTCTACAACCCAGACCCAACTTGTAGGCCTAATGCAGTGTTGTTTCAACAACTACTTAATGAGAGCTTCAAGATAGAAGCTAGGGAGAGGCAACCTGGAGAACACTTTGGAGCGGCAGACACCATCTTTACAACCCAGACCCAACTTGTAGGCCTAATGCAGTGTTGTTTCAACAACTACTTAATGAGAGCTTCAAGATAGAAGCTAGGGAGAGGCAACCTGGAGAACACCTTGGAGTGGCAGACACCGTCTCTACAACCCAGACCCAACTTGTAGGCCTAATGCAGTGTTGTTTCAACAACTACTTAATGAGAGCTTCAAGATAGAAGCTAGGGAGAGGCAACATGGAGAACACCTTGGAGCGGCAGACACCGTCTCTACAACCCAGACCCAACTTGTAGGCCTAATGCAGTGCTTTTTCAACAACTACTTAATGAGAGCTTCAAGATAGAAGCTAGGGAGAGGCAACCTGGAGAACACTTTGGAGCGGCAGACCATGTCTCTACAACCCAGACCCAACTTGTAGGCCTAATGCAGTGTTGTTTCAACAACTACTTAATGAGAGCTTCAAGATAGAAGCTCAGGAAAGGCAACCAGGAGAACACCTTGGAGAGGAAGACTCAGTTTGTAGACCACAACGAAACTTGTGGCCCCAATGCAGTTTTATAATTCTGACAGGCTGAAAACCAGCCTTTTTTTTTTTTAGAGGAGGACAGCTGTATTAAGTTATTAAGTGACGCAGACAGACACTGCTAGTAGGCCTTACACCACAAAGTAGGCTCACTGCAGGTTGAAAAAAAGTTACATGGGTACACGGTCGGCATTGGTGTGCTCAGCGGAGGACAAATGGTAGGAGGGACCGCAGACACACTTAGTAGGCCTAAAATTAAAAAAAATAGGCTCAAAGCACCTACGATTATGTGGCAGGGGTACACAGGCAGCATTGGTGTGGTCAGCGGAGGACGATTGGAAGGAGTGTCTGACACAGTTAGTACTCCAAAAAAATAAATAGATGTTAATGTCTCGCAAAACAACAAAACCAAAAAACAAAAGGGTGGCATACTTAGGTAGAGGGGTGGGCTCCTCTGCTGAGTTTCAGACATAGTAATTTGGCGCTAAGTATTTACTGGTGTCAATATAGGACACTGACCCTGACTATTTTAACTAGCATCATACATGTCAACAAATTGGTATTGTCAGTGCCAGGCATTGAAGGATGTCAGCGCATAGACTAAACATTGTTGGAGCTGTGAGAGATAATTTTGCAAGTGGTAGAGCACTGTTTGAGCTGGGGGGGGGGGAACTCTCTTGTGGCTGGCGGTACAGGCCTAGGGCCCCTCATGTTACAACGGTGTATCTGACGTTGGGTGCGCGCCACCACCGCCAGAGACACTTTATTGTACTATGAGGGACCCAGTGGCTGTGCCGTCGACCAAAAGTGGGCACACCCACCTCTTCAGACAAACGGCACTCTCACGGGAGCTTGCGCCAAGTGGCGAGACCACGGCCCCGTGGGGGGAGTTAGCCCATTTAGGGAGGTGTAAACATGTCATATGCTGGACAAACAGCTGCTGCAAATGAAGAGATTGGAACAGTCAGTTAGACCAGTCCACAAGCAAGACCTTTTTATAGGAAAGCTAGGTGTCAGCCGGGAAAGGTGGGGAAAAATAATTAGAAATCCATGAGTGGTTCATTTTAATGAAGGTTAGATCATCAACATTTTGGGTAGCCAGACGAGTCCTTTTTTCGGTCAATATTGAACCAGCAGAACTGAATACTCTTTCTGATAGCACACTAGCTGCTGGGCAAGCAAGCTCCTGCAATGCATATTCTGCCAATTCAGGCCAGGTGTCTATTTTGGATGCCCAGTAATCAAATGGGAATGACGGTTGAGGGAGAACATCGATAAGGGATGAAAAATAGTTAGTAACCATACTGGACAAATGTTGTCTCCTGTCACTTTGAATTGATGCTGCAGTACCTGTCCTGTCTGCGGTCATTGCGAAATCACTCCACAACCTGGTCAGAAAACCCCTCTGTCCAACGCCACTTCTGATTTGTGCAACTCTAACACCTCTGCCCTGTTGCCCCCTGCAGCTCGTGTGAGAACCATCACCGGCGCTGTGTGCTGGGAATGCCTGAATCAAACGGTCTACAAGAGTTGCTTGTTTGGTTCCTAATATTTGTTCGAGGTTCTCATGTGGCATGATATTTTGCAATTTGCCTTTATAGCGAGGATCAAGGAGGCAGGCCAACCAGTAATCGTCATCGGTCATCATTTTAATAATGCGTGGGTCCCTTTTGAGGATACGTAAGGCATAATCCGCCATGTGGGCCAAAGTTCCAGTTGTCAAATCTGCGGTTGTGCTGGGTTGAAGGGCAGTTTCAGGCAAATCTACGTCACTTGTCTCCCTCAAAAAACCTGAACCCGGCCTTGCAACGCCACCAGTTGCTATTGGCCCCGGAGAAGCTTCCTCATTCAAAAAATACTCATCCCCATCATCCCCCTCGTCCTCCTCTTCGCCCGCTACCTCGTCCTGTAGACTGCCCTGACCAGACAATGGCTGACTGTCATCAAGGCTTCCCTCTTCCTCGGCTGCAGACGCCTGCTCCTTTATGTGCATCAAACTTTGCATCAGCAGATGCATTAGGGGGATGCTCATGCTTAATATGGCGTTGTCTGCACTAACCAGCCGTGTGCATTCCTCAAAACACTGAAGGACTTGACACATGTCTTGTACCTTCGACCACTGCACACCTGACAACTCCATGTCTGCCATCCAACTGCCTGCCCGTGTATGTGTATCCTCCCACAAAAACATAACAGCCCGCCTCTGTTCGCACAGTCTCTGAAGCATGTGCAGTGTGGAGTTCCACCTTGTTGCAACGTCGATGATTAGGCGATGCTGGGGAAGGTTCAAAGACCGCTGATGGTTCTGCACTCAGCGGTGCTGACCCTGCTGGCACTGTAAATATCAAATAACACATAACAACACCTCCCGACTATCTCTCCACCCTGCCCTGCTGCCCTGCTATTCGGTAAGCTTCTGCTCCCATGCTGGCGTTTTTGTTATGTGTTATTTGATAGTGCATGGGGGCTTATCCCTTAGACTAGGTATGCTGGTAGTTCCCTCTATCTGCCTATAGACCGAATTAGCCCTGTTTTTGCCCTCATGTCAGCTTCATGAACCTTGTTATTATATGGTGTTCCTATGAATTATGCTACATGACACATAGGGAAAGGGGTCGGTCTGGGGGGGCATACGAGTGTATATACCGACATTGTTAGTTATATCCAGCACCTTATTTCTTTGTCCCTCCTCTGTACTTCCCAGGTGGGGGGGGGGGGGGGGGAATGGGTAGGCAGGGGCCTGATATGTACATCTATGTCGGGTAGTTACTTCAGGGTGGGGGAGTAGGGGTATGGGGGCTATGTCTTCAGCATTTTCTTGATTTTCATCTTTGTTTATGTTACTTTATGATATACTTATTTGAAATTACATGGTACTTTTTAACCTTTGAATAAAGTTTATTGAAATTATTATATTATCACTCACTACCTTGCCTGCCTCAAGATGTACAATGCCCAGTCATGACTGAGTTTCTTTCTGCAAGAACTCGGACAGAACTTCCGCGGTGTGTCTGTTGTCGCCCAAACACTTCATTGCCAATACAGCCTGCTGACGCCTGCCACTAGCTGTCCCATAATGGGACACCTCGTGTGCAACAGTGGCAGCTGCGGATGGAGTGCTCGTGCGACTGCGGTCTGTGGACGAGCTCTCGCTTCTGCAGGAGGACGAGGAGGAGGACGCCTACAGCCAACTGTTTCCTAGACCGTGGGCTAGGCAGAACTGTCCCAATATTGCTGTCCCCTGTGGACCTTGCATCCACCACATTAACCCAGTGTGCCGTGATGGACACGTAGCGTCCCTGGCCATGCCTACTGGTCCATGCATCTGTTATCAGGTGCACCTTTGTACTCACAGATTGCCTGAGTGCATGGACGATGCGGTCTTTTACATGCTGGTGGAGGGCTGGGATGGCTTTTCTCAAAAAGAAGTGTCGACTGGGTAGCTCGTAGCGTGGTTCAGCATAGTCCATCAGGGCTTTGAAAGCTTCGCTTTCAACTAACCGGTAGGGCATCATCTCTAATGAGATTAGTCTAGCAATGTGGGCGTTCAAACCCTGTGTACGCGGATGCGAGGATGAGTACTTCCTTTTCCTAATGAGAGTCTCATGTAGGGTGAGCTGGACTGGAGAGCTGCAGATCGTGGAACTAGCAGGGGTGCCGGTGGACATGGCAGACTGAGAGAGGGTTGGAGATGGTATTCTTGCTGGTTCCCTACATGCAGTGTTTCCTACTACGAAACTGGTGATTCCCTGACTGATTTGGCCTGGTGACGAAATCTGCACATTTACTGCAGGTCGTGCGGGAAATGGTGGGCTTACAGTGAGGGAAGGGATGTAGCGTTGCTGACTAGCTTCATTGGCCGAGGGTGCTACAACCTTAAGGGACGTTTGGTAGTGAGACCAGGCTTGCAAATGCATGGTGATTAAATGTCTACGCATGCAAATTGTATTTAGACTTTTAAGATTCTGACCTCTGCTTAAGGTAGTTGAACATTTTTCACAGATGACTTTGCGCTGATCATTTGGATGTTGTTTAAAAAAATGCCAGACTGCACTCTTTCTACTATCGGATACCTTTTCAGGCATTGCAGACTGAGCTTCTTTAACCGGATGTCCACGCTGTCCTACAACTGGTTTTGGTTTTGCCACGCGTTTTTGGCCAGATACGGTCCTGGCAGATGGAACCTGTTGCGATGTTGATGACTTCTGCGTCTCCTCCTCCGCTTCAGAGCTACTGCTGCCTGCACCCTGTTCCCCCAATGGCTGCCAATCGGGGTCAACAACTGGGTCATCTATGACCTCCTCTTCTATCTCGTGTGCAACTTAGTCTGTGTCACCGTGTAAGCCGGTAGTATAGCGTTCGTGACGGGGTACCATAGTCTCATCAGGGTCTGATTCTGGATCAGTACACTGCGAGGGCAATGTTGTGGTCTGAGTCAAAGGAACAGCATAGTAATCTGGCTGTGGCTGTGCATCAGTGCACTCCATGTCCGATTCAACTTGTAATGGGCATGGCCTGTTAACTGTTTCACTTTCTAACCCAGGAACGGTATGTGTAAAGAGCTCCATGGAGTAACCCGTTGTGTCGCCTGACGCATCCTTCTCTGTTGTTCTTGGTGAAGAAGACAAGGAAGCGACTTGTCCCTGACCGTGAACATCCACTAACGACGCGCTGCTTTTACATTTAGCAGTTTCAGAAGAGGAGGCGAAAGAGCTAGAGGCTGAGTCAGCAAGGAAAGCCAAAACTTGTTCTTGCTGCTCCGGCTTTAAAAGCGGTTTTCCTACTCCCAGAAAAGGGAGCGTTCGAGGCCTTGTGTAGCCAGACGACGAACCTGGCTCAACAACTCGAGACTTAGGTGCTATATTGCTTTTCCCACGACCACCTGATGCTCCACCACCACTACCATCATTACCAGCTGGCAATGACCGCCCACGGCCACGACCTCTTCCACCAGACTTCCTCATTGTTTGAAAAACGTAACCAAACTAACGGTATTTGTTACTGTAAAACCAGTTACAAGGTGAACTCAAACTTTTGTTGGATTTATATATCTCTTTATAGGTGGGTGAAACTGCAGGGAAAATCAGGCCCAATGTATAACAGTACACAGCTTCAGTGGCAGACAGATATGCCACTAACAGGACTGACACTGATGCAGACACTAACAATTAAAATCTCCCCCTTTTTATTTTTTCTTGGAGAATATTGAAGAAATGTGGCCCACTCTTATACAGTATATGTTCTGTGGCACAAAATTAGAGACAGATGCCACACACAGCACTGGCAATGAGGCAGAATTGCCAATCTTAATCTCCCACTATTTTTTTTTGTCAGGGAGAATTTAAAAGAAATCTGGCCCAGTATTACACACTAGGTTTAATGTGGCACAAAATTTGAGACATGTGGCACACACACAGGAGTGGCACTGAAGCAGAAATGCCAATCTTAATCTCCCACTACTTTTTTTTTTCAGGGAGAATTTAAAAGAAATCTGGCCCAGTATTACACACTAGGTTTAATGTGGCACAAAATTTGAGACAGGTGGCACACACAGGAGTGGCACTGAAGCAGAAATGCCAATCTTAACCCCTTTCTGACATTAGACGTACTATCCCGTCGAGGTGGGATGGGCCCCTATGACCACCGACGGGATAGTATGTCATATGCGATCGGCAGCGCTCACGGCGGGAGCGCCGCCGATCGCGGCCGGGTGTCAGCTGTTTATCGCAGCTGACATCTGGCACTATGTGCCAGGAGCAGTCACGGACCGCCCCTGGCACATTAACCCCTGGCGCACCGCGATCAAAGATGATCGCGATGTGCCGGCGGTATAGGGAAGCTTCCCCTCCCTGCGGGCTTCCCTGAGCCCCCCGCAGCAACGCGATGTGATCGCGTTGCTGCGAGGGCCTTACCTCCCTCCCTGCCTGCTCCAGCCCCGGATCCAAGATGGCCGTGGATCCGGGTCCTGCAGGGAGGGAGGTGGCTTCACAGAGCCTGCTCAGAGCAGGCACTGTGAAGCCTGCAGCACTGTAAGTCAGATCAGTGATCTGACAGAGTGCTATGCAAACTGTCAGATCATTGATCTGTGATTTCCCCCCCTGGGACAAAATAAAATAGTTTTAAAAAAAAATTCCAAATGTGTAAAAAAAAATAAAAAAAAATATTCCTAAATAATGAAAAAAAATATATATTATTCCCATAAATACATTTCTTCAGCTAAATAAAAAAAAAACAATAAAAGTACACATATTTAGTATCTCTGCGTCCGTAATGACCCAACCCATAAAACTGGCCCACTAGTTAACCCCTTCAGTAAACACCGTAAGAAAAAAAAAAAAAAAAAACGAGGCAAAAAACAATGCTTTATTATCATACTGCCGAACAAAAAGTGGAATAACACGCGATCAAAAAGACAGAAATAAATAACCATGGTACCGCTGAAAACGACATCTTGTCCCGCAAAAAACGAGCCACCATACAGCATCATCAGCAAAAAAATAAAAAAGTTATAGTCCTGAGAATAAAATGATGCAAAAATAATTCTTTTTTCTGTAAAATAGTTTTTATTGTATAAAAGCGCCAAAACATAAAAAAATGATATAAATGAGGTGACGCTGTAATCGTACTGACCCGAAGAATAAAACTGCTTTATCAATTTTACCAAACGCGGAACGGTATAAACGCCTCCCCCAAAAGAAATTCATGAATAGCTGGTTTTTAGTCATTCTTCCTCACAAAAATCGGAATAAAAAGCGATCAAAAAATGTCACGTGCATGAACATGTTACCAATAAAAACGTCAACTCGTTCCGCAAAAAACAAGACCTCACATGACTCTGTGGACCAAAATATAGAAAAATTATAGCTCTCAAAATGTGGTAACGCAAAAAATATGTTTTGCAATAAAAAGCGTCTTTCAGTGTGTGACGGCTGCCAATCATAAAAATCCGCTAAAAAACTCGCTATAAAAGTAAATCAAACCCCCCTTCATCACCCCCTTAGTTAGGGAAAAATTAAAAAAATGTATTTATTTCCATTTTCCCATTAGGGCTAGGGTTAGGGTTAGGGCTAGGGTTAGGGTTAGGGCTAGGGTTAGGGCTAGGGTTAGGGCTAGGGTTAGGGTTAGGGCTAGGGTTAGGGCTAGGGTTAGGGTTAGGGCTAGGGTTAGGGTTAGGGCTAGGGTTAGGGCTAGGGTTGGGGCTAGGGTTGGGGCTACAGTTAGGGTTGGGGCTAAAGTTAGGGTTAGGGTTTAGATTACATTTACAGTTGGGAATAGGGTTGGGATTAGGGTTAGGGGTGTGTCAGGGTTAGAGGTGTGGTTAGGGTTACTGTTGGAATTAGGGTTAGGGGTGTGTTTGGATTAGGGTTTCAGTTATAATTGGGGGGTTTCCACTGTTTAGGCACATCAGGGGCTCTCCAAACACGACATGGCGTCCGATCTCAATTCCAGCCAATTCTGCGTTGAAAAAGTAAAACAGTGCTCCTTCCCTTCCGAGCTCTCCCGTGTGCCCAAACAGGGGTTTACGCCAACATATGAGGTATCAGCGTACTCAGGACAAATAGGACAACAACTTTTGGGGTCCAATTTCTCCTGTTACCTTTGGGAAAATACAAAACTGGGGGCTAAAAAATAATTTTGGTGGGAAAAAAAGATTTTTTATTTTCACGGCTCTGCGTTATAAACTGTAGTGAAACACTTGGGGGTTCAAAGTTCTCACAACACATCTAGATGAGTTCCCTGAGGGGTCTAGTTTCCAATATGGGGTCACTTGTGGGGGGTTTCTACTGTTTAGGTACATTAGGGGCTCTGCAAACGCAATGTGACGCCTGCAGACTATTCCATCTAAGTCTGCATTCCAAATGGCACTCCTTCCCTTCCGAGCCCTCCCATGCGCCCAAACGGTGGTTCCCCCCACATATGGGGTATCAGCGTACTCAGGACAAATTGGACAACAACTTTTGGGGTCGAATTTCTTCTCTTACCCTCGGGAAAATACAAAACTGGGGGCTAAAAAATAATTTTTTGGGGAAAGTTTTTTTTTTTTTATTTTCACGGTTCTGCGTTACAAACTGTAGTGAAACACTTGGGGGTTCAAAGCTCTAACAACACATCTAGATGAGTTCCTTAGGGTGTCTAGTTTCCAAAATGGTGTCACTTGTGGGGGGTTTCTACTGTTTAGGTACATTAGGGGCTCTGCAAACGCAATGTGACACCTGCAGACCATTCCATCTAAGTCTGCATTCCAAATGGAGCTCCTTCCCTTCCGAGCCCTCCCATGCACCTAAACAGTGGTTCCCCCCCACTTATGGGGTATCAGCGCACTCAGGACAAATTGGGCAACACATTTTGGGGTCCAATTTCTCCTGTTATCCTCGGGAAAATACAAAACTGGGGGCTAAAAAAATAATTTTTGTGGGAAAAAATTTTTGTTTTATTTTTACGGCTCTGCATTATAAACTTCTGTGAAGCACTTGGTGGGTCAAAGCGCTCAAAACACATCTAGATAAGTTCCTTAGGGGGTCTACTTTCCAAAATGGTGTCACTTGTGGGGGGTTTCAATGTTTAGGCACATCAGTGGCTCTCTAAATGCAACATGGCGTCCCATCTCAATTCCTGTCAATATTGCATTGAAAAGTCAAACGGCGCTCCTTCCCTTCCGAGCTCGCCCATGCGCCCAAACAATGGTTTACCCCCACATATGGGGTATCAGCGTATTCAGGACAAATTGTACAACTACTTTTGGGGTCCAATTTCTTCTCTTACCCTTGGGAAAATAAAAAATTGGGGGCGAAAAGATTAATTTTGTGAAAAAATATGATTTTTTATTTTTATGGTTCTGCATTATAAACTTCTGTGAAGCACTTGGTGGGTCAAAGTGCTCACCACACCTCTAGATAAGTTCCTTAGGGGGTCTACTTTCCAAAATGGTGTCATTTGTGGGGGGTTTCAATGTTTAGGCACATCAGGGGCTCTCCAAACGCAACATGGTGTCCCATCTCGATTCCAGTCAATTTTGCATTGAAAAGTCAAATGGCATTCCTTCGCTTCCGAGCTCTGTCATGCGCCCAAACAGTGGTTTACCCCCACATATGGGGTATCGGTGTACTCAGGACAAATAGTACAACAACTTTTGGGGTCCATTTTCTCCTGTTACCCTTGGTAAAATAAAACAAATTGGAGCTGAAATAAATTTTTAGTGAAAAAAAGTTAAATGTTCATTTTTATTTAAACATTCCAAAAATTCCTGTGAAGGACCAGAAGGGTTAATAAACTTCTTGAATATGGTTTTGAGCACCATGAGGGGTGCAGTTTTTAGAATGGTGTCACATTTGGGTATTTTCTATCGTATAGACCCCTCAAAATGACTTCAAATGAGATGTGGTCCCTAAAAAAAATGGTGTTGTAAAAATGAGAAATTGCTGGTCAATTTTTAACCCTTATAACTCCCTAACAAAAAAAAAATTTGGTTCCAAAATTGTGCTAATGTAAAGTAGACATTTGGGAAATATTACTTATGAAGTATTTTGTGTGACATATCTCTGTGATTTAATTGCATAAAAATTCAAAGTTGGAAAATTGCAAAATTTTCATACGTTTTGCCAAATTTCCGTTTTTTTCACAAATAAACGCAGGTACTATCAAAGAATTTTTACCACTATCATGAAGTACAATATGTCACGAGAAAACATTGTCAGAATCACTCGGATCCGTTGAAGCGTTCCAGAGTTATAACCTCATAAAGGGACAGTGGTCAGAATTGTAAAAATTGGCCCGGTCATTAACGTGCAAACCACCCTTGGGGGTAAAGGGGTTAATCTCCCACTATTTTTATTTTTTCAGGGAGAATTGAAAAGAAATCTGGCCCAGTATTACACACTAGGTTTAATGTGGCACAAAATTTGAGACAGGTGGCACACACAGGAGTGGCACTGAAGCAGAAATGCCAATCTTAATCTCCCACTATTTTTTTTTTTATTTATGGGAGAATTGGCAAGAAATCAGGCCCACTGTTAGACTGTATGTTTTCTGTGCCAGAAAATGAGACACAGATGCCACACACAGGACTGCCACTGATACAGATTTGCCAATTTTAATCTGCACCCTTTTTTTTTTTTCTTTTTCTTCAGGGAGACTAGTGAATAAATCTGGGCCACTGTATTAGAGTTTATTTTCTGTGGCAGAAAGTGGCTTGAAGAGATATAACGAAACAAAAAAAAAAAAAAAAAGTGACTGTCCTACAATTACTATCTCCCTGCAGTAATCTCAGCAATGTATGGCAGGCAGCAATAACAAGGAGTGGACTGCTGCACAAAAAAGTCAAAAGTGTTGGCAAACAAACAAGAAAGCTGTGCAGAAAGGAAGGAGCAACAGGATTTGTGCTTTGAAAAAAGCAGTTGGTTTGCACAGCGGTGTACAAACAGCAATGCAGCTATCAGGGAGCCTTCTAGGGAAGCCAAATGAGCTACAGCGCTGAGGAAAAAAAAAAAAATGTAGCTTCCACTGTCCCTGCTAAGAAAAGGTGGTGTTGGACAGTGGAAATCGCTACAGCACAAGCGGTTTGGGGGTTAATGTACCCTGCCTAACGCTATCCCTGCTTCTGACGAAGCGGCAGCAACCTCTCCCTATGCTCAGATCAGCAGCAGTAAGATGGCGGTCGGCGGGAACGCCCCTTTAGGCCATGTTCACACAGTGCGTTTTTTACTGCGGAACCGCAGCGTTTTTGCCGCTGCGGTTCCGCAGCTGCTTTCCATGCAGGGTACAGTACAATGTACCCTATGGAAAACAGGACCCACTGTGCACATGATGCGGGAATTGGGAAAAAAAGCCGAGCTGAATAGCTGTGGGAAAAAAGAAGTACCATGTCACTTCTTTTTTCGGAGCCGCAACGGTTCTGCACCCATAGACCTCCATTGTGAGGTCAAACCCGCAGTAAAACCCGCAGATCAAAAATATATCTGCGGGTTTTATTGCGGTTTGTGCTGCAGAACCGCTGCAGCAGGAAGTGCGGGGAAGCGGGCGGAAGTGCGTGGGCGGAGTGTGGCTGCCCCGATCCCACCCCCCCATGCTCCGATGCCCCTCCCCCGTGCTTCGATGCCACCCCCCGTGCTCCGATGCTCCCCCCCCGTGCTCCGATGCCCCCCCGTGCCCTAATCTCCCCCCCTTATACTTACCCGGCCTCCCGGTGTCCGTCCGGCCATCTTCACCCTGGGCGCCGCCATCTTGCAAAATGGCGGGCGCATGCGCAGTGCGCCCGCCGAATCTGCCGGCCGGCAGATTCGTTCCAAAGTGCATTTTGATCACTGAGATAGGTTATATGGGGTAGGGTATTTTCAGCCATTTTAACCCTAAAAAACTTCCTAGAAAACACACAGACTCTGCATAGAAAACTGCATAAAAAAAAGGATCAAAAAAAGGATCAAAAAACGCATCAAAAAAGCACCAAAAAAAGGACCTGCGTTTTCTGCAAAGACCTGCGGTTTCAGTCCAGAAAAAAAAAGGATGGAAATCAGGAACGTGTGAACATACCCTTATAGCCCCTGTGACGCCGCAGAAAGCAAGCCAATCACTGCAATGCCCTTCTCTAAGATGGTGGGGACTGAGACCTATGTCATCACGCTGCCCACACTCTGCGTCCACCTTCATTGGCTGAGAAATGGAGCATTTCGTGTCATTGAAACGCGACTTTGGCGCGAAAGTCGCGTACCGCATGGCCGACCTTACACAGGGATCGGGTCGGGTTTCATGAAACACGACTTTGCCAAAAGTCGGCGACTTATGAAAATGAACGATCCGTTTCGCTCAACCCTACTCAAGGATGTATCCCATCCGGGCCCGGAGATTTGTCAATTTTAGTGATTTTTACACGCCGCCGCACTTCCTGCTGGGTTAAGCAGGTGACATTTAATTTGGAATTTATATCACTAGTCATTTTGTCTGCCATGGGATTTTCTTGTGTAAATACTGATGAAAAAAAGTCATTTAGCATATTGGCTTTTTCCTCATCCTCATCCACCATTTCACCCAGACTATTTTTAAGGGGGCCAACACTATCATTTTTTAGTTTCTTACTATTTATGTAGTTAAAGAATATTTTAGGATTATTTTTACTCTCTCTGGCAATGAGTCTCTCTGTCTAAATCTTTGCTGCCTTGATTTGCTTTTTACACAATTTATTTAATTTTTTGTATTTATTTAATGCCTCCTCACTACCTACTTCCTTTAATTCTCTAAATGCTTTCTTTTTGTCACTTATTGCGCCCCTTACAGCTCTATTTAGCCATATTGGTTTCCTCCTATTTCTAGTATGTTTATTCCCATACGGTATATACTGTGCACAGATCCTATGCAGGATGCTAATAAATGTCTCCCATTTTCGTTGTGTATTTTTATGTCTCAGGATATTGTCCCAGTTAATTGCACCAAGATCCTCTCTCATCCGTTGGAAATTTGCCCTCCTGAAGTTTAGTGTCCTTGTAACCCCTCTATTACACATATTTTTAAAGGATACATGAAAACTTATAATTTTGTGATCACTTTTCCCCAAGTGACCCCCAACCCTTACATTTGCTATGCGGTCTGGTCTGTTGGTTAATATTAGGTCTAGCAGTGCCCCCCTTCTTGTTGGGTACTGAACCAGTTGTGAAAGGTAATTGTCTCTCATAGTTGTCAAAAACCGATTACCTTTGCTGGAACTGCAGGTTCCTGTTCCCCAATCTATTTCAGGGTAGTTGAAGTCCCCCATAATAATGACTTCCCCTTGAGTTGCAGCTTCATCTATTTGCTTTACGAGGATATTTGTTGTGAATTCTGCTTTTGGGTTCCCTCCAGTGGTTGTAGGTGGGAATGCAGTTGTCCCTGAGTTGCAGTCCTGGCCAGGTGTATCTGCTGATTGCAGTTCTGACTGGGATATTTAGGTGTGCAGGATTCATTAGTCCTTGCCAGTTGTTCATGGTTCTGGGAGGTTTTGGATCTTTGTTTGGTTCCTCCTGCCTTGCTGCCAATTCAGCAAACATAAGTGTCTGTTTTTTGTTTCTGTGGCACACATGCTGTGTGCTTAATAATTCTGTGCTATTCATTTGTTTTCTCTTGTCCAGCTTAGATTGTGTCAGTGTTTTCTCAGTCTTGTTGGATTCTCTGGAGTTGCAGATATACGCTCCACATCTTTAGTTAGATGGTGGATTTTTTTGTATTTTCTGCTGTGGATATTTTTGGAAGGGTTTTAATACTGACCGCTTAGTATTCTGTCCTATCCTTTCCTATTTTAGCTAGAAGTGGCCTCTTTTGCTAAATCCTGTTTCCTGCCTGCGTGTGTCTTTTCCTCTACTACTGACAGTCAATATTTGTGGGGGGCTGCCTATCCTTTGGGGTTCTGCTCTGAGGCAAGGTAGATTTCCTATTTCCATCTATAGGGGTATTTAGTCCTCCGGCTGTTTCGAGGTGTCTAGGATTTGTTAGGCACACCCCACGGCTACTTCTAGTTGCGGTGTCAGTTCAGGATTTGCGATCAGTGTAGTTTCCACCTACTCCAGAGAAAGTTTCATGCTGCTCCAAGGTCACCGGATCATAACAGATATTCTCCATTGCTTCCATTATTTTTGGAGATTTATAACAAACCCCTATCAGTAATTTATTATTTTTTCCCCCTCCCCTTATCTCCACCCACAGGGATTCTATATTTTCATTAAACTCACCTATATTATCACGCAGGATGGGTTTTAAGGATGATTTTACGTATAGACACACCCCTCCCCCTCGCTTATCTGTATGGTCATTTCTGAACAGCCTATAGCCCTGCAAGTTAACAGCCCAGTCATGGCTCTCATCCAGCCATGTTTCAGATATCCCCACCATGTCATAATTATGCTCCAACAACATTAGTTCTAATTCGTCCATTTTGTTGGCGAGGCTTCTGGCATTAGTATACATGCACTTGATGTTCCTCTCTGTACCTCTATTTCTTAAATTATTAACTGCTCTAACCCCACCCCCCATGCCGCCACCCCCAACTTCCTTATTTGTGCCCAGGTCTCTATCTGCACTATCTTCCCCTCCTATAAAATGAATACCCTCCCCCCCAATTCCTAGTTTAAACACTCCTCCAACCTTCTAGCCATTTTCTCCCCAGCACAGCTGCACCTTCCCCATTGAGATGCAGGTTAACCCTGTGGTCTACCGTTTGGCTATTCCTCCGCACCTTGTTATCACCGACACCTTCCAGGTTTCCCTCTTAAACCCCGTCTATATGTCCCGGTTTTCTGAGTCATCTGCCGGGACATCGGGTTCGTCCACGGATGAGTACGAGGTGAATGCTATCGTGGGGTGCAAGGTAGTACGTGGCAAAAAATACTATCTGGTGGACTGGAAGGGCCACGGCCCTGAGGACAGAACCTGGGAACATTCTGAAAACCTCTCTGCTCACAATTAAAGAGGATGCATTGCAGGCAGAGCACGAGGACATGGAGCAAGGTACCATACAGGGGGATTACACTCAGCCCAGTCTCATGCCTTCTCAATGTGGATTGGTAGCAATGAGGAGGAGGAAGACCAGGAGCTACTTTCATGCGCTATAGACGGTACTACAAACACAGCTGTCATACCATCTCTTCAGCGAAGATGGCCTGAGGATGAGGAGGATAAGGATGAGGAGGAAGAGGACAGCATGGTCAGTCGTCCTGTTGGTGAGGACACGGAAGTCTTGCCTGTTAGTAGAATGGCACGCATGGCTGACTTTATGTTGCGCTGCGTTTCACGTGACCCTCGCATTATAAAAATTTTGGGTGACACTCATTACTGGTTGGTGACACTTCTAGACCCACGCTACAAGGAGAACTTTCAATCTCTTCTACCAGAAGCAGAGAGGTGTACTTAAATGTTGCAGTACCAGAGGGCCCTTGCAGCGGAATTACTTAGAAAATTCCCATGTGAGAACGCTGGCAGCAGACGTCAGAGTTTGTTGTACAACCAAGGAGTCCAAGCGAGAGAGACAGAAGTACAATCCAGCCCAGGCAGGGGAACAACGGCAAAGTTCTGGGACAGTTTTCTCAGACCCTCCCATCGTGACGGCACAGAGGCAAGGGGTGCTGTCACAAGAAGTGCAACGTTTGGGAAGATGGTGAGGGAGTACCTTGCAGATCGTAGAAACGTTCTCCGTGATTCCTCTGTGCCTTTTAATTATTGAATATCCCAGCTGGACACGTGGCATGAACTGACTCTCTACGCCTTGGAGGTCCTGGCCTGCCCTGCTGTTAGCATTCTGTCAGAGCGGGTTTTTAGTGCCGCTGGTGGAATTATAACAGATAAGCGCATCCTCCTGTCAACTGAAAATGCTGACAAGCTGACTCTTATAAAAATGAACAAGGGCTGGATTGGGAAAGACTTCTGTACACCATCAAGTGGAAACAGCAAAACATAACCTCAAATACATTCTCTCTTTTGGGGAGGTGTATTCTCATGCACCTCTTCACAACCACACATGGGTATACGCTTCCAGATTTGATCTGTTTGTTGTTATCCTCCTCCTTATCCTTATTCTCATCATCCAGAACCACTAGATGACCAGGGTGAACGTGCTCTGTACTGTTATAGGCCGGTGCATTATTGGGGAAGGGGGCTGTGATGGCACTATTTTATTTAGTAAAAATAGGACCTCACATTGGGGAATTGGGCTTGACATTACATTGGGCCTACTTCTTAACTCTGTCTCCTGCAATGTGTCCTTTACCTGCCACTAGATCACCAGGGTGAACGTGCTCTGCACTGTTATAGGCTGATGCATTTTGGGGAAAGGGGCTGTGATGGCACTATTTTAGTTAGTAAAAGCAGGACCCCACATTGGTGAATTGGGCATTACATCACATTGGGCCTACTTCTTATCTCTGTCTCCTGCAATGTGTCCTTTACCTGCCACTAGATCACCAGGGTGAATGTGCTCTGTACGGTGAATTTTGGGCAAGGGGGCTGTGATGGCACTATTTTATTTAGTAAAAACAGGACCCCACATTGGGGAATTGGGCATTACATCACATTGGGCCTACTTCTTATCTCTGTCTCCTGCAATGTGTCCTTTACCTGCCACTAGATCACCAGGGTGAATGTGCTCTGTACGGTGAATTTTGGGCAAGGGGGCTGAGATGGCACTATTTTATTTATTAAAAAAAGGACCCCACATTGGGGAATTGTTTGTCAGCTCATGCCCTCCATTACAAGTCTCAGAGACCCACACCCCTACATTAGGCCTACTTCTTAACTCTTTTTCCTGCAATGTCTCTTCCTTATCTCCGACGACATGACCTGGGTGAACGTGTTCTGTACTTCTATAGGCCACAGAATTTTGAGCAAGGGGGGCTGTGATGGCAATAGTATATTTTTAAAAAAGGTACCCCCCATTGGTGAAACCACATCCTTGTTGGCAAACACTTCATAACATTTGTGTACCTTAAAGAGCTCACTTGAAAAGCTCCTTTTAGTGTTGCCTGGTTGCTCACATTGGACACAATACACGTCATATAAATTTGATAAAGCAATGCTGTTAGTTTGGCTCAGTAGTTCATTACAAATATTTCTTTGTCGACTATTTTCGTTTCTCTCCTTGAGAGCGATAACTTTGGCTGCCTAAAATGTACAAATGGCGAATATAAAAATGGCGATATGGAACTCGATTAAAATACTGTATACTGAATGCATTCAGACAATGTAGACAAGGAAAATGGTGTGCACTCAGGTCAGGGACAAGGAGGTGCTGGTAAACTGACCGTGAGGTCAAGTCAATCATTCAAAAAAGATTACCGCACACTCAAGACTGGTAAGATGTCCCCCCAGGACATCGCAGCAAGGCGCGGGATGCGCCGCTAATCCTCCCAGGGACTCTTTTCAGACCCACTAGGTGTCTAACGGCCCTCACCACCCAGATTCTGTGCTCCCGGGACACTTCTGACCGGACTGGCTTTATTATAAGGTTGTGCCTTAACAAGGGATCGGTCGTACACCCCTACCACTGCCACTATTATGCATCTATGTCAAAGGACTTGAGTAACCCCATGAGTAAGACCCGGGAGGGTCGAAACGTCGGGTTTTTGTCTATTTCAAATGAATATGAATGTGGCAACCACTTCTTTTTTGTTTTGTTTTCTTCAATAAAATTGGCATACACCTTTTTTGAATGCATTCAGACAATCACATATCTGCATTTCTTGTAAAACATTTACAGCTGTGACAGACAATGCTCATAGTGACACAATCTTGAGAAATGTTTGTTTATTCACTTCACAAACAGTTTTCAGCCTCTATATTTTTGGTGTTTGTCATTATAAAACAATAAGGTTTACTGAAACTCTACCTGTGGTGGTTTGATCTAAATCATTGTGGCTTTTATTCTCTAGGGGTTTATGGCCCCTCTCCTGATTACTCCATGATATCTCAGTTTCATACAACCTTGAAAGTTGGCCACTTGAAGGTCTGAGTGAAACTAGAGTTACTACAAAGAGAAAATCACTATATAAGACAAGAGAAACATGACTAAGACAAAACTGGGGTGCCTGTACATGTACAGTGTGCTGATACCTGCATAATTGGGGACACCCATGCAGTGTAGGTAATCTCCCAGGGATTCCCTGTCTTGGTCTTGCTTCCCTGATATTCCAGACGGATGTTTAAAAGCCTCTTGTGGATTATGTAAGTATACTGTATGTAGTTAATCTTCATATATACGTAATCACTATGTGTATTTAATCCTTACATGTACTTATTAACCTTTGTATGTTAACATACACAAAAGTGTATGCACTCACACTATTCAATCATACCATTCTTTTGAATTTTGTAGTTTGAAATAAAATTGCATTGTATTGCAAGAATTAGCTTTATTTAAAGCCATATCTGAACCTTAGTGTTAAAAACATGGCAAGTAAAATTGCCAAATTCTCCTGTAAATAATTCTGCAAAGAGGGAACCATCATACCATTAAAAAATATGAGTGGATTTTCATGGGCCCATTCAGTATGTGGGTTCCAAGGCGTAATGGGGTGCATATGACTGACTATGCAGCAGGGCTGGCCTTGCTGCCAATGTGTAAAACAAAGGAGTATGGGAGTACAAAATGAATATTGTGACGTGGATTTTCATGGGCCCATCCAGTATGTGGGTTCCAAGGCGTAATGGGGTGCATATGACTGACTATGCAGATGCAGCAGGACTGGCCTTGCTGCCAATGAGTAAAACAAAGGAGTACGGAGTACAAAATGCATATTGTGAAGTGGATTTTCATGGGCCTATCCAGTATGTGGGTTCCAAGGCATAATGGGGTGCATATGACTGACTATGCAGCAGGGCTGGCCTTGCTGCCAATGTGTAAAACAATGGAGTACGGAGTACAAAACGCATATTGTGAAGTGGATTTTCATGGGCCCATCCAGTATGTGGGTTCCAAGGCGTAATGGGGTGCATATGTTCAGTTCAGCCCCCACATGTCCTTGTAACCACACACCCCCGTGCCGTGAAGATACTTCTCACTAATAAATAACCTGCAAGAAGACCGGTGAGTGCTGCCGCTTTCTTTTCGTCTATATTCGTAATGGGGTGCATATGACTGACTATGCAGCAGGGCTGGCCTTGCTGCCAATGAGTAAACAAAGGAGTACGGAGTACAAAATGCATATTGTGAGGTGGATTTGCATGGGCCCATCCAGTATGTGGGTTCAAAGGATTATTGGGGTGTATATGGATTGGTAGCAGGGCAGGCCTTGAATTCAATGTAACACTTTTTCAGGAGTCCCCCCTGGACATCTTATGAAAGGGGTATTGTGGTGCATCGTAATTCTTGACAGCCCATCCACTTACAGCATGGGCTACAACAGCTTAGGAGACGCACTGTTTAACCGCTTTCTACCATTGGACATACTATTCCGTCCATGTGGAGTGGGCCCTACTTCTCAAGGACGGAATAGTACGTCCAGCGCGATCAGCCGTGCTCCCGGGGGGAGTGTGGCCGATCGCGGCCGGGTGTCAGCTGACTATCGCAACTGACATCCGGCACTATGTGCCAGGAGTGGTCACGGATCGCCCCGGCACATTAACCCCCGGCACACCGCGATCAAACATGATCAAAGAAGAAATGAGGAATCCAGCTCAACGAGGTAGTGAAAAAAAACTTCTTTCTTTATTCACTTGAAAATATATTCGGTGGAGGATAAAAACATCAGCAATTACAAAGGATAAAAAGCGATATCAACGCGTTTCTGGTGACAAAGCACCCTTAATCATGATTAAGGGTGCTTTGTCACCAGAAACGCATTGATTCCTCACTTCTTCTTTGATTGTCTACGCCCTGACACAGCGGCTCCGTGCTCCGAGTCTTCAAGGATGTCGATCATGGTGAGCTGGACTTTGTTCGATCAAACATGATCGCAGTGTTCCGGCGGTATAGGGAAGCATCGCGCAGGGAGGGGGCTCTCTGCGTGCTTCCCTGAGACCCTCGGAGCAACGCGAGGGTCTCTTACCTCCTTTTCCCTGCAGCAGGCCCGGATCCAAAATGGTTGCGGTGCTGCATCCGAGTCCTGCAGGGACATGGCTTCACAGCGCCTGCTCAGAGCAGGCTCCGCGAAGCCTCCAGGAGGGCACGTCAGATCGCTGATCTGACACAGTGCACAGCAAAGTGTCAGAACAGCGATCTGTCACTTTAATGTGATGTCCCGCCCTGGGGCAACGTAAAAAAAAAAAATACATGTGTAAAAAAAAACAAAAAAAAACATAAATAATAATAATAAAAAAAATATTGTTCCAATAAATACATTCCTTTAAATAAAAAAAACAATAAAAGTACACATATTTAGTATCGCCACGTCCGTAACAAACCGACCTATAAAACTGTCCCACTAGTTAACCCCTTCATTGAACACCGTAAAAAAAAAAAAAAAACACGAGGCAAAAAACAACGCTTTATTATCATACCGCCGAACAAAAAGTGGAATAACACGCGATCAAAAAGACGGATATAAATAACCATGGTACCGCTGAAAACGGAATTTTGTCCCGCAAAAAACGATCCATGATACAGCATCATCAGCGAAAAAATAAAAAAGTTATAGTCCTCAGAATAAAGCGATGCAAAAATAATAACATAAAATAAAATAAATAAAACATAAAAAAATGATATAATTGAGGTATCGCTGTAATCGTACTAACCCGAAGAATAAAACTGCTTTATCTATTTTACCAAACGTGGAACGATATAACTCCTTGGGGGGGGTCTAGTTTCCAATATGGGGTCACTTGTGGGGGGTTTCTACTGTTTAGTTACATCAGGGGCTCTGCAAATGCAACGTGACGCCTGCAGACCAATCCATCTAAGTCTGCATTCCAAATGGCGCTCCTTCCCTTCCGAGCTCTGCCATGCATCCAAACAGTGGTTCCCCCCACATATTGGGTATTAGCGTACTCAGGACAAATTGGATAAAAACTTTTGGGGTTCAATTTCAACTGTTACCCTAGGAAAAATACAAAACTGGGGGCTAAAAAATAGTTTTTGTGGAAAAAAAAGGATTTTTTATTTTCACGGCTCTGCGTTATAAACTGTAGTGAAACACTTGGGGGTTCAAAGTTCTCACAACACATCTAGATAAGTTCCTTGGGGGGTCTAGTTTCCAATATGGGGTCAAGTGTGGGGGGTTTCTACTGTTTAGTTACATTAGGGGCTCTGCAAATGCAACGTGACGCCTGCAGACCAATCCATCTAAGTCTGCATTTCAAATGGCGTTCCTTGCCTTCTGAGCTCATCCATGCGCCCAAACGGTAGTTCCCCCCCCCCCCCCACATATTGGGTATCAGCGTACTCAGGACAAATTGGACAACAACTTTTGGGGTTCAATTTCAACTATTACCCTTGGAAAAATACAAATCTGGGGACTGAACAATAATTTTGTGGGAATAAAAAAGAATTTTTATTTTCACGGCTCTGCGTTATAAACTGTAGTGAAACACTTGGGGGTTCAAAGCTCTCACAACACATCTAGATGAGTTCCTTAGGGGGTCTACTTTCCAAAATGGTGTCACTTGTTGGGGGTTTCAATGTTTAGGCACATCAGTGGCTCTCCAAACGCAACATGGCGTCCCATCTCAATTCCAGTCAATTTTGCATTGAAAAGTCAAATGGCGCTCCTTCGCTTCTGAGCTCTGTCATGCGCCCAAACAGTGGTTTACCCCCACATATGGGGTATCAGCGTACTCAGGAAAAATTGTACAACAACTTTTGGGGTCCAATTTCTTCTCTTACCCTTGGAAAAATAGAAAATTGGGGGCGAAAAGATCATTTTTGTGAAAAAATATGATTTTTTATTTTTACGGCTCTGCATTATAAACTTCTGTGAAGCACTTGGTGGGTCAAAGAGCTCACCATACATCTAGATAAGTTCCTTAGGGGGTCTACTTTCCAAAATGGTGTCACTTGTGGGGGGTTTCAATGTTTAGGCACATCAGTGGCTTTCCAAACGCAACATGGCGTCCCATCTCAATTCCAGTCAATTTTGCATTGAAAAGTAAAACGGCGCTCCTTCACTTCCGAGCTCTCCCTTGAGCCCAAACAGTGGTTTACCTGCACATATGGGGTATCAGCCTACTCAGGACAAATTTTAAAACAACTTTTGGGGTCCATTTTCTCCTGTTACCCTTGGTAAAATAAAACAAATTGGAGCTGAAGTAAATTTTTTATGAAAAAAGTTAAATGTTCATTTTTATTTAAACATTCCAAAAATTCCTGTGAAACACCTGAAGGGTTAATAAACTTCTTGAATGTGGTTTTGAGCACCTTGAGGGGTGCAGTTTTTAGAATGGTGTCACACTTGGTTATTTTCTATCATATAGATCCCTCAAAGTGACTTCAAATGAGATGTGGTCCCTAAAAAAATGGTGTTGTAAAAATGAGAAATTGCTGGTCAATTTTTAACCCTTATAACTCCCTAACAAAAAAAATTTTGGTTCCAAAATTGTGCTGATGTAAAGTAGACATGTGGGCAATGTTACTTATTAAGTATTTTGTGTGACATATCTCTGTGATTTAATTGCATAAAAATTCAAAGTTGGAAAATTGCGAAATTTTCTAAATTTTCGCCAAATTTCCATTTTTTCACAAATAAACGCAGGTAATATCAAAGAAATTTTACCACTATCATGAAGTACAATATGTCACGAGAAAACAGTGTCAGAATCACCAGGATCCGTTGAAGCGTTCCAGAGTTATAACCTCATAAAGGGACAGTGGTCAGAATTGTAAAAATTGGCTCGGTCATTAACATGCAAACCACCCTTGGTGGTAAAGGGGTTAATAATAGCCCTTTAAGAAGATTAATGCCTCCTGATGCACCAGTAAAAATAGGCTCTGTGACTTTAAGGCCGGCGTCACACTAGCGAGTTTTACGGAAGTATGAGAGCTGCAGAAAATACGGATTGCATACGGTACAATGATTCTCTATGGCCCAGCTCCTATCTGCCGTATCTTACTGATCCGTATTATACGGTCTTGTATGGCCCTAGAAAATCGCAGCATGCTGCGTTTGTCACCGTATTGCGCCAATGAAAGTCTATGGGCAAGAAAATTATGGATTACACACGGACCATGCGTGTGACTTGCGAGAAATACGCAGCGGTGTTCTGTAGAAAAGCCAGCAATTCAGTGCAGTGTACAGTAAAATCACACTGACAGAATAGAATACAATAGGTAGAATAAATGTGTACACATAGAATAGGTATATATACAGTATATATATATATATATATATATATATATATATATCAGTGAGACACACATATATACATATATATACATATATATATTTACTTCAGCGCGATATAGCAGAAAAGCCAGTAATTCAATTGCCGGCTTTTCATTTCTCCTTCACAAACCCGACATGATATGAGACATGGTTTACATACACTAAACCATCTCATATCCCTTTTTTTTCTTGCATATTCCACACTACTAATGTTAGTAGTGTGTATGTGCAAAATTTGGGTGCTCTAGATATTAACTTAAAGGGTTAAATCGCGGAAAAAATTGGCGTGGGCTCCCGCGCAATTTTCTCCGCCAGAGTGGTAAAGCCAGTGACGATATTAATAGCCTAGAGAGGGTCCATCGTTATTGGCCCCCCCTGGCTAAAAAACATCTGCCCCCAGCCACCCCAGAAAAGGCACATCTGGAAGATGCGCCTATTCTGGCACTTTGCCACTCTCTTCCCACTCCCATGTAGGAGTGGGATATGGGGTAATGAAGGGATAATGTCACCTTGCTATTGTAAGGTGACATTAAGCCAGATTAATAATGGAGAGGCGTCAATTATGACACCTATCCATTATTAATCCAATAGTATGAAATGGTTAATAAAACACACACACACATTATTACAAAGTACTTTAATGAAATAAAGACACAGGGTGTTGTAATATTTTATTAGACTCTAAATCCACCTGAAGACCCTCGTTCTGTAACAAAGGGAAAAAAAAACAACAAAATCCCATACCTTCCGTCGTTCAGTCAGTCCCACGATGTAAATCCATCTGAAGGGGTTAAATCATTTTACAGCCAGGAGCTCTGCTAATGCAGTGGCTTGTGGCTGTAAAACCCCAGGGAATGAATGGGAAGCAGGGTGACCTGTAGTTACCTTGAGTCGCGGTGATGCACCCTCTGCTGGATGTCCTCATATGAACTCGAGCCTGGGAAAAGTTGCTGTATGTAAACCATGTCTCATCATGTCGGGTTTGTGAAGGTAAAGTGAAAAGCCAGCAATTGAATTACCGACTTTTCTGCTATATCGCACTGAATTAAATATAAATATATATATGTGTCTCAATGAAATATATATATATATATATATATATATATATATATACACTGTATATATGTTTTACAGAACATTTGAGCCCATAAATCCATTGTATGTCCGTATTGCAAGCCTGCGAGAAAATCTCGCAGTACGGATGCCATACGGATTACATACGGAGGATGCCATGCGCAAAATACGCTGACACACCCTGCCTACGGATGACATACGGATCACTATTTTGGGGACTTTTCTGTGTATTACAGCCATAAATAACGGACCGTATTTTAATACGCTGAGTATGACGCCGGCCTAAGAGTCCCTCCTTCATAAATGAAACAAGATGGATCTGCTTATGTGTCACACACCACATGGCCAGCTAGGGTTGTTAAGTGTTACAATGACATTTCCCAGTGAATGCATTTGTAGTGGTTGAAAGCAATGTTAACCCCTTAATCCCATATGACGTACTATCCTGTCAAGGTGACCTGGAACTTAATTCCCAGGGTCGGGATAGTACGTCATAGGCGATCGGCCACGCTCACGGGGAAAACGCGGCTGATCACCGCCGGGTGTCAGCTGATTATTACAGCTGACATCCGGCACTATGTGCCAGGAGCAGTCACGGACTGCTCCCGGCACATTAACCCCCGGAACACTGCGATCAAACATGATCACAGTGTTCCGGCAGCATAGGGAAGCATCGAGCAGGGAGGGGGCTCCCTGCATGCTTCCCTGGACCCTCGGAACAACGCGATGTGATCGCGTTGTTCAGAGGGTCTCCTACCTCCTCCTCCCTGCAGGCCCCGGATCCAAAATGGCCGCCGGCTCCTTCCGGGTCCTGCAGGGAGGTGGCTTGCAAGCGCCTTCTCAGAGCAGGCGCCAGCAAGCCTCCTGCGATGCCTGTGAGATCACTGATCTGACACAGTGCATTGCAAAGTGTCAGATCAGCGATCTGACACTTTACCATGATGTCCCACACTGGGACAAAGTAAAAAAGTTAAAAATAAAATATTTACATAAATCCTAAATAAATAAAAAAATAAATATATATTATTCCAATACATTTCTTTATCTAAATAAAAAAAAACTATAAAAGTACACATATTTAGTATCGCTGCGTCCGTAACGACCCGACCTATAAAACTGTCCCTCTAGTTAACCCTCTTCAGTGAACACCGTAGGGAAAAAAAGAGGCAAAAATCAACGCTTTATCATAGAGCTGAACAAAAAGTGGAATAACGCGATCAAAAAGACCGATATAAATAACCATTGTTCCGCTGAAAATGTCATCTTGTCCTGCAAAAAACGACCCACAATACAGCATCATCAGCGAAAAAATAAAAAGGTTATAGTCCTATAATTATTTTTTATATAAAATAGTTTTTATCGTATAAAAGCGCCAAAACATAAAAAAATATATAAATGAGGTATCGCTGTAATCGTTCTGACCCGAAGAATAAAACTGCTTTATCAATTTTATCAAACGTGGAACGGTATAAATGCCCCCAACCCCAAAAGAAATTCATGAATAGCTGTTTTTTTGGTCATTCTGCCTCACAAAAATCAGAATAAAAAGTGATCAAAAAATGTCACGTGCCCAAAAATGGTACGAAAAAAAAGCGTCAAATCGTCCCGCAAAAAACAAGACCTCACATGACTCTGTGGACCAAAATATGGAAAAATTATAGCTCTCAAAATGTGGAGACGCAAAAACAATTTTTTGCAATAAAAAGCGTCTTTTAGTGTTTGACAGCTGCCAATCTTAAAAATCCGCTAAAAAACCCCTTTATAAAAGTAAATCAAGCCGCCCTTTATCACCCCCTTAGTTAGGGAAAAATTAAATTTTAAAAATTTATTTCCATTTTCCCATTAGGGTTAGGGATAAGGTTGGGGCTAAAGTTAGGGTTGGGGCTAAAGTTAGGGTTAGGGCTAAAGCTAAGGTTAGGTTTGGGGCTAAAGTTAGGGTTAGGGTTGGGGCTAAAGTTAGGGATAGGGTTGGGGCTAAAGTTAATATTAATAATAATAATCTTTATTTATATAGCGCCAACATATTACACAGCACTTTACAGTTTAAAAGTTAGGGTTAGGGTTGGGGATAAAGTTAGGGTTTGGATTACATTTATGGTTGGGATTAGGGATAGGGGTATGTCAGAGTTAGGGGTGTGGTTAGGGTTATGGTTGGGATTAGGGTTAGGGGTGTGTTGGTGTTAGGGGTGTGATTAGAGTTGGGATTAGGGTTAGGGGTGTGTTGGGGTTAGGGGTGTGGTTGGGATTAGGGTTAGGGGCATGTTCGGGTTAGGGGTGGAGTTAGGGTTATGGTCAGGGTTGAGATTTGGGTTAGGGTTGTGTTTGGGTTAAGCTTTCAGTTAGAATTGGGGGGTTTCCACTGTTTAGGCACATCAGGGGCTTTCAAACGCGTCCGATCTCAATTCCAACCAATTCTGCATTGAAAAAGTAAAACAGTGCTCCTTCCCATCCAAGCTCTCCCATGAGCCAAAACAGGGGTCTACCCCAACATATGGGGTATCAGCGCACTCATGACAAATTGGACAACAACTTTTGGGGTCCAATTTCTCCTGTTACCCTTGGGAAAATACAAAACTGGGGCTAAAAAATAATTTTTGTGGAAAAAATATTTTATTTTCACGGCTCTGCGTTATAAAGACCAAAAGTTTGATATAAGAAGAAAAACTGGTGCACTACCTATGTATAATATTCCAAGGGTGCAAATCAGTGGTAATGAAATCTAATAGAGACAAAAAAAGGCAAGAAAACCACCAAAGGGAATGCACACCACTGCTCAATAATTTTATATAAAAGGTAAACTTTTATTGACAATACCCATAAAAACCAATTAAAAGCAATAACAACCAATTCCCCCCATGATCCTGCAAATACACAGGTATATGGATATACAGTACAGACCAAAAGTTTGGACACACCTTCTCATTTAAAGATTTTTCTGTATTTTCATGACTATGAAAATTGTACATTCACACTGAAGGCATCAAAACTATGAATTGACACATGTGAAATTATATACTTAATGAAAAAGTGTGAAACAACTGAAAATATATCTTATATTCTAGGTTCTTCAAAGTAGCCACCTTTTGCTTTGATGACTGCTTTGCACACTCTTGGCATTCTCTTGATGAGCTTCAAGAGATAGTCACCGGGAATGGTCTTCCAACAATCTTGAAGGATTGGCCCTTTTGCCTTCACTCTGCGGTCCAGCTCACCCCAAACCATCTCGATTGGGTTCAGGTCTTGTGACTGTAGAGGCCAGGTTATCTGGCATAGCACCCCATCACTCCTCTTCTTGGTCAAATAGCCCTTACACAGCCTGGAGGTGTGTTTGGGGTCATTGTCCTGTTGAAAAATAAATGATGGTCCAACTAAACGCAAACCGGATGGAATAGCATGCCGCTGTGAGATGCTGTGGTAGCCATGCTGGTTCTGTATGCCTTCAATTTTGAATAAATCCCCAACAGTGTCACCAGGAAAGCACTCCCACACCATCACACCTCCTCCTCCATGCTTCACGGTGGGAACCAGGTGTGTAGAGTCTATCCATTCACCTTGCCTGCATCGCACAAAGACACGGTAGTTGGACTCATCAGACCAGCACAGATTTCCACTGGTCTAATGTCCATTCCTTGTGTTCTTTAGCCCAAACAAGTCTCTTCTTGTTGCCTGTCCTTAGCAGTGGTTTCCTAGCAGCTATTTTACCATGAAGGCCTGCTGCACAAAGTCTCCTCTTAACAGTTGTAGAGATGTGTCTGCTGCTAGTACTCTGTGTGGCATTGACCTGGTCTCTAATCTGAGCTGCTGTTAACCTGCGATTTCTGAAGCTGGTGACTTGGATAAACTTATCCTCAGAAGCAGATGTGACTCTTGGTCTTCCTTTCCTGGGGCGGTCCTCATGGGAGCCAGTTTCTTTGTAGCACTTGATGGTTTTTACCCCTGCACTTGAGGACACTTTCAAAGTTTTCCCAACTTTTCAGACTGACTGACCTTCATTTCTTAAAGTAATGATGGCCACTCTTTTTTCTTTACTTAGCTGCTTTTTTCTTGCCATAATACAAATTCTAAAAGTCTATTCTGTAGGTTTATCAGCTGTGTATCCACCTGACTTCTGCACAACACAACAGATGGGCCGAACCCCATTTATAAGGCAAGAAATCCAACTTATTAAACCTAACAGGGCACACCTGTGAAGTGAAAACCATTCCCTGTGAATACCTCTTGAAACTCATCAAGAGAATGCCAAGAGTGTGCAAAGCAGTCATCAAAGCAAAAGGTGGCTACTTTGAAGAACCTAGAATATAAGACGTATTTTCAGTTGTTTCACACTTTTTTGCTAAGTATATAATTCCACATGTGTTAATTCATAGTTTTGATGCCTTCAGTGTGAATGTACAATTTTCATAGTCATAAAAATACAGAAAAATCTTTAAATGAGAAGGTGTGTCCAAACTTTTGGTCTGTACTGTATGTTACATATGAACATGCAAACAACAATCCTAATAATGCAAATAAGAGAATAATCAAACATCTTAATTGCAATAACCACCTAAACACCCCTGGTTATAGAAGAATCCCGAATGCAAGATAATACAAATCGGACACTGAGCGGCATGCTAAAGCCAAAAGGAAGGATGGCACGCCGGGACCAAATAGTCTGCTGATACTGGAATATTTACGGACACATGCCTATGTCAGGAGCTATGGTTGCCATGGAGACTACCAGCCACTGAAAGTGCAAAATAAATAATCTGTGTGCAGCCTCAAGTGTAAATGCACCCAGAATAAACGCAGCAATAAAGCAATAAGCTGCACACTAGGGATAGACCAAATCAATAGCAGCTCACATGTCCAAGGCAGAACACGGCGTCCAGCTCCCAAAGTAGAAGACTGGGGAGAAAGGGGAACAGGAAAAAGCGTGGAGGGGGGAGCCCAACACGTGTCGCTGTTGCACGGACGGTTTCGTCAGGGGAAGTGTGGGGTACGGCGTCAAAAACCTGTATAAATACCTAAGAATAAAGACCTAAAGTTTAGACACACGTTCTCATTTAAAGAATTTTCTGTATTTTCATGACTATGAAAATTGTAAATTCACACTGCAGGCATCAAAACTATGAATTAACACATGTGGAATAATATACTTAACAAAAAAGTGTGAAACAACTGAAATTATGTCTTATATTCTAGGTTCTTCAAAGTAGCCACCTTTTGCTTTGATGACTGCTTTGCACACTCTTGGCATTCTCTTGATGAGCTTCAAGAGGTAGTCACCGGAAATGGTCTTCCAAAATCTTGAAGGAGTTCCCAGAGATGCTTAGCACTTGTTGGCCCTTTTGCCTTTACTCTGCGGTCCAACTCACGCCAAACCATCTTGATTGGGTTCAGGTCTGGTGACTGTGGAGGCCAGGTCATCTGGCGTAGCACCCCATCACTCTCCTTCTTGGTCAAATAGCCCTTACACAGCCTGGAGGTGTGTTTGGGGTCATTGTCCTGTTGAAAAATAAATGATGGTCCAACTAGACGCAAACCGGACAGGATAGCATGCCGCTGCAAGATGCTGTGGTAGTCATGCTGGTTAAGTATGCCTTCAATTTTGAATAAATCCCCAACAGTGTCACCAGCAAAGCTCCCCCACACCATCACACCTCCTCCTCCTCCATGCTTCACGGTGGGACCCAGGCATGTAAAGTCCATCCGATCACCTTTTCTGCGTCGCACAAAGGCACGGTGGTTGGAACCAAAGATCTCAAATTTGGACTCATCAGACCAAAGCACAGATTTCCACTGGTCTAATGTCCATTCCTTGTGTTCTTTAGCCCAAACAAGTCTCTTCTGTTTGTTGCCTGTCCTTAGCAGTGGTTTCCTAGCAGCCATTTAACCATGAAGGCCTGCTGCACAAAGTCTCCTCTTAACAGTTGTTGTAGAGATGTGTCTGCTGCTAGAACTCTGTGTGGCATTGACCTGGTATCTAATCTGAGCTGCTGTTAACCTGCGATTTCTGAGGCTGGTGACTCAGATAAACTTATCCTCAGAAGCAGATGTGACTCTTGGTCTTCCTTTCCTGGGGCGGTCCTCATGGGAGCCAGTTTCTTTGTAGCACTTGATGGTTTTTGCAAATGAACTTGGGGACACTTTCAAAGTTTTCCCAATTTTTCAGACTGACTGACCTTCATTTCTTAAAGTAATTATGGCCACTTCTTTTTCTTTACTTAGCTGCTTTTTTCTTGCCATAATACAAATTCTAACAGTCTATTCAGTAGGACTATCAGCTGTGTATCCACCAGACTTCTGCTCAACACAACTAATGGTCCCAACCCCATTTATAAGGCAAGAAATCCCACTTATTAAACCTGACAGGGCACACCTGTCAAGTAAAGCCATTTCCGATAACTACTTCTTGAAGCTCATCAAGGGAATGCCAAGAGTGTGCAAAGCAGTTATCAAAGCAAAAGGTGGCTACTTGGGCAGATGAGGGGGGTGCCAGTACAGGGGTAGCACTGCTGCAGCCAGGCATGTCCTCTGAAAGCCGGAGGAGTGACTGCTCCAGTAAGGGGGGAAATAGGAGAGCAGGGCGGTCCAGACAGGTGCTGGTAGTGGGGAACTCAATTATTAGGGGAACAGAGAGGGCAATCTGTCATAAAGACACGGATAGCCAAACGGTGTGCTGCCTACCTGGAGCTCGAGTCCGACACATCGCTGATCGGGTGGACAGATTACTGGGAGGGGCTGGTGAGGACCCAGCGGTCAAGGTGCACATTGGCACAAATGACAAAGTTAGAGGTAGGTGGAAGGTCCTTAAAGAGGATTTCAGGGAATTAGGCTGCAAGCTGAAAGCGAGGACCTCAAAAGTGGTATTTTCCGAAATACTGCCTGTACCACGTGCCACGCCAGAGAGGCAACGGGAGATTAGGGAGGTTAATAAGTGGCTCAAGAATTGGTGTAGGAAGGAGGGGTTTGGGTTCCTGCAGAACTGGGCTGACTTCTCAGTTTGCTACAGGCTCTACACTAGGGACGGGCTGCACCTAAATGGGAAGGGTTCAGCTGTGTTGGGCGAGAAAATGGCTAGAAGGTTGGAGGAGTGTTTAAACTAGGGATTTGGGGGAGGGTATTCATTTTATAGGAGGGGAAGATAGTGCAGATAGAGACCTGGGCACAAATAAGGAAGTTGAGTGTGGCGTTGGCATGGGGGGTGGGGTTAGAACAGTTAATAATTTAAGAAAGAAAAGAGGTACAGAGAGGAACATCAAGTGCATGTATACTAATGCCAGAAGCCTCGCCAACAAAATGGATGAATTAGAACTAATGTTGTTGGAGCATAATTATGACATTGTGGGGATATCTGAAACATGGCTGGATGAGAGCCATGACTGGGCTGTTAACTTGCAGGGTTATAGTCTATTCAGAAATGACCGAATGGATAGGCGAGGGGGAGGGGTGTGTCTATATGTAAAATCGTCCTTAAAACTCATCCGGCGTGATAATATAGGTGAATCTAATGAAAATGTAGAGTCCCTGTGGGTGGAGATAAGGGGAGGGGGAAAAATAATAAATTACTGATAGGGGTTTGTTATAAATCTCCAAAAATAATGGAAGCAATGGAGAATATCCTCGAAAAGCAAATAGATGAAGCTGCGACTCAAGGAGAACTCATTATTATGGGGGACTTCAACCACCCTGAAATAGATTGGGGAACAGAAACCTGCAGTTCCAGCAAAGGTAATCGGTTTTTGACAACTATGAGAGACAATTACCTTTCACAACTGGTTCAGGACCCAACAAGAAGGGGGGCACTGCTAGACCTAATATTAACCAACAGGCCAGACCGCATATCAATTATAAGGGTTGGGGGTCACTTGGGGAATAGTGATCACAAAATAAAAAGTTTTTATGTATCTTTTAATAAGATGTGTAGTAGAGGGGTTACAAGGACACTAAACTTCAGGAGGGCAAATTTCCAACGGATGAGAGAGGATCTTGGTGCAATTAACTGGGACGATATCCTGAGACACAAAAATACACAAAGAAAATGGGAGACATTTATTAGCATCCTGGATAGGACCTGTGCACAGAATATACCGTATGGGAATAAACATACTAGAAATAGGAGGAAACCAATATGGCTAAATAGAGCTGTAAGGGGCGCAATAAGTGACAAAAAGAAAGCATTTAGAGAATTAAAGGAAGTAGGTAGTGATGAGGCATTAAATAAATACAAAAAATTAAATAAATTCTGTAAAAAGCAAATCAAGGCAGCAAAGATTGAGACAGAGAGACTGATTGCCAGAGAGAGTAAAAATAACCCCAAAATATTCTTTAACTACGTAAATAGTAAGAAACTAAAAAATGATAGTGTTGGCCCCCTTAAAAATAGTCTGGGTGAAATGGTGGATGAGGATGAGGAAAAAGCCAATATGCTAAATGACTTTTTTACATCAGTATTTACACAAGAAAATCCCATGGCAGACAAAATGACTAGTGATATAAATTTCCCATTAAATGTCACCTGCTTAACCCAGCAGGAAGTACGGCGGCGTCTAAAAATCACTAAAATTGACAAATCTCCGGGCCCGGATGGGATACACCCCCGAGTACTGCAGGAACTAAGTACAGTCATTGATAGACCATTATTTTTAATCTTTAAAGAGTCCATAATAACAGGGTCTGTACCAAGGGGTGAACCTAGCCTCTCTGCTGCCTGAGGCGAACGGAAAAATGGCGCCCCACAGTCCCTGCTGGAGGGGGGGTGGGAAGGAGGGAGGGAGGAGGGGGGGCGGGCACTTGACCCCGGAGTTTTATAAAAAAAAACAAAAACCTAGCAGCGCAAATCCAGTTACCGTATATACTCGAGTATAAGCCGACCTGAGTAATATAAGCCGAGCCCCCTAATTTTGCCACAAAAAACTGGGAAAACTTAATGACTCGAGTATAAGCCTAGGGTGGAAAATGCAGCAGCTAAGGGGAAATTTCATAAGAAAAAATAGATACCAATAAAAGTAAAATTAATTGAGACATCAGTAGGTTAAGTGTTTTTGAATATCCATATTGAATCAGGAGCCTCATATAATGCTCCATAAAGTTTGATGGGCCCCATTAGATGCTCCATATTAAAATATGCCCCATATAATCCTGCATAAAGGGTAATAAGGGCCCCATAAGATGCTCCATAGAGATATTTGCCCTATATAGTGCTGCACAAGCGTTATGGCATCATTAGAGTGCTCCGTACAGCCACTTGCCCCTTATAGTGCTGCACAAGTGTTATGGCCCCATAAGATGATCCATACAGTCACTACTCCTTATAGTGCTGCACAAACATTATGGCCCCTTACAGATGCTCCATACAGTCACTGCCCCATATAGTGCTGCACAAATGTTATGGCCCCATAAGATACTCCGTACAGCCACTTGCCCCTTATAGTGCTGCACAAGTGTTATGGCCCCATAAGATGCTCCACACAGCCACTTGCCCCTTAAAATCCTGCACAAGTGTTATGGCCCTATAAGATGCTCCGCACAGCCACTTGCCCCTTATAGTGCTGCACAAGTGTTATGGCCCTATAAGATGCTCCGCACAGCCACTTGCCCATTATAGTGCTGCACAAGTGTTATGGCCCCATAAGGTGCTCCGCACAGCCACTTGCCCCATATAGTGCTGCACAAGTGTTATGGCCCCATAAGATGATCCATACAGTCACTGGTCCTTATAGTGCTGCACAAACATTATGGCCCCATACAGATGCTCCATACAGTCACTGCCCAATGTAGTGCTGCACAAATGTTATGGCCCCATAAGATACTCCGTACAGCCACTTGCCCCTTATAGTGCTGCACAACTGTTATGGCCCCATAAGATGCTCCGCACAGCCACTTGCCCCTTATAATGCTGCACAAGTGTTATGGCCACATAAGATGCTCCGCACAGCCACTTGCCCATTATAGTGCTGCACAAGAGTTATGGCCCCATAAGATGCTCCGTACAGTCACTTGCCCCATATAGTGCTGCACAAGTGTTATGGCCCCATAAGATGATCCGTATAGTCACTTGCCCCATATAATGCTGCACAAGTGTTATGGCCCCATAAGATGCTCCGTATAGTCACTTGCCCCATATGCTTTTGCTGCGATAAAAAAAAAAAAATCACATACTCACCTCTCTTCGCTCAGGACCCCGGCACTGGCAATATTTACCTGCTCCTCGTGCGGCTCCGTCTCCAGCACTGACGTTCAGCAGAGGGCGTGCACTGACTACGTCACCGCGCCCTCTGACCTGAGTGTCACTGCCAGAGGACGCTGAAGATGGAGCCGCACTGGAACGAGGAGAGGTAAATATCGCGCAGCGCTGCGCTCCCCCTCCCCGTATACTCACCTACTGCTGGCGCTGCGTCTCTGCTTCTCCCGGCACTGCAGATTCTTCCTGCACTAAGCGGTCACATGGTACCGCTCATTACAGAAATGAATATGCGGCTCCACCCCTATGGGAGGTGGAGCCGCATATTCATTTCTGTAATGAGTGGTACCATGTGACCGCTCAGTGCAGGAAGAATCTGCAGCGTCGGGAGAAGCAGGGACTGCAGGGACTGAGCCGGAGCAGGTGAGTATAATACTATAGAATCTGCCGCCCCCTCTCTTCTGCCGCCTGAGCCAAAGAGCTCAAATCGCCTCATGGTAGCAGCGTCACTGTCTGTACCACAGGACTGGCGTATAGCAAATGTGGTGCCAATATTCAAAAAGGGGACAAAAACTGAACTCGGTAATTATAGGCTAGTAAGCTTAACCTCTACTGTGGGTAAAATCCTGGAGGGCATTCTAAGGGATGCTATGCTGGAGTATCTGAAGAGGAATAACCTCATGACCCAGTATCAGCACGGGTTTACTAGGGACCGTTCATGTCAGACTAATCTGATCAGCTTCTATGAGGAGGTAAGTTCCGGACTGAACCATGGGAACCCAGTGGAAGTAGTGTATATGGACTTTTCAAAAGCTTTTGATATGGTACCACACAAAAGGTTGATACATAAAATGAGAATAATGGGGATAGGGGAAAATTTGTGTAAGTGGGTTAAGAGCTGGCTCAGGGATAGGAAACAAAGGGTGGTTATTAATGGAGCACACTCGGACAGGGTCGCGGTTAGTGGGGTACCACAGGGGTCAGTATTGGGCCCTCTTCTTTTTAACATATTTATTAATGACCTTGTAGGGGGCATTCAGAGCAGAATTTCAATATTTGCAGATGACACTAAACTCTGCAGGGGAATCAATACAGAGGAAGACAATTTTATATTACAGGATGATTTATGTAAACTAGAATCTTGGGCTGATAAATGAGCTTTAATGGGGATAAATGTAAAGTCATGCACTTGGGTAGAAGTAATAAGATGAATAACTATGTGCTTAATTCTAAAACTCTGGGCAAAACCGTTAATGAAAAAGACCTGGGTGTATGGGTGGATGACAAACTCATATTCAGTGGCCAGTGTCAGGCAGCTGCTACAAAGGCAAATAAAATAATGGGATGCATTAAAAGAGGCATAGATGCACATGAGGAGAACATAATTTTACCTCTATACATGTCACTAGTTCGACCACACTTAGAATACTGTGCACAGTTCTGGCCTCCGGTGTATAAGAAAGACATAGCTGAACTAGAGCGGGTGCAGAGGAGAGCAACCAAGGTTATTAGAGGACTGGGGGGTCTGCAATACCAAGATAGGTTATTACACTTGGGGCTATTCAGTTTGGAAAAACGAAGACTAAGGGGTGATCTTATTTTAATGTATAAATATATGAGGGGAAAGTACAAAGACCTTTCTGATGATTTTTTTTAATCATAGACCTGAGACAGGGACAAGGGGGCATCCTCTACGTCTGGAGGAAAGAAGGTTTAAGCATAATAACAGACGTGGATTCTTTACTGTAAGAGCAGTGAGACTATGGAACTCTCTGCCGTATGATGTTGCAATGAGTGATTCATTACTTAAATTTAAGAGGGGACTGGATACCTTTCTGGAAAAGTATAATGTTACAGGGTATATATACTAGATTGCTTGATAGGGCGTTGATCCAGGGAACTAGTCTGATTGCCGTATGTGGAGTTGGGAAGGAATTTTTTCCCCCCAAAGTGGAGCTTACTATTGCCACATGGTTTTTTTTTTGCCTTCCTCTGGATCAACATGTTAGGGCATGTTAGGTTAGGCTATGGGTTGAACTAGATGGACTCAAAGTCTTCCTTCAACCTTAATAACTATGTTACTATGTTACTTTGAAGAACCTAGAATATAAGACATATTTTCCGCTGTTTCACACTTTTTTGCTAAGTATATAATTCCACATGTGTTAATTCATAGTTTTGATGCTATCAGTGTGAATTTACAATTTCATAGTCATGAAAATACAGAAAAATCTTTAAATGAGAAGATGTGTCCAAACTTTTGGGGCCACCGCGTGGGTTATCCTAGTTGCCTCTTATCTGGGTAACGATCATTTTGACTGATTTACGGCGGTTCCCTCTATCTGACTTGTTGTTTATTGACCTGACCTGGGTCACTCAGCCTGTGCGCAGGGCTAGATACTACTTATATCAGCTAGATAGTTCTATGGGGGAGCCTCATACTACCTGGTCCTTGGCTCTTCAACTTTATGGCACTATGCACTTTAAAAGTTAGTAACTGGGCATTAGGATTCCCCACAAGGTGTCTGTTTTCCATCTTTTGCTACCATTCACCCTCTCTTGTATTTGTTTATACAAGGTTTATTTGATAATGTCATTTTTGTATGTTTTTTGTTATGGTTGTTACTTTTTGTGAAATAAAAGATATTTATATATGGACTTGAACTCCATTTTTTCTCCGTTGTATTGAACTAGATGGACTCAAAGTCTTCCTTCAACCTTAATAACTATGTTACTATGTTACTTTGAAGAACCTAGAATATAAGACATATTTTCCGCTGTTTCACACTTTTTTGTTAAGTATATAATTCCACATGTGTTAATTCATAGTTTTGATGCTATCAGTGTGAATTTACAATTTCATAGTCATGAAAATACAGAAAAATCTTTAAATGAGAAGATGTGTCCAAACTTTTGGTCTGTACTGTACATCAGGGGCTCTGCAAACGCAATGTGACACCTGCAGAGCATCCCATCTAAGTCTGCATTCTTAACGGCGCTCCTTCCCTTCTGAGCTCTGCCATGGCCCCAAACGGTGGTTCCCCCCACATATGGGGTATCAGTGTACTTAGGACAAATTGGACAACAACTTTTTGGGTCCAATTTCTCCTGTTACCCTTGGGAAGATACAAAATTGGGGACTAAAAATAATTTTTGTGGAAAAAAAGAATTTTTATTTTCACGGCTCTGCATTGTAAACTGTAGTGAAACACTTGGGGGTTCAAAGTTCTCAACACATCTAGATAAGTTCCTTAGGGGGTCTACTTTCCAAAATGGTGTCACTTGTGGGGGGTTTCAATATTTAGACACATCAGTGGCTCTCCAAACGCGACATGGCGTCCCATCTCAATTCCAGTCAATTTTGCATTGAAAAGTCAAACGGCGCTCCTTCCCTTCCGAACTCTGCCATACGCCCAAACAGTGGTTTACCCCCACATATGGGGTATCAGCATACTCAGGACAAATTGTACAACAAATTCTGGGGTCCAATTTCTTCCGTTACCCTTGGGAAAATAAAAAATTGGGGGCAAAAAGATAATTTTTGTGAAAAAATATGATTTTTTTATTTTTTCGTCTCTTCATTATAAACTTCTGTGAAGCACTTGGTGGGTCAAAGAGCTCACCACACATCTAGATAAGTTCCTTAGGGGTCTAATTTCCAAAATGGTGTCACTTGTGGGGAATTCAATGTTTAGGCACATCAGGGGCTCTCCAAACTCGACATGGCATCCTAACTCAATTCCAGTCAATTTTGCATTGAAAAGTCAAATGGCGCTCCTTCCCTTCCGAGCTCTTCCATGCGCCCAAACAGTGGTTTACCCCCACATATATGATATCAACATACTCAGAACAAATTGTGCAACAACTTTCGGGGTCCAATTTCTCCTCTTACCTTTGGTAAAATAAAACAAATTGGAGCTGAAGTAAATTTTTGTGAAAAAAAGTTAAATGTTCATTTTTTTTAAACATTCCAAATTTTCCTGTGAAATACCTGAAGGGTTAATAAACTTCTTGAATGTGGCTTTGAGCACCATGAGGGGTACAGTTTTTAGAATGGTGTCACACTTGGGTATTTTCTATCACATAGACCCCTCAAAGTGACTTCAAATGTGATGCAGTCCCTAAAAAAAAAAATGGTGTTGTAAAAATGAGAAATTGCTGGTCAACTTTTAACCCTTATAACTCCCTAACAAAAAAAAATTGGTTCCAAAATTGTGCTAATGTAAAGTAGACATGTGGGAAATGTTACTTATTAAGTATTTTGTGTCACATATCTCTGTGATTTAAGGGCATAAAAATTCAAAGTTGGAAAATTGCAAAATTTTCACAATTGTCGCCAAATTTTAATTTTTTTCAGAAATAAGCGCAGCTAATATCAAAGAAATTTTACCACTATCAGGAAGTAGAATATATCACGAGAAACCATTCTCAGAATCAAAAGGATCCGTTGAAGCATTCCAGAGTTATAACCTCATAAAGGGACAGTGGTCAGAATTGTAAAAATTGGCCTGGTCATTACCGTGCAAATCACCCTTGGGGGTAAAGGGGTTAACGTTGAGAAACGCTTCAAAAACGCTGCGTCTGAACTAAGCCTAAGTGGGGGAGGAAATTTACGGTCTGGGGTTAAATATTTGGCCTTACAGGCAAGTCATTAACCTACAAAGGATGTACCTTGACATATTTCCCAGAAAACTCAGTTTTAGTTTTGTTTTAATGTGTTTTTTGTTGCACCGGAAAAAATGGCATGAAACTCGGAAAAAAATATTTACAGCTGTAAACTAGGAGTCAGGAAAGCTTCCAGGGGCGATCCCCATGATGTCCCTGTGTCTTTTGAGCAGTGCTTCCATCATTTTCAGACATTTTTAGACCTTAAAAGGACCCCCGGGGGGGGAATCGCAGTAAAAATACTTGGGTCTCCCATAGACTTACATTGGGCTCGTTGTTCTGGCCGAGTACCCGAGTATTCCAATCTGCTCGAACCGAGCAACGAGCATTTTAGTGCTTGCTCATCACTACTTCTTATACTCTCCTGACTCACCACGCCCCCTCTCTGCAGGTCATGGGTCTCCTCCGTCCTCAATTTCCTTCCCCCTGCAATAGGAGGTTCGGCCCCAGCAGTTCCGGCGCTTCAGCGGCATCTGAAGCTTGGTTCTCTCTTCTACACCCCCGCTCTTTAGCTTGCCATCCCACGGGTGAGAGCGCTTTCACCAAGAGTCCACATTTCTTAACTTCTTGGCTGATTTGTTGCCAAATAAATTGATCGTACTCATAACGGGTGGGAGGCACTCCAGCCGTCATTCGCTCTGATCGTTGTAAAACGGGTTGACTGATGAAAAGTGGGGAGCTACTTTGGTCCAGTAAATGGCGGTGTTTGTTCACAGGTCTCAGTCTCTTCCATCCATCTCGTCACACAGCTAAGGCTCAGAGATAGCTCCAACGCCCTTATCGATGTTGTGCATGGTTTGCAAAGCTTGAAGACACAAAAGCGCACAGAGAGGTAAAAAAAATACTCTGTTGTAAAAAAGTCACAGTAAATAAGCAAGTGCTAGTCAAAAAATGAAAAAATACAGGGTATTTAGTTAATACGTTTTTTTGCAAAAAAAGTATGTTAAGCTGCTCCACCAATCACCAAGGTATACCCATAATAGAGCAGTCCTATCTAATGTATATAATCCCTATCTGATGTATTTAAAAACCTGATCATCTGTATAGTACCTGTATGAGCAGGGTTCAGAGAGAAAATATCCATGTAGAACATGCAGGATGGAACAGCTACAATGCAAGTGACCCACAGAGGAGTGGTGGACTCCCTAGTCTTGTAAAAACAAGAGAACAATTATAAAACCAAAAACACATGGGCTACTTGCACAGTGAACAAGTCTGTAGAAACGTGTTCACACCACCAAAGAACTTGAAGACACAAAAGCACACAGAGAGGTAAAAAAAATACGCTGTGGTAAAAAAGTCACAGTAAATAAGCAAGTGCTAGTCAAAAAATGAAAAAATACAGGGTATTTAGTTAATACGTTTTTTTGCAAAAAAAGTATGTTAAGCTGCTCCACCAATTGCCAAGGTATACCCTGTTGTGATAGGCAATTCAGTAACACAATGTACATAGCGATCAGAGCACATACAGTGATCTGACAATAACCCAAAATAACAGAACGAGCTCTGAGACGTGGGAACTCTGCAGACCGCAATCCCTGATCCTCTCCAAACACAACTAGAGGCAGCCGTGGATTGCGCCTAACGCTACCTATGCAACTCGGCACAGCCTGAGAAACTAACTAGCCTGAAGATAGAAAAATAAGCCTACCTTGCCTCAGAGAAATACCCCAAAGGAAAAGGCAGCCCCCCACATATAATGACTGTGAGTAAGATGAAAAGACAAACGTAAGGATGAAATAGATTCAGCAAAGTGAGGCCCGATATTCTAGACAGAACGAGGATAGGAGAGATAACTTTGCGGTCTACACAAAACCCTAAAGAAAACCACGCAAAGGGGGCAAAAAGACCCTCCGTACCGAACTAACGGCACGGAGGTACACCCCCTGCGTCCCAGAGCTTCCAGCAAAACAAATAGCTGGACAGAAAAAATAGCAACAAATAGCAAAGAAGCACTTAGCTATGCAGAGCAGCAGGCCACAGGAATGATCCAGAGATACACAAGTCCAACACTGGAACATTGACAGGAAGCATGGATCAAAGCATTAGGTGGAGTTAAGTAGAGAAGCAGCTAACGAGCTAACCAGATCACCTGAGGGAGGAAACTCAGAAGCTGCAGTACCACTTTCCTCCACAAACGGAAGCTCCCAGAGAGAATCAGCCGAAGTACCACTTGTGACCACAGGAGTGAACTCTGCCACAGAATTCACAACAGTACCCCCCCCCCTTGAGGAGGGGTCACCGAACCCTCACCAGAGCCCCCAGGCCGACCAGGATGAGCCACATGAAAGGCACGAACAAGATCGGGAGCATGGACATCAGAGGCAAAGACCCAGGAATTATCTTCCTGAGCATAACCCTTCCATTTAACCAGATACTGGAGTTTCCGTCTTGAAACACGAGAATCCAAAATCTTCTCCACAATATACTCCAATTCCCCCTCCACCAAAACCGGGGCAGGAGGCTCAACAGATGGAACCATAGGTGCCACGTATCTCCGCAACAATGACCTATGGAATACGTTATGTATGGAAAAAGAATCTGGGAGGGTCAGACGAAAAGACACAGGATTAAGAACCTCAGAAATCCTATACGGACCAATAAAACGAGGTTTAAACTTAGGAGAGGAAACCTTCATAGGAATATGACGAGAAGATAACCAAACCAGATCCCCAACACGAAGTCGGGGACCCACACGGCGTCTGCGATTAGCGAAAAGTTGAGCCTTCTCCTGGGACAAGGTCAAATTGTCCACTACCTGAGTCCAAATCTGCTGCAACCTGTCCACCACAGTATCCACACCAGGACAGTCCGAAGACTCAACCTGTCCTGAAGAGAAACGAGGATGGAACCCAGAATTGCAGAAAAACGGCGAAACCAAGGTGGCCGAGCTGGCCCGATTATTAAGAGCGAACTCAGCCAAAGGCAAAAAGGACACCCAGTCATCCTGATCAGCAGAAACAAAGCATCTCAGATATGTTTCCAAGGTCTGATTGGTTCGTTCGGTCTGGCCATTAGTCTGCGGATGGAAAGCCGAGGAAAAAGACAAGTCAATGCCCATCCTACCACAAAAGGCTCGCCAAAACCTCGAAACAAACTGGGAACCTCTGTCAGAAACAATATTCTCTGGAATGCCATGCAAACGAACCACATGTTGGAAGAACAAAGGCACCAAATCAGAGGAGGAAGGCAATTTAGACAAGGGTACCAGATGGACCATCTTAGAAAAGCGATCACAGACCACCCAAATGACTGACATCTTTTGAGAAACGGGAAGGTCAGAAATAAAATCCATAGAGATATGTGTACAAGGCCTCTTCGGGACCGGCAAGGGCAAAAGCAACCCACTGGCATGAGAACAGCAGGGCTTAGCCCGAGCACAAATCCCACAGGACTGCACAAAAGTACGCACATCCCGCGACAGAGACGGCCACCAAAAGGATCTAGCCACTAACTCTCTGGTACCAAAGATTCCAGGATGACCAGCCAACACTGAACAATGAAGTTCAGAGATAACTCTATTCGTCCACCTATCAGGGACAAACAGTTTCTCCGCTGGGCAACAATCAGGTTTATTAGCCTGAAATTTTTGCAGCACCCGACGCAAATCAGGGGAGATGGCAGACACAATTACTCCTTCCTTGAGGATACCCGCCGGCTCAGATAAACCCGGAGAGTTGGGCACAAAACTCCTAGACAGAGCATCCGCCTTCACATTTTTAGAGCCCGGAAGGTACGAAATCACAAAGTCAAAACGGGCAAAAAACAACGACCAACGAGCTTGTCTAGGATTCAAGCGCTTGGCAGACTCGAGATAAGTCAAGTTCTTATGATCAGTCAATACCACCACGCGATGCTTAGCTCCTTCAAGCCAATGACGCCACTCCTCGAATGCCCACTTCATGGCCAGCAACTCTCGGTTGCCCACATCATAATTTCGCTCAGCAGGCGAAAACTTCCTGGAAAAGAAAGCGCATGGTTTCATCACTGAGCAACCAGGACCTCTCTGTGACAAAACAGCCCCTGCTCCAATCTCAGAAGCATCAACCTCGACCTGGAACGGAAGAGAAACATCTGGTTGACACAACACAGGGGCAGAAGAAAAACGACGCTTCAACTCTTGAAAAGCCTCCACAGCAGCAGAAGACCAATTGACCAAATCAGCACCCTTCTTGGTCAAATCGGTCAATGGTTTGGCAACACTAGAAAAATTGCAGATGAAGCGACGATAAAAATTAGCAAAGCCCAGGAACTTTTGCAGACTTTTCAGAGATGTCGGCTGAGTCCAATCATGGATGGCTTGGACCTTAACCGGATCCATCTCGATAGTAGAAGGGGAAAAGATGAACCCCAAAAATGAAACCTTCTGCACACCAAAGAGGCACTTTGATCCCTTCACAAACAAAGAATTAGCACGCAGGACCTGAAAAACCGTTCTGACCTGCTTCACATGAGACTCCCAATCATCCGAGAAGATCAAAATGTCATCCAAGTACACAATCAGGAATTTATCCAGGTACTCACGGAAGATGTCATGCATAAAGGATTGAAACACTGATGGAGCATTGGCAAGTCCGAATGGCATCACTAGATACTCAAAATGACCCTCGGGCGTATTAAATGCAGTTTTCCATTCATCGCCTTGCCTGATTCTCACCAGATTATACGCACCACGAAGATCTATCTTAGTGAACCAACTAGCCCCCTTAATCCGAGCAAACAAATCAGATAACAATGGCAAGGGGTACTGAAATTTAACAGTGATCTTATTAAGAAGGCGGTAATCTATACACGGTCTCAGCGAACCATCCTTCTTGGCTAAAAAAAAAAAAACACCAAAAACAGGCAAAGATGCTTACCTGTCTAAACAGGCCTCAATACAAATGCACAAGCAGGGTGCAGCGGACCCAAACAAAATAGCAAATGCACAGGTGCGATACCTAATGAAACAGCCAGCCTTCAATAAGGGTTTGGCCGTGTGGTACACCAATGCACTAAGATAAAATACTCTGTATGTGGCGTGTTCACACAAGGAATGCAAAGCGTCTGGCTGCAGCCTATTCATGACGCCATATGGCGGGCTGCCCAGTGCTAAAATGCATCCTGTGTGAACAGAGGCCACAGTGTACAGAACAATTCGGGCCCAGCTGCACCCTGCAAAAAATATACGTGCAAAAAAACATATAAATATATGTAAGGTCTTAGTTGATATTAGGGCCATAATATGGAAGCTGGCAACCCACGCCAAGGGTCCTTACGTATTGCCAGTCCTACTCTAACATGAAAAACACCAAAAAAGGACACATTCAAGAAAAAACACCAAAAACAGGCAAAGATGCTTACCTGTCTAAACAGGCCTCAATACAAATGCACAAGCAGGGTGCAGCGGACCCAAACAAAATAGCAAATGCACAGGTGCGATACCTAATGAAACAGCCAGCCTTCAATAAGGGTTTGGCCGTGTGGTACACCAATGCACTAAGATAAAATACTCTGTATGTGGCGTGTTCACACAAGGAATGCAAAGCGTCTGGCTGCAGCCTATTAATGACGCCATATGGCGGGCTGCCCAGTGCTAAAATGCATCCTGTGTGAACAGAGGCCACAGTGTACAGAACAATTCGGGCCCAGCTGCACCCTGCAAAAAATATACGTGCAAAAAAACATATAAATATATGTAAGGTCTTAGTTGATATTAGGGCCATAATATGGAAGCTGGCAACCCACGCCAAGGGTCCTTACGTATTGCCAGTCCTACTCTAACATGAAAAACACCAAAAAAGGACACATTCAAGAAAAAACACCAAAAACAGGCAAAGATGCTTACCTGTCTAAACAGGCCTCAATACAAATGCACAAGCAGGGTGCAGCGGACCCAAACAAAATAGCAAATGCACAGGTGCGATACCTAATGAAACAGCCAGCCTTCAATAAGGGTTTGGCCGTGTGGTACACCAATGCACTAAGATAAAATACTCTGTATGTGGCGTGTTCACACAAGGAATGCAAAGCGTCTGGCTGCAGCCTATTAATGACGCCATATGGCGGGCTGCCCAGTGCTAAAATGCATCCTGTGTGAACAGAGGCCACAGTGTACAGAACAATTCGGGCCCAGCTGCACCCTGCAAAAAATATACGTGCAAAAAAACATATAAATATATGTAAGGTCTTAGTTGATATTAGGGCCATAATATGGAAGCTGGCAACCCACGCCAAGGGTCCTTACGTATTGCCAGTCCTACTCTAACATGAAAAACACCAAAAAAGGACACATTCAAGAAAAAACACCAAAAACAGGCAAAGATGCTTACCTGTCTAAACAGGCCTCAATACAAATGCACAAGCAGGGTGCAGCGGACCCAAACAAAATAGCAAATGCACAGGTGCGATACCTAATGAAACAGCCAGCCTTCAATAAGGGTTTGGCCGTGTGGTACACCAATGCACTAAGATAAAATACTCTGTATGTGGCGTGTTCACACAAGGAATGCAAAGCGTCTGGCTGCAGCCTATTAATGACGCCATATGGCGGGCTGCCCAGTGCTAAAATGCATCCTGTGTGAACAGAGGCCACAGTGTACAGAACAATCCTTCTTGGCTACAAAAAAGAACCCTGCTCCTAATGGCGACGATGACGGGCGAATATGCCCCTTCTCCAGGGATTCCTTCACATAACTGTGCATAGCGGTGTGCTCAGGCACGGATAAATTAAACAGTCGACCTTTTGGGAATTTACTACCAGGAATCAAATTGATAGCACAATCACAATCCCTATGCGGAGGTAGGGCATCGGACTTGGGTTCATCAAATACATCCCGGTAATCAGACAAGAACTCTGGAACCTCAGAAGGGGTGGATGACGAAATTGACAGAAATGGAACATCACCATGTACCCCCTGACAACCCCAGCTGGACACCAACATGGAATTCCAATCCAATACTGGATTATGGGCTTGTAGCCATGGCAACCCCAACACGACCACATCATGCAGATTATGCAACACCAGAAAGCGAATAACCTCCTGATGTGCAGGAGCCATGCACATGGTCAGCTGGGTCCAGTATTGAGGCTTATTCTTGGCCAAAGGTGTAGCATCAATTCCTCTCAATGGAATAGGACACTGCAAGGGCTCCAAGAAAAACCCACAACGTTTAGCATAATCCAAGTCCATCAAATTCAGGGCAGCGCCTGAATCCACAAACGCTATGACAGAATACGACGACAAGGAGCATATCAAGGTAACGGACAGAAGAAATTTTGACTGTACAGTACCAATGGCCGCAGACCTAGCGAACCGCTTAGTGCCCTTAGGACAATCAGAGATAGCATGAGTGGAATCACCACAGTAGAAACACAGCCCATTCAGACGTCTGTGTTCTTGCCGTTCAACTCTGGTCATAGTCCTATCGCACTGCATAGGCTCAGGTTTAATCTCAGGTAATACCGCCAAATGGTGAACAGATTTACGCTCACGCAAGCGTCGACCGATCTGAATGGCCAAAGACGTAGACTCATTCAAACCAGCGGGCATAGGAAATCCCACCATGACATCCTTAATGGCTTTAGAGAGACCCTTTCTGAAAATGGCTGCAAGCGCAGATTCATTCCATTGAGTGAGCACGGACCATTTTCTAAATTTCTGGCAATATAGCTCTATCCCATCCTGAGCCTGACAAAAAGCCAGCAAAGTCTTTTCTGCCTGATCTACTGAATTAGGCTCATCGTACAGCAATCCAAGTGCCAGGAAAAACGCATCGATATTACTTAATGCAGGATCTCCTGACGCAAGAGAAAATGCCCAGTCCTGAGGTCGCCACGCAAAAAAGAAATGATGATCCTAACCTGTTGCGCTGGGTCACCAGAGGAGCGAGGTTTCAAAGCCAGAAACAGTTTACAATTATTCTTGAAATTCAGAAATTTAGTTCTATCTCCAAAAAACAAATCTGGAATAGGAATTCTCGGTTCTAACAAAGAATTCTGAACCACAAAATTTTGAATATCTTGAACTCTTGCCGTGAGCTGATCTACACATGAAGACAGACCTTTAATGTCCATTGTAACACCTGTGTCCAGAACCACCCAAATGTCTAGGGGAAAAAAAAGACAAATCACAGTGCAAAGGAAAAAAAATGGTCTCAGAACTTCTTTTTTCCCTCTATTGAGAATCATTAGTACTTTTGGCTTCCTGTACTGTTGTGATAGGCAATTCAGTAACACAATGTACATAGCGATCAGAACACATACAGTGATCTGACAATAACCCAAAATAACAGAACGAGCTCTGAGACGTGGGAACTCTGCAGACCGCAATCCCTGATCCTCTCCAAACACAACTAGAGGCAGCCGTGGATTGCGCCTAACGCTACCTATGCAACTCGGCACAGCCTGAGAAACTAACTAGCCTGAAGATAGAAAAATAAGCCTACCTTGCCTCAGAGAAATACCCCAAAGGAAAAGGCAGCCCCCCACATATAATGACTGTGAGTAAGATGAAAAGACAAACGTAAGGATGAAATAGATTCAGCAAAGTAAGGCCCGATATTCTAGACAGAACGAGGATAGGAAAGATAACTTTGCGGTCTACACAAAACCCTAAAGAAAACCACGCAAAGGGGGCAAAAAGACCCTCCGTACCGAACTAACGGCACGGAGGTACACCCCCTGCGTCCCAGAGCTTCCAGCAAAACAAATAGACAAGCTGGACAGAAAAAATAGCAACAAATAGCAAAGAAGCACTTAGCTATGCAGAGCAGCAGGCCACAGGAATGATCCAGAGATACACAAGTCCAACACTGGAACATTGACAGGAAGCATGGATCAAAGCATTAGGTGGAGTTAAGTAGAGAAGCAGCTAACGAGCTCACCAGATCACCTGAGGGAGGAAACTCAGAAGCTGCAGTACCACTTTCCTCCACAAACGGAAGCTCCCAGAGAGAATCAGCCGAAGTACCACTTGTGACCACAGGAGTGAACTCTGCCACAGAATTCACAACAGTACCCCCCCCCCTTGAGGAGGGGTCACCGAACCCTCACCAGAGCCCCCAGGCCGACCAGGATGAGCCACATGAAAGGCACGAACAAGATCGGGAGCATGGACATCAGAGGCAAAGACCCAGGAATTATCTTCCTGAGCATAACCCTTCCATTTAACCAGATACTGGAGTTTCCGTCTTGAAACACGAGAATCCAAAATCTTCTCCACAATATACTCCAATTCCCCCTCCACCAAAACCGGGGCAGGAGGCTTAACAGATGGAACCATAGGTGCCACGTATCTCCGCAACAATGACCTATGGAATACGTTATGTATGGAAAAAGAATCTGGGAGGGTCAGACGAAAAGACACAGGATTAAGAACCTCAGAAATCCTATACGGACCAATAAAACGAGGTTTAAACTTAGGAGAGGAAACCTTCATAGGAATATGACGAGAAGATAACCAAACCAGATCCCCAACACGAAGTCGGGGACCCACACGGCGTCTGCGATTAGCGAAAAGTTGAGCCTTCTCCTGGGACAAGGTCAAATTGTCCACTACCTGAGTCCAAATCTGCTGCAACCTGTCCACCACAGTATCCACACCAGGACAGTCCGAAGACTCAACCTGTCCTGAAGAGAAACGAGGATGGAACCCAGAATTGCAGAAAAACGGCGAAACCAAGGTAGCCGAGCTGGCCCGATTATTAAGAGCGAACTCAGCCAAAGGCAAAAAGGACACCCAGTCATCCTGATCAGCAGAAACAAAGCATCTCAGATATGTTTCCAAGGTCTGATTGGTTCGTTCGGTCTGGCCATTAGTCTGCGGATGGAAAGCCGAGGAAAAAGACAAGTCAATGCCCATCCTACCACAAAAGGCTCGCCAAAACCTCGAAACAAACTGGGAACCTCTGTCAGAAACAATATTCTCTGGAATGCCATGCAAACGAACCACATGTTGGAAGAACAAAGGCACCAAATCAGAGGAGGAAGGCAATTTAGACAAGGGTACCAGATGGACCATCTTAGAAAAGCGATCACAGACCACCCAAATGACTGACATCTTTTGAGAAACGGGAAGGTCAGAAATAAAATCCATAGAGATATGTGTACAAGGCCTCTTCGGGACCGGCAAGGGCAAAAGCAACCCACTGGCATGAGAACAGCAGGGCTTAGCCCGAGCACAAATCCCACAGGACTGCACAAAAGTACGCACATCCCGCGACAGAGACGGCCACCAAAAGGATCTAGCCACTAACTCTCTGGTACCAAAGATTCCAGGATGACCAGCCAACACCGAACAATGAAGTTCAGAGATAACTCTATTCGTCCACCTATCAGGGACAAACAGTTTCTCCGCTGGGCAACGATCAGGTTTATTAGCCTGAAATTTTTGCAGCACCCGCCGCAAATCAGGGGAGATGGCAGACACAATTACTCCTTCCTTGAGGATACCCACCGGCTCAGATAAACCCGGAGAGTCGGGCACAAAACTCCTAGACAGAGCATCCGCCTTCACATTTTTAGAGCCCGGAAGGTACGAAATCACAAAGTCAAAACGGGCAAAAAACAACGACCAACGAGCTTGTCTCGGATTCAAGCGCTTGGCAGACTCGAGATAAGTCAAGTTCTTATGATCAGTCAATACCACCACGCGATGCTTAGCTCCTTCAAGCCAATGACGCCACTCCTCGAATGCCCACTTCATGGCCAGCAACTCTCGGTTGCCCACATCATAATTTCGCTCAGCAGGCGAAAACTTCCTGGAAAAGAAAGCGCATGGTTTCATCACTGAGCAACCAGGACCTCTCTGTGACAAAACAGCCCCTGCTCCAATCTCAGAAGCATCAACCTCGACCTGGAACGGAAGAGAAACATCTGGTTGACACAACACAGGGGCAGAAGAAAAACGACGCTTCAACTCTTGAAAAGCCTCCACAGCAGCAGAAGACCAATTGACCAAATCAGCACCCTTCTTGGTCAAATCGGTCAATGGTTTGGCAACACTAGAAAAATTGCAGATGAAGCGACGATAAAAATTAGCAAAGCCCAGGAACTTTTGCAGACTTTTCAGAGATGTCGGCTGAGTCCAATCATGGATGGCTTGGACCTTAACCGGATCCATCTCGATAGTAGAAGGGGAAAAGATGAACCCCAAAAATGAAACCTTCTGCACACCAAAGAGGCACTTTGATCCCTTCACAAACAAAGAATTAGCATGCAGGACCTGAAAAACCGTTCTGACCTGCTTCACATGAGACTCCCAATCATCCGAGAAGATCAAAATGTCATCCAAGTACACAATCAGGAATTTATCCAGGTACTCACGGAAGATGTCATGCATAAAGGATTGAAACACTGATGGAGCATTGGCAAGTCCGAACGGCATCATTAGATACTCAAAATGACCCTCGGGCATATTAAATGCAGTTTTCCATTCATCGCCTTGCCTGATTCTCACCAGATTATACGCACCACGAAGATCTATCTTAGTGAACCAACTAGCCCCCTTAATCCGAGCAAACAAATCAGATAACAATGGCAAGGGGTACTGAAATTTAACAGTGATCTTATTAAGAAGGCGGTAATCTATACACGGTCTCAGCGAACCATCCTTCTTGGCTACAAAAAAGAACCCTGCTCCTAATGGCGACGATGACGGGCGAATATGCCCCTTCTCCAGGGATTCCTTCACATAACTGTGCATAGCGGTGTGCTCAGGCACGGATAAATTAAACAGTCGACCTTTTGGGAATTTACTACCAGGAATCAAATTGATAGCACAATCACAATCCCTATGCGGAGGTAGGGCATCGGACTTGGGCTCATCAAATACATCCCGGTAATCAGACAAGAACTCTGGAACCTCAGAAGGGGTGGATGACGAAATTGACAGAAATGGAACATCACCATGTACCCCCTGACAACCCCAGCTGGACACCAACATGGAATTCCAATCCAATACTGGATTATGGGCTTGTAGCCATGGCAACCCCAACACGACCACATCATGCAGATTATGCAACACCAGAAAGCGAATAACCTCCTGATGTGCAGGAGCCATGCACATGGTCAGCTGGGTCCAGTATTGAGGCTTATTCTTGGCCAAAGGTGTAGCATCAATTCCTCTCAATGGAATAGGACACTGCAAGGGCTCCAAGAAAAACCCACAACGTTTAGCATAATCCAAGTCCATCAAATTCAGGGCAGCGCCTGAATCCACAAACGCTATGACAGAATACGACGACAAGGAGCATATCAAGGTAACGGACAGAAGAAATTTTGACTGTACAGTACCAATGGCCGCAGACCTAGCGAACCGCTTAGTGCCCTTAGGACAATCAGAGATAGCATGAGTGGAATCACCACAGTAGAAACACAGCCCATTCAGACGTCTGTGTTCTTGCCGTTCAACTCTGGTCATAGTCCTATCGCACTGCATAGGCTCAGGTTTAATCTCAGGTAATACCGCCAAATGGTGCACAGATTTACGCTCACGAAAGCGTCGACCGATCTGAATGGCCAAAGACATAGACTCATTCAAACCAGCGGGCATAGGAAATCCCACCATGACATCCTTAATGGCTTCAGAGAGACCCTTTCTGAAAATGGCTGCAAGCGCAGATTCATTCCATTGAGTGAGCACGGACCATTTTCTAAATTTCTGGCAATATAGCTCTATCCCATCCTGAGCCTGACAAAGAGCCAGCAAATTCTTTTCTGCCTGATCTACTGAATTAGGCTCATCGTACAGCAATCCAAGCGCCAGGAAAAACGCATCGATATTACTTAATGCAGGATCTCCTGACGCAAGAGAAAATGCCCAGTCCTGAGGGTCGCCACGCAAAAAAGAAATGATGATCCTAACCTGTTGCGCTGGGTCACCAGAGGAGCGAGGTTTCAAAGCCAGAAACAGTTTACAATTATTCTTGAAACTCAGAAATTTAGTTCTATCTCCAAAAAACAAATCTGGAATAGGAATTCTCGGTTCTAACAAAGAATTCTGAACCACAAAATTTTGAATATCTTGAACTCTTGCCGTGAGCTGATCTACACATGAAGACAGACCTTTAATGTCCATTGTAACACCTGTGTCCAGAACCACCCAAATGTCTAGGGGAAAAAAAAGACAAATCACAGTGCAAAGGAAAAAAAATGGTCTCAGAACTTCTTTTTTCCCTCTATTGAGAATCATTAGTACTTTTGGCTTCCTGTACTGTTGTGATAGGCAATTCAGTAACACAATGTACATAGCGATCAGAGCACATACAGTGATCTGACAATAACCCAAAATAACAGAACGAGCTCTGAGACGTGGGAACTCTGCAGACCGCAATCCCTGATCCTCTCCAAACACAACTAGAGGCAGCCGTGGATTGCGCCTAACGCTACCTATGCAACTCGGCACAGCCTGAGAAACTAACTAGCCTGAAGATAGAAAAATAAGCCTACCTTGCCTCAGAGAAATACCCCAAAGGAAAAGGCAGCCCCCCACATATAATGACTGTGAGTAAGATGAAAAGACAAACGTAAGGATGAAATAGATTCAGCAAAGTAAGGCCCGATATTCTAGACAGAACGAGGATAGGAAAGATAACTTTGCGGTCTACACAAAACCCTAAAGAAAACCACGCAAAGGGGGCAAAAAGACCCTCCGTACCGAACTAACGGCACGGAGGTACACCCCCTGCGTCCCAGAGCTTCCAGCAAAACAAATAGACAAGCTGGACAGAAAAAATAGCAACAAATAGCAAAGAAGCACTTAGTTATGCAGAGCAGCAGGCCACAGGAATGATCCAGAGATACACAAGTCCAACATTGGAACATTGACAGGAAGCATGGATCAAAGCATTAGGTGGAGTTAAGTAGAGAAGCAGCTAACGAGCTCACCAGATCACCTGAGGGAGGAAACTCAGAAGCTGCAGTACCACTTTCCTCCACAAACGGAAGCTCCCAGAGAGAATCAGCCGAAGTACCACTTGTGACCACAGGAGTGAACTCTGCCACAGAATTCACAACAATACCCATAATAGAGCAGTCCTATCTAATGTATATAATCCCTATCTGATGTATTTAAAAACCTGATCATCTGTATAGTACCTGTATGAGCAGGGTTCAGAGAGAAAATATCCATGTAGAACATGCAGGATGCAACAGCTACAATGCAAATGACCCACAGAGGAGTGGTGGACTCCCCAGTCTTGTATAAACAAGAGAACAATGATAAAACCAAAAACACATGGGCTACTTGCACAGTGAACAAGTCTGTAGAAACCTGTTCACACGACCAAAGAACTTGAAGACACAAAAGCGCACAGAGAGGTAAAAAAAATACTCTGTTGTAAAAAAGTCACAGTAAATAAGCAAGTGCTAGTCAAAAAATGAAAAAATACAGGGTATTTAGTTAATACGTTTTTTTGCAAAAAAAGTATGTTAAGTTGCTCCACCAATCGCCAAGGTATACCCATAATAGAGCAGTCCTATCTAATGTATATAATCCCTATCTGATGTATTTAAAAACCCTGATCATCTGTATAGTACCTGTATGAGCAGGGTTCAGAGAGAAAATATCCATGTAGAACATGCAGGATGGAACAGTTACAATGCAAATGACCCACAGGGGAGTGGTGGACTCCCCAGTCTTGTATAAACAAGAGAACAATTATAAAACCAAAAACACATGGGCTACTTGCACAGTGAACAAGTCTGTAGAAACCTGTTCACACCACCAAAGAACTTGAAGACAGAAAAGCGCACAGAGAGGTAAAAATATACTCTGTTGTAAAAAAAAGTCACAGTAAATAAGCAAGTGCTAGTCAAAAAATGAAAAAATACAGGGTATTTAGTTAATACGTTTTTTTTTGCAAAAAAATTATGTTAAGCTGCTCCACCAATCGCCAAGGTATACCCATAATAGAGCAGTCCTATCTAATGTATATAATCCCTATCTGATGTACTTAAAAACCTGATCATCTGTATAGTACCTGTATGAGCAGGGTTCAGAGAGAAAATATCCACGTAGAACATGCAGGATGGAACAGCTACAATGCAAATGACCCACAGAGGAGTGGTGGACTCCCCAGTCTTGTATAACCAAGAGAACAATTATAAAACCAAAAACACATGGGCTACTTGCACAGTGAACAAGTCTGTAGAAACCTGTTCACACCACCAAAGAACTTGAAGACACAAAAGCGCACAGAGAGGTAAAAAAATACTCTGTTGTAAAAAAGTCACAGTAAATAAGCAAGTGCTAGTCAAAAAATGAAAAAATACAGGGTATTTAGTTAATACGTTTTTCTGCAAAAAAAGTATGTTATGCTGCTCCACCAATCGCCAAGGTATACCCATAATAGAGCAGTCCTATCTAATGTATATAATCCCTATCTGATGTATTTAAAAACCTGATCATCTGTATAGTACCTGTATGAGCAGGGTTCAGAGAGAAAATATCCATGTAGAACATGCAGGATGGAACAGCTACAATGCAAATGACCCACAGAGGAGTGGTGGACTCCCCAGTCTTGTATAAACAAGAGAACAATTATAAAACCAAAAACGCATGGGCTACTTGCACAGTGAACAAGTCTGTAGAAACCTGTTCACACCACCAAAGAACTTGAAGACACATAAGCACACAGAGAGGTAAAAAAAATACTCTGTTGTAAAAAAGTCACAGTAAATAAGCAAGTGCTAGTCAAAAAATGAAAAAATACAGGGTATTTAGTTAATACGTTTTTTTTGCAAAAAAGGTATGTTAAGCTGCTCCACCAATCGCCAAGGTATACCCATAATAGAGCAGTCCTATCTAATGTATATAATCCCTATCTGATGTATTTAAAAACCTGATCATCTGTATAGTACCTGTATGAGCAGGGTTCAGAGAGAAAATATCCATGTAGAACATGCAGGATGGAACAGCTACAATGCAAATGACCCACAGGGGAGTGGTGGACTCCCCAGTCTTGTATAAACAAGAGAACAATTATAAAACCAAAAACACATGGGCTACTTGCACAGTGAACAAGTCTGTAGAAACCTGTTCACACCACCAAAGAACGTGAAGACACAAAAGCGCACAGAGAGGTTTTATAATGGTTTGCAAAGCTACTTGAGGTGAGCACAATTGCACAGCTCCTTTTTTTTTATTGCTGACAAGCAAGAACAAAACCCCAAAACATTAGTGACCAATATAGCCACCTTTCTTTATGATGACACTCAACAGGCTTCCACCCATAGATTCTGTCAGTTGCTTGATCTGTTTACAATCAACATTGCGTACAGCAGCCACCACAGCCTCCCAGACACTGTTCCGAGAGGTGTACTGTTTTCCCTCCCTGTAGATCTCACATTTTATGAGGGACCACAGGTTCTCTATGGGGTTCAGATCAGGTGAACAAGGGGGCCATGTCATTATTTTTTCTTTGAGACCTTTATTGGCCAGCCACGCTGTGGAGTAGTTGGAGGCATGTGATGGAGCATTGTCATGCATGAAAATCATGTTTCTCTTGAACGATACCGACTTCTTCCTGTACCACTGCTTGAAGAAGTTGTCTTCCAGAAACTGGCAGTAGGTCTGGGAGTTGAGCTTCACTCCATCCTCAACCCGAAAAGGTCCCACATGTTTATCTTTGATTATACCAGCCCTTACCAGTACCCCACCTCCACCTTGCTGGCGTCTGAGTCGGAGTGGAGCACTCTGCCCTTTACTGATCCAGCCTTTGGCCCATCCATCTGGCCCATCAAGAGTCACTCTCATTTCATCAGTCCATAAAACCTTTGAAAAGTCAGTCTTAAGATATTTCTTGGCCCAGTCTTGATGTTTTATATTTCTTGTTCAAAGGTGGTCATTTTTCAGACTGTCTTACCTTGGCCATGTCCCTGAGTATTGCACACCTTGTGCTTTTTGTTACTCCAGTAACGTTGCAGCTCTGAAATATGGCAAAACTGGTGACAAATGGCATCTTGGCAGCTTCACGCTTGATTTTCCTCAATTCATGGGCAGTTATTTTGCACCTTTTTTTGCCCAACACGCTTCTTGCGACCCTGTTGGATATTTGCCATGAAACGCTTGATTGTTCGGTGATCACGCTTCAAAAGTTTGGCAATTTCAAGAATGCTGCATCCCTCTGCAAGACATCTGACAATTTTGGACTTTTCAGAGCCTGTCAAATCTCTCTTCTGACCCATTTTGCCAAAGGAAAGGAAGTTGCCTAACAATTAAGCACACCTTATATAGAGTTTTGATGTCATTAGACAACACCCCCTCCTCATTACAGGGATGCACATCACCTGATTTACTTAATTGGTAGTTGGCTCTCAAGCCTGAACAGTTTGGAGTAGGACAACATGTATAAAAAGTATCATGTGATCAAAATACAACTTGCCTGATAATTCTGCACGTAGTGTATGGTCCGTGTGTCCATTTTTGCCATCAGTGTGTCATCAGTGTATGGTTTGTGTGTCCATTTTTACCATCATTGTATCATCAGTGTTTTTCACAAATGGATAGATATATTAGAAAGCTTTTCCTATACTTTGCAATGTTATATATGGACATCCGTGGGCTGTACGTGTCTTTCAATTCAAATAAGTAAATGTAATTTTAACCTCTTAGTCACAGCCAACCGTAGATATACATCAGCACTAGCAGGGCTTTGTGCAGCGCCGACGTTAGTCTACGGTTGGCAGTTTTGTGCTGATCAGGACCCCCAACGTACCTTATAATAAGGGGATTCTGGCGCACAACACTGTCTGTGACCCCCAACCTCATCGAGAGCTGATTGGTTCAGGACCTGATGACATCAACGTCACACCAGCCAATGAGACAAATCACTGTGAAAGTTTGTTGTAGCAACAAACTTTTCCTGGCGATCTGCCACATAAAAATTCTGTTTCTCCTCTGATCTCCCGTCAATGAGAGATTAGAGGAGAAACAGTGTTACAACTGTTGCCAGAAGCACTTGTGTCAGTCAGCGATCTTGTTATAAAGTAAAAAAAACAGATAAGGCGGGTTAGTTTTAAAGTTAGGGTTACTGTTAGGCTAAAGTTAGGGATAGCGTTAGGCTAAAGTTAGGGTTAGGCTAAAGTTAGGGTCAGTGTTTATTCTAAAGTTAGGGTTAGGCTAAAGAATTAGCCTTTTTTAATTGTTTCACCAATAATTTGGTCATGTCAGTCAGTTACATCAGTCAGTCAGCCAGTCACGTCACGTCACAGTTTTCTACTTCCGGAAAAAATAAAAATAAAAATCAAATAAAATGGCCCATCAGTATTATAGTGCAGATGAGGCTTATGCACTTTTAGGTTCTGACAGCGAAGAAAGTGGAGTGTCAGATGGCAATGTGGATTTCGAGGGCTTTAGTAGTGGAGACAGTGATAGCTCAGAAATAAGCAGTGATTCTGGTCCATCCTCACACACAAGGACCAGTACAACAAGAAGGTCAAATAGCGCTTCTGGAGAAATGTCTACAACTCAGGGAACAATACCCAGTACTAGCGCTGTCCATAGTGCTCGTGAATTGTCGCACACCAATGTCCAGTCCCTAGGGCTCGTGAATTGGTACGCACCAATGTCCAAGGGGCTTTGCCTCTGGATGTAGCATTTCCCAGATGGGAGACTTCGGATTCGGCTACTCCATTCATCCCTAATTTTAATGCCATTCCTGGTATAAATGTGAAGGTGGAAATTTTTGGACTAATTAATTTTTTAAAAATTTGTTTATGACAGATAGCTTGCTAGAGCATATTGTCCTACAAACAAATTTATACACGTCCCAATTCATCAGTCAGAATCCACGATCCTATTATGCTAGATCAAATTTATGGACACCAACTAATGTCCTGGAAATGAAACATTTTTAGGACTTACATTCGCTATGGGGCTTGTTAAAAAAAATGAGCATTCGGTCCTATTGGTCCAACCGCCCTGTTCAAGCCACCCCTATGTTTTCTGTCGTTTTTCCTAGAACCAGTTATGAAATGCTCATGAAATTTTGGAATTTTAATGACAATAGTCAATGCCTGCCCAGAAATGCCCCAGAACATGACAGACTATTCAAAATCAGACCCATCATTCGACAACTTGACAGAAAAGTTCTTAAAGCTCTACAACCCAACAGAAAACATTTCCATTGATGAGTTCCTTGTAAAATTCAAAGGAAGACTGCAACTCAAGCAATTTATTCCTTCTAAGAGGACAAGGTTCGGAATAAATAGTAATAACAAACCTAGGAGCGCTGGAAATTAGACTAAAACAAGGATTTTAGTGTTGAACCACAACGTGTTTCAACGGTTAAACCGCCTTCATCAGGTAAAGTTTATTAAAGGAGAGCAGGAAGGGGTATTTAAACAAATAGCAACCAATAAAATTCAGATTCAGCAGGTCACATGATAAGAACAAGTCACATGATAAAATAGTAAGGTCACATGGTAAAAACACAATAGGAACAAAACTATGTATATATAAAAAAAATATAGTTCTTACCGATAACGGTATTTCTCTGAGCCCATGACGGCACCACGGAGAGAGGGGATCCGCCCACCAAGGACAGGAAACCTACAGATAAAAAGGCGGTACCACTCTCCTGCATCAGTTGTTTTACATAGAGAACGATGGGAGACTACTAAGACATTTGTAAATTTTAACTGTTTAGCATAATAAGATACCGCGTGACTTTAAACTATGAATAGACTATGGCACTATTTTAATGTGTGCACCCACAAGTGAAGGGAGGGAATGTACGGGTGCCGTCATGGGCTCAGAGAAATACCGTTATCGGTAAGAACTATATTTTTCTCTGATCGCCCATGACGGCACCACGGAGAGAATTGCATAGATAGTACATTCACCGCCTCCAGAACCCTTTTACCAAAAGTAAGGTCTGAAGAGGAGATTAGGTCCAATCTATAGTGCCTATAGAATGTGGATGGTGAGGACCAGGTAGCAGCTCTACATATCTGGTCTATGGAAGCTCCGGCCTTCTCCGCCCAGGAAGTTGCTACTGCCCTTGTTGAATGAGCCTTAACCTCCCCGGGAACGGACATCCCACTTGCCGAGTATGAGAGACTGATGGCGTCCGTGATCCATCTTGCTATGGTGGCTTTAGATGCTTTTTTCCCCTTCCGGGGACCCTGGAAACACACAAACAGAGAGGGATCCTCCCTACTCTCTCTAGTGACTTCTAGGTAATGTAAGAGACATCTTCTTACATCTAGTGTATGTAATGTTTGTTCCTCCTTGTTTTTAGGGTTGGGACAGAAGGAGGGGAGAGATATCTCTTGAGACCTGTGAAATTTTGAAGCCACTTTCGGGAGATATGCTGGGTCTGTTTTTAAAATGACCCTATCCTCTAGAAATTGTGTGTAAGGAGGGTTAGCTGAGAGAGCCTGTAAGTCGCTAACCCTACGGCAAATTTTACCGCAAGGAGTTCCTTCATATTGGAGGATTTGTTTGCCAGGGACGGAGACCAAATGCCCTGGGCTACTAGGTCGCCCAGATAAGCCCCCCACCCTGAGGGGCTTGCGTCCGTAGTTAGGACCTTCGAGATCGGGATCACCCATGGGACTCCCTGGGAAAGATTTTCCTGCAACGACCACCAAGTCAGCGAGTGATTGGTGCGAGGAGATAATGTTAACCGCCCGTCTAAATGCCCTCCTAGAAGGATTTGCTCTGACAGTAGCTGCCATTGGAGATCTCTTGAATGTAGTTGGGCCCACTGGACAGCAGGGACGCAAGAGGTCATAGAGCCTAAAAGGGACATACCCTGACGGAGTGTTATGGAGGGGAGAGATTGCACTCTTAACACTAAACTTTTTAGCTTTTGTATTTTGCCCTCCGGGAGCCGACATTCCATTTTTTTGGAGTCTAGAGTGAGACCTAGGTACTCCTGAACCTGAGAAGGCACCAGTCTGGATTTTTCTAGGTTTATTAGCCAACCCAATTCCTTTAGGGAATGAATCACTAAAGCTAGTTGATTCTCGCAATGTTGCGGGGAGGAGCCTATCACCAGGAAATCGTCCAGATACGGTACAATCAGGGTGTTTTCTTCCCTGAGGTGAGCCATTACTTCCGCGACCAGCTTTGTAAAAACCCTCGGGGCTATCGCTAGGCCAAATGGTAGAGCTGAGAACTGGAAGTGAGTTAGGACTCCCTTGATGTGGACCGCCATTCTGAGGAATCTTTGGTGATCCTTGTGTATTGGGACGTGATAATATGCGTCCTTCAGGTCCAGGACCACCATAAAGCATTGAGGAAACAGCATTTTGATAGATGATTTTATCGTTTCCATCTTGAATGCTTGAACCTCTAGATGGTCGTTTAGGTTTTTCAAATTGATAATGGTCCTGAAGGAACCATCTGGTTTCTTTCTCAGGAATAGAGGGGAATAGTACCCTTGCCCTCTTTCTTGAGGGGGAACCTCCAGGAGTACTCCCTTTTTTACTAACCCGACAACCTCGTTTTCTAGCGTCAACTGCTCTTCTGCCGAGGATCTTGTAGATGTTATCGTGAAAGAGGGACGAGGGCATCTCTTGAATGTTAACCTCAGTCCTGATTCTACGATGTTTAGTATCCATTGACTGGAGGTAATCTTTTCCCAGGCTGGGAGAAAGAGAGATAATCTCCCTCCCACCTGGGGCGAACCTTCATTGTGAGGGTTTTTTGTTGTCGTTGAGGTTTTTGTTGAAGATAAACCCCTTATTTTTGTTCTTCTTATCTTCCCATTTTCCCTGGCCTCTCCCTGGGTTCTTGCGGAAAAACCTCTTGTTCCGAAAGGGCTTCCTATAAGAGGGGAGACCCAGAGAGGGGAAGGACTTTTTCTTGTCCCCTGCTTTTTCCAAGATGTCGTCTAAGGTAGAACCGAACAGAAATTCTCCTTCGCAGGGGATGGTACACAGTTTTGTTTTCGTTTGCAGGTCGCCTGGCCAGTTCTTAAGCCAGAGGGCGCGCCTGGCCGCATTAGCAAACACTGCTGCTCTGGCGGTTAGCCTGATGGAGTCGGCCGAGGCGTCAGCTAGGAAAGCTGCGGCCCCCCTAATTACAGGTAATGTATTCAGCATTGAGTCCCGGGAAGTTTTCCCCTTTAATTGACCCTCTAGTTGGTTCAACCAAATCACTAGGGAGCGTGAAGTACATGCCGCTGCTACTGCCGGTTTTAGGCCTCCTCCCGCTGCCTCCCAAGAGCCTTTGAGAAAGGCTTCCGCCTTCTTGTCCATAGGGTCTTTTAGGACCCCCATGTCCTCAAACGGGAGAGCGAATTTTTTTGAGGCTTTAGCAATTGCTACGTCTAATTTGGGGGCCTTCTCCCAAAAGGAGCAGGATTCCTCCTCGAAGGGGTATTTCCTTTTGGGAGTTAGAAGAGTCTTTCTCATGGGTTTCCTCCATTCTTTTTTTAATTAAGGCTGCAATTGTGTCATTAAGCGGAAAAGCTCTTCTCTTTTTTTGTTCCAGGCCCCCAAACATGATGTCTTGTACCGATTTTTTAGGGTGGGAGTCTACCAAACCCATGGTACTTCTCACTGCCTTTATGAGGCCATCAGTATCCTCTAGTGGGAAACAGTTATGCCTCCCCGAGGAAGAAGTGGATGATGAAGATGAGGAGGAGGAGTTGGAGGACACTGAACTCTCACTATCGCTGTCAGATTTTGAGACTGGAGACGGGGACCTGTGTCTGGTCTTTCTCCGTTTTTTTCCACTTTTTAGTGATCTAAAGGTGTCTTTCACTTGCTCCTTAATTAGGTTTTTTAGATCGGTTGCAAACCCAGGAAGGCTTTCAGATACAGTCTGCTGAATGCAAGTATTGCATAGTCTCTTCTCCCAGGCAGGTGGAAGATCCTCTCTACAGATGGCACAAATTTTGTGCTTAGTTTTACCTACGCTTTTCCTCCCCTAAAAGAGACAAATAACAATCTTACTGTCTCTGACTTTCACGAAGATCCACTTACCACCTCCAGGACCCATAAATACCGATTGGGGATTCTCTGCCTCTGGCTTTTTCCCCGACGCCGTACTGGACTCCTTACTGTGTTGGGACCTTTGGCGTTCTTTACTGGTGTCCTGGTGTCCTTTCTGCTGTCGCCTTTTTTGCTGCTGCTGCTGCGGCGACGTTACAGGTGGAGGTGATTCTGGCAAGGGTGATGCCGGGTCGCTCATACTGCTGCTGGTCTGCGGATGCTGCCTTATACTCGAGCTGAGCTGGTGCTGCGGCGCCTATTAGCTCTTGAGGCTCCTGCTTAATATTGCAGAGCCACTGGGAGGATGTGGATTCTCCTATTTAAACCCTCCCGCCGCTCTTTCTTATTTTTTTTGTTGTTGTTGCGCTTGCGCAGTAGCGCCGGCCGACAGCGAGGAGCGCCGAACACCGGCGCCTGCGCAATCAAGCCTTTGCAGCGCCTGCGCAGAACGTTACTGTGAGCGGCCACTCCGCCGGTGCCTGCGCAGACCGCACTAAGCGCCCGAGCGGCCTAAGCGCAGAAGCTCCGGCAGCCACGCGAGACCAGCCTAGTTCCCGGGCATGCGCCGAACTTTCAAGATGGCGCCCAGAGAGCAGATATGGTGCTGCTGACCGGCACCCCCGGTCCTATGCAGTCCCCAGCGCGCTGTTCTGCACGCCCGATGGCGGTGCAGCGTGCAGACTGATGCTTGTTTTAGGGAGGGTCGCGCTGCACCTCCCGCAACCACAGAGGGACCCCCCGGCTGTTGCCGCTGCTGCATCTTACCTGGGGAGGTGACCGCGAACTCCTTGTCACCTCCCCCGCACAGCCTGTAGGCCCACTGGCTCCCAGCGGTGGTGCTTCGGGTCACCACCCCAGCCGAGGCAGAGGGACCCCAGCTGCCTGAGTCGGACTGGTTGGCCCCGGAATTCCAACGTCGATCTGGTAAGTCCGTAGGTCTCCCATCAAGGACAGGAAACCAACTGATGCAGGAGAGTGGTACCGCCTTTTTATCCGTAGGTTTCCTGTCCTTGGTGGGCGGATCCCCTCTCTCCGTGGTGCCGTCATGGGCGATCAGAGAAAAAAGATTAAATAAAGCCCCTTGATTAAAATATAAAACATGGTAAAAAGCAAAAATAAGACAACATAATAAAATTACACTATAAAAACGATTAAAAACAGAGAGATCACTTGTTAAACCTTTCAATGGTAAGATTTAACCCTTCAGGTGCCAGAGTCCCCAACTTAAAAATCCAGAAACTTTCCCTATTAATCAAGCTCCCATACCGATCAGATACATTTTCTGGTATAAAATCTATAATTGTCAGTTTCAGAGATTCTAAATTTTTTTGGTGCTTGGTTAAAAAATGCTTTGATAGGCTATGCAACATAAAACCATTCCTAATATTTTGGCGATGCTTATAGTCCGTCCAACATATTGCAGCCCACATCCGCATTCTATTAGATATACTACAAATGAGGATTGACAGCTAACATGGTAGTTGATTCTTTAATTAATATTAGTAGTATTGGATGTGAATTCTTTAACACCATTTCTGATGGAGTTACAACACAGACATTTTGCAGATCTGCAAGCAAAACAGCCGGGATTTTTTGTTAGCTGGGTCGCGGATGTGGCACTGGGGCTAATAACTGTATTGCTGGGTGCAACTAAGTTGCGGAGTGTGCGATTCCGCCTATAAATTATTCTGGGGTGGGTAGGGATGTGACCTGAGAATATCGGGTCACCTTCCAATATGAACCAATATTTTTTCAAAAGTCTTTGGATAGTAGCATGAGATTGATTAAAAGTTGTAACCAAGGTCCACTTGGCAAATTCAGAGGTCACGGATTTAGCACCCCTACTAGTTTTATTTTTAATTTTCTGTATACATTCATATTGGGACAATATTCCTGTTTTAGAAAGGGCATCTTGAACCAGTTTTTTAGGGTAGCCTTTCTGTTAAAAACGTTGCTCTAAGACTTTGGCCTCTTCAAAAAAATCCTTGTCTCTTGTGCAATTTTTTCTTATGCGCCAATACTGCCCATACGGGATGTTACGGATCCATTTGGGAAGGTGTCCACTATTAAAATTCAAGTAACTATTCACATCCACCTTTTTAAAGTGTGTAGTGGTGGAGAAACAGCCCTCAGTGTCAACATGTACCATTAGATCTAAAAATTGAATTGAGGAGCGTGAGAAATTAGCTGTGAAGGTAAGACCCCAAGAATTAGAGTTGAGACTTTGAACAAATTCAAGGGCTTCCAATTCAGTGCCTGTCCAAATTAAAAGAGATCGTCTATGAAGCGAGATTCGCCCCTAGTTACGCAAATCTGTTTATGGGGGCTTTTGAGTCCGTCCTCATCGCGCAGTCCCATCTGGCTGCTGGTAAGCTTGTTTTTTATCGTCGCTTCATAGACGATCTCTTTTTAATTTGGACAGGCACTGAATTGGAAGCCCTTGAATTTGTAAATAAACTTCCACCTGATGAAGACGGTTTAACCGTTGAAACGCGTTGTGGTTCAACACTAAAGTCCTTGTTTTGGTCTAATTTCCAGCGCTCCTAGGACCGTTATTACTATTTACGGCATTTTGGATCCTCCTAGAACGTTAACGGCTGGAGCTGCGGTGGACCTTTTGCTTTCAATTCTAACTGTGACACTGACAGCGCTCCCTAGTGACCGCTTTCTTTTCCCTTGAATTTCAAGGTTCGAAATAAAGCTCTATAAAATGTGCAAGAGTTCAACTGGATACACATCAGCTTTTTGCATTTATGAGGGGAAAGATAGAAAACTAAACCCACCAGGATGCCCTACTTATCTGGGGACATCTGGAAAAAATCATATGGGAGCTGATAACTCCATTTTCACAATCTGTATGTTGACAACTACTACACCAGTGTAACCCTTCTTAAAAGTCTGGTTGAACATAACATAGGGGCTTGTGGGACCATTCGCAAAAACCATCAGGAGTTTCCACAATCATTAGTCAACGTAAAGTTCCAAAAGGGGCAGTGAGGGGCTTTACGCAATGGAGAGCTGCTTGTTCTTATGTATAAGGATAAAAAATATATTTTTTATCCTGAGCTCGATCTACACAGATGCCACAAGGGCTACTGAAGAACATGGATCCAATACTCCAAAACCTGTTTGTCATTGACTACAACAAATATATGGGGGGTGTGGACCTTGCAGATCAGGTTCTACAGCCATACCAGGTATCAAGAAAATCATATACCTGTTATGAGAAGTTAGTCATTTATTTGTTTCAGGTGGCCACATATAATTCTTTTGTGTTATACAATAAAACCGGAAATGCAGATACTTTCTTTGATTACCAGGAAAAGGTCATTGAAAATTTTGTCCCCTCCTATCCTTTAGAATCTGAAGATGTCAGAAGACTCACTGAGCGACGCTTTATAGCACTCATCCAAGTAACAGGAATAAAAATGAACCCCCAGAGAAGATGTTGTGTATGTTCCAAGATAGAAATGAGGCATGATACCCGCTATTATTGCCCACAATGCCCATTAGTGCCAGCCTTATGCCTCCATGACTGCTTTAAAATCTTCCACACAGAACCACATTTTTAAACTGTTTTGACATTCCAGCATTTGGTTCATTTTGTGACAGACACATTTGAGTAGAGCTGACTTAACAATTTCCAGGGGTATGTCGTGGGATGTCTCCAGAGACACAAGCTGGGCCCAATATATTGGGCACTACAATGATATTTTTACAATTTTTGCTCTAAAACTTCCACTACGTGTTTCTGGAAATCATCCATGTAGTGAAAATGGTCATTATATCCATAGATGAGTTCCCAGACAGGTGTCATTTCCAAAATGGGGTCACTTCAGGGGGATTCTGTTGTTCTGGCACGGCTCTCCAAAGTGCCATAACAACAGAATCCCTCCTGAAGTGATCCCATTTTGGAAATCACACCCCCTCTGCAAATTCATCTATGGGTGTAGTGACCATTTACCTATCTACCTATTTTCCAATGTAAAATCTGGGGTTAAAAACATTATAGTGTAATAATGTAATTATTTTTTCTTATCTGTCCAATGGTATAATTTTCTATGGAACAGCTGTAGTGTCAGTATGCTCACTGCACCACTAGAAAAATTCATTCAGGGAAGTATTTTGTAGAATGCAGTCACTTTTGGGGGCTTTTGCTGTTCTGGCAAGTCAGGTGCTTTGACAATGTGACATGTCACCCACAAACAATTCTCGCAAAATATGCTCTTCAATATGGTGCTGCTTCCCTTCCGAGCGCTGCCATGCGCCCAGTGGTTTACCTCCACATATGGGGTGTCAGCATACTCAGGACAAATTGCACAACTTTTGGGGTCCAACTTCTCCTGTTACTCTTTGGAAAATAAAAAATTGAGGTCGAAAAGATCACGTTTGTGGAGAAAATATGATTTTTTATTTTCACGGCTCTACATTATTAACTTCTGTGAAGCACTTGGGGGTTCAAAGTGCTCACAAACATCTAGATAAGTTCTCTGGAGGGGTCTAGTTTCCAAAAAGGGCTCACTTGTTGGGGGTTTCCACTGTTTAGGCATGTCAGGGGCTCTCCAAACGCAACATGGCATCGCTATTGATTCCAGCCAACTTTGCATTAAAAAATAAATAAAGGGGGCTTCTTCCCTTTCATGCCCTGCCGTGCTCCCAGACAGTTGTTTTCCACCACATACTGGGTATTGGCATACTCAGGAGAAATTGCACAACAAACTTTGTGGTCCTTTTTTCACAAATAAACGCAAGTCATATTGAAGAAATTTTACCACCATCATAAAGTACAATATGTCACGAGAATATTCAGAATCACTGGAATCCGTTGAAGCGTTCCAGAGTTATTACCTGATAAAGTGACAGTGGTCACTATGTGAAGCGAATATAATCTCTTTCTGGTACGCTTTTCTTACCTATCATCTTGCTTCCATGATCTGTTTAATTTCTCTTATTATGTTATTCTGGCATGACTTTGAGTGGTCACTCCAACCCCTTTCTCTCTTTATGACCTTTGCTTAACTCTCAGCATCTGGTCTGGCCATACCCACCCACCTCCTCATTCACACCTGATTGCCCTTAGCTGAAGATATATTCAGATCCATGAGTCTGATCCAGACTTTAGTCTGAGCCATTTATCTTTCAAATTACATCTTTCAAAGTACAGATTTTGAAGTACAATACTTTGAATTAGACTAGAATTGGACTGAAATTGACTATAAAGTAATTAGAAAACCACTACAATGTTTCGGTTTCTTTTCACTTTCACCCGATACTACTTTCTTACTATCTCCTGTAATCCCTCCACCTAGTAAGTAACTACTTATTTCTCCCTCCATCTTCCCCAGCCATCTCACCTCCTGCTCAGAACTGTTCCTCCACATACAATCCATTTTCTCCAGACACACATGGCCACATCATGTCCTATCCTGCTCCCACCTTCTAATGCTCTGTCTGCTTCTCACAAATGTGATGGAGTTGGCATGCTCCTGTCTGATACCTGCTCCTTTACTCCAATTCCACTACCACCCTCCTCTACTCTTTCCTCATTTGAGGTGCACTCCATCTGCATGTACTTCCCTTCAAACCTCCAGCTGGCTGTCATTTACCGCCCTTCAGAACTAGCAGTCTCCACCTTTCTCGACCACTACAGCACATAGCTACTTAATTTCATTTCTACTGACATCTCCACTATCATTATGGGTGACTTCAACATCCCCATTGACACTTCCACCTCAGTTGCCTTTAAACTCTTATCACCGACTGCCTCCTTTGGCCTCATTCAACGGTCTCACAAAAATGGCCACACTCTGGACCTTATCTTCACCTGCCTCTGTTCCCTTACTAATCTCACTAACTCACCCTTCCGCCTGCCTGACCACAACCTACTGACATTCTCTTCCCTCTCCTCTCCTAGTGCACAACCCCCACTCCACAAACTCACCCACCCTCGCAGAAATCTCAAACACCTCAATTTACACTCACTCTCTAGTTCCTTCTCCCTCTTACAGACATAGCTTCCTTCCATGACTCAGATGCTGCTGCCACTTTATATAACACCACAATAACAGCAGCACTTGATTCGGCTGCCCACCTCATGCACAGCAAAACTCATACAATCGATAGGCAACCCTGGCTGACCAGCCTGACCAAAGAACTGAGATGGGCTTCCAGGGTTGCTGAGTGGAGATGGAAGAGATCCCGTTCTACCGAGCACTTTGTCACATACAAGCAGTCCCTCGCCAGCTTCAAGTCCATGCTCATTGCCGCAAAACAAACTTACTTCTCATCTCTCAAATCCTCCCTGTCTCACAACGCTAAATAGCTTTTCAACACTTTCAATTCTCTACTCCACCCCCCAGCACCTCCTCCCTCTCCTCTCATTTCTGCTGAAGACTTTGTCTCTCTCTCTTTAAGCAGAAGATCGAAAACATCAGAGCAATTTTGCCCACAGCCCCTAATGCCCCTCCTCTTAACTGCTCAGCCCTGTTCTTCCAAAACCAGCTTCTCCACAATGACAGATCAGCTCTCCACCCTTCTGTCAAGATCACATCTCACCACTTGCACGTTTGACCTGCTTCCATCCCACCTCATCCCTAACCTCGCCAGTCTTCATTCCAACCCTAACACATCTCTTCAACCTTTCACTTGCAAATGGTGTCTTCCCCTTATCATTGAACATGCCTCAATCACACCCATCCTCAAAAAGCCCTCCCTTGACCCATCCTGTGTGTCTAGCTATCGCCCAATATCACTCCTCCCTTATGCCGCAAAACTACAGGAATAGCATGTTCATCTTGAACTGTCTTCCCACCTTTCCTCCTGTTCTCTCTTTCATTGCTTACATTCTGGCTTCCGACCGCATCACTCAACTGAAACTGCCCTAACTAAAGTCACCAATGACCTACTAAACGCCAAGTGTTGTGAATTCTGTGGCAGAGCTCCCTCCTGTGGTCACAAGTGGTACTTCGGCTGATTCTGTCTATGAGCTTCCGTTGGTGGAGGTGAGTGGTACTGCGGCTTCTGAGTTTCCTTCCTCAGGTGATGTGGTGAAGTCGTTAGGTGCTGCTCTATTTAACTCCACCTAGTGCTTTGCTCCTGGCCTCCAGTCAATGTTCTAGTATTGGTCTTGCTTCCTCCTGGATCGTTCCTGTGGCCTGTCTGCTCTGCATAAGCTAAGTTTTGCTTGTGTTATTTTTGTTTGCTATTTTTTCTGTCCAGCTTGCTTAATTGGTTTTTCTGGCTTGCTGGAAGCTCTGGGACGCAGAGAGAGCACCTCCGTACCGTTAGTCAGTGCGGAGGGTCTTTTTGCCCCCTCTGCGTGGTTGTTTGTAGGGTTTTGTGTTGACCGCAAAGTTATCTTTCCTATCTTCGGTCTGTTCAGTAAGTTGGGCCTCACTTTGCTAAATCTATTTCATCTCTGCGTTTGTATTTTCATCTCTACTCACAGTCATTATATGTGGGGGGCTGCCTTTTCCTTTGGGGTATTTCTCTGAGGCAAGGTAGGCTTATTTTTCTATCTTAGGCCTAGCTAGTTTCTCAGGCTGTGCCGAGTTGCATAGGGAGCGTTAGGCGCAATCCACGGCTGTCTCTAGTGTGGTTGGATAGGATTAGGGATTGCGGTCAGCAGAGTTCCCACGTCTCAGAGCTCGTCCTGTGTCTTTTGGTTATTGTCAGGTCACTTTGTGTGCTCTGAACTTCAAGGTCCATTGTGGTTCTGAATTACCTAATCATAACAGTACTGGAGGCCCAAAGTACTAATGCTTCTCAATAGAGGGAAAAAAGAAGTTCTGAGACCATTTTTTTTTCTTTGCACTGTGTTTTGCCTTTTTTTCCCCTAGACATTTGGGTGGTTCAGGACACAGGTGTAGTGATGGACATTACAGGTCTGTCTTCATGTGTGGATCATCTCACTGCAAGAGTACAAAATATTCAAGACTTTGTGGTTCAGAATTCTATGTTAGAACCAAGAATTCCTATTCCTGATTTGTTTTCTGGAGATAGAGCTAAATTTCTGAGTTTCAAAAATAATTGTAAACTGTTTCTGGCTTTGAAACCTCGCTCCTCTGGTGACCCAGTTCAACAAGTTAGGATCATTATTTCTTTATTACGTGGCGACCCTCAAGACTGGGCATTTTCCCTTGCGCCAGGAGATCCTGCATTATGTAATATTGATGCGTTTTTCCTGGCGCTCGGATTGCTGTACGATGAACCTAATTCATTGGATCAGGCAGAAAAAAATTTGCTGGCTCTGTGTCAGGGTCAGGATGAGATAGAGATTTATTGTCAGAAGTTTAGAAAGTGGTCCGTGCTCACTCAATGGAATGAAGGTGCGCTGGCAGCTATTTTCAGAAAGGGTCTCTCTGAAGCCCTTAAGGATGTCATGGTGGGATTTCCCATGCCTGCTGGTCTGAATGAGTCTATGTCTTTGGCCATTCAGATCGGTCGACGCTTGCGTGAGCGTAAATCTGTGCACCATTTGGCGGTATTATCCGAGCATAAACCTGAGCCTATGCAGTGCGATAGGACTTTGACCAGAGTTGAACGGCAAGAACACAGACGTCAGAATGGGCTGTGTTTCTACTGTGGTGATTCCACTCATGCTATCTCCGATTGTCCTAAGCGCACTAAGCGGTTCGCTAGGTCTGCCACCATTGGTACGGTACAGTCAAAATTTCTTTTGTCCGTTACTTTGATCTGCTCTTTGTCATCTTATTCTGTCATGGCATTTGTGGATTCAGGCGCTGCCCTGAATTTGATGGACTTGGAGTATGCTAGGCGTTGTGGGTTTTTCTTGGAGCCCTTGCAGTGTCCTATTCCATTGAGAGGAATTGATGCTACGCCTTTGGCCAAGAATAAGCCTCAGTACTGGACCCAGCTGACCATGTGCATGGCTCCTGCACATCAGGAGGATATTCGCTTTCTGGTGTTGCATAATCTGCATGATGTGGTCGTGTTGGGGTTACCATGGCTACAAGTCCATAACCCAGTATTAGATTGGAAATCAATGTCTGTGTCCAGCTGGGGTTGTCAGGGGGTACATGGTGATGTTCCATTTCTGTCAATTTCGTCATCCACCCCTTCTGAGGTCCCAGAGTTCTTGTCTGATTACCGGGATGTATTTGATGAGCCCAAGTCCAATGCCCTACCTCCGCATAGGGATTGTGATTGTGCTATCGATTTGATTCCTGGTAGTAAGTTTCCTAAAGGTCGACTGTTTAATTTATCTGTACCTGAGCACGCCGCTATGTGGAGTTACGTGAAGGAGTCCTTGGAGAAAGGTCATATTCGCCCGTCATCGTCGCCATTGGGAGTGGGGTTCTTTTTTGTGGCCAAGAAGGATGGTTCGCTGAGACCTTGTATAGATTACCGCCTTCTAAATAAAATCACAGTCAAATTTCAGTACCCCTTGCCGCTGCTATCTGATTTGTTTGCTCGGATCAAGGGGGCTAGTTGGTTCACCAAGATAGATCTTCGTGGTGCGTATAATCTTGTGCGTATTAAGCGGGGCGATGAATGGAAAACAGCATTTAATACGCCCGAGGGCCATTTTGAGTACCTAGTTATGCCTTTCGGACTTGCCAATGCTCCATCGGTGTTTCAGTCCTTTATGCATGACATCTTCCGAGAGTACCTGGATAAATTCCTGATTGTATACTTGGATGATATTTTGGTCTTCTTGGATGATTGGGAGTCTCATGTGAAGCAGGTCAGAATGGTGTTCCAGGTCCTGCGTGCTAATTCTTTGTTTGTGAAGGGATCAAAGTGTCTCTTTGGTGTTCAGAAGGTTTCATTTTTGGGGTTCATTTTTTCCCCTTCTACTATCGAGATGGACCCTGTTAAGGTCCAGGCCATCTATGATTGGACTCAGCCGACATCTCTGAAGAGTCTGCAAAAGTTCCTGGGCTTTGCTAATTTTTATCGTCTCTTCATCTGTAATTTTTCTAGTATTGCTAAAACATTGACCGATTTGACCAAGAAGGGTGCTGATGTGGTCAATTGGTCTTCTGCTGCTGTGGAAGCTTTTCAAGAGTTAAAGCGTTGTTTTTCTTCTGTCCCTATGTTGTGTCAACCAGATGTTTTGCTTCCGTTCCAGGTCGAGGTTGATGCTTCTGAAATTGGAGCGGGGGCTGTTTTGTCGCAGAGAAGTTCTAATTGCTCGGTGATGAAACCATGCGCCTTCTTTTCCAGGAAGTTTTCGCCTGCTGAGCGAAATTATGATGTTGGCAATCGAGAGTTGCTGGCCATGAAGTGGGCATTTGAGGAGTGGCGTCATTGGCTTGAAGGAGCTAAGCATCGCGTGGTGGTCTTGACTGATCACAAGAACTTGACGTATCTCGAGTCTGCCAAACGGTTGAATCCTAGACAGGCTCGTTGGTCGCTGTTTTTCTCCCGTTTTGACTTTGTGGTTTCGTACCTTCCGGGCTCTAAAAATGTGAAGGCGGATGCCCTGTCTAGGAGTTTTGTGCCCGACTCTCCGGGTTTGTCTGAGCCGGCGGGTATTCTCAAAGAGGGAGTAATTTTGTCTGCCATCTCCCCTGATTTGCGGCGGGTGCTGCAAAAATTTCAGGCTAATAAACCTGATCGTTGCCCAGCGGAGAGACTGTTTGTCCCTGATAGGTGGACGAATAAAGTTATCTCTGAGGTTCATTGTTCGGTGTTGGCTGGTCATCCTGGAATCTTTGGTACCAGAGATTTAGTGGCTAGATCCTTTTGGTGGCCGTCTCTGTCGCGGGATGTGCGTTCTTTTGTGCAGTCCTGTGGGATTTGTGCTCGGGCTAAGCCCTGCTGTTCTCGTGCCAGTGGGTTGCTTTTGCCCTTGCCGGTCCCGAAGAGGCCTTGGACACATATCTCTATGGATTTTATTTCGGATCTCCCCGTCTGTCAAAAAATGTCGGTCATTTGGGTGGTTTGTGATCGCTTCTCTAAGATGATCCATTTGGTACCCTTGTCTAAATTACCTTCCTCCTCTGCTTTGGTGCCATTGTTCTTCCAGCATGTGGTTCGTTTACATGGCATTCCAGAGAACATCGTTTCTGACAGAGGTTCCCAGTTTGTTTCGAGGTTTTGGCGAGCTTTTTGTGCTAGGATGGGCATTGATTTGTCTTTTTCCTTGGCTTTCCATCCTCAGACTAATGGCCAGACCGAACGAACCAATCAGACCTTGGAAACATATCTGAGATGCTTTGTTTCTGCTGATCAGGATGATTGGGTGTCCTTCTTGCCTTTGGCTGAGTTCGCCCTTAATAATCGGGCCAGCTCGGCTACCTTGGTTTCGCCGTTTTTCTGCAACTCTGGGTTCCATCCTCGTTTCTCTTCAGGGCAGGTTGATTCTTCGGACTGTCCTGGTGTGAATACTGTGGTGGATAGGTTGCAGCAGATTTGGACTCATGTAGTGGACAATTAGACCTTGTCCCAGGAGAAGGCTCAACGTTTCGCTAATCGCAGACGCTGTGTGGGTCCCCGACTTCGTGTTGGGGATTTGGTTTGGTTGTCATCTCGTCATATTCCTATGAAGGTTTCCTCTCCTAAGTTTAAGCCTCGTTTCATTGGTCCGTATAGGATTTCTGAGGTTCTTAATCCTGTGTCTTTTCGTTTGACCCTTCCAGATTCTTTTTCCATCCATAACGTATTCCATAGGTCATTGTTGCGGAGATACGTGGCACCTATGGTTCCATCTGTTGATCCTCCTGCCCCGGTTTTGGTGGAGGGGGAGTTGGAGTATATTGTGGAGAAGATTTTGGATTCTCGTGTTTCGAGACGGAAACTCCAGTATCTGGTTAAGTGGAAGGGTTATGGTCAGGAAGATAATTCCTGGGTCTTTGCCTCTGATGTCCATGCTGCCGATCTTGTTCGTGCCTTTCATATGGCTCATCCTGGTCGGCCTGGGGGCTCTGGTGAGGGTTCGGTGACCCCTCCTCAAGGGGGGGGGTACTGTTGTGAATTCTGTGGCAGAGCTAACTCCTGTGGTCACAAGTGGTACTTCGGCTGATTCTGTCTATGAGCTTCCGTTGGTGGAGGTGAGTGGTACTGCGGCTTCAGTGTTTCCTTCCTCAGGTGATGTGGTGAAGTCGTTAGGTGCTGCTCTATTTAACTCCACCTAGTGCTTTGCTCCTGGCCTCCAGTCAATGTTCTAGTATTGGTCTTGCTTCCTCCTGGATCGTTCCTGTGGCCTGTCTGCTCTGCATAAGCTAAGTTTTGCTTGTGTTATTTTTGTTTGCTATTTTTTCTGTCCAGCTTGCTTAATTGGTTTTTCTGGCTTGCTGGAAGCTCTGGGACGCAGAGGGAGCACCTCCGTACCGTTAGTCGGTGCGGAGGGTCTTTTTGCCCCCTCTGCGTGGTTGTTTGTAGGGTTTTGTGTTGACCGCAAAGTTATCTTTCCTATCTTCGGTCTGTTCAGTAAGTTGGGCCTCACTTTGCTAAATCTATTTCATCTCTGCATTTGTATTTTCATCTCTACTCACAGTCATTATATATGGGGGGCTGCCTTTTCCTTTGGGGTATTTCTCTGAGGCAAGGTAGGCTTATTTTTCTATCTTAGGCCTAGCTAGTTTCTCAGGCTGTGCCGAGTTGCATAGGGAGCGTTAGGTGCAATCCACGGCTGTCTCTAGTGTGGTTGGATAGGATTAGGGATTGCGGTCAGCAGAGTTCCCACGTCTCAGAGCTCGACCTATGTCTTTTGGTTATTGTCAGGTCACTTTGTGTGCTCTGAACTTCAAGGTCCATTGTGGTTCTGAATTACCTAATCATAACAGCCAAGAGAAAGCGACAACTCTGTCCTCCTTCTCCTGGACGGTCTTCTGCCTTTGACACTGTGGACCATTCCTTCATGGTAAAGATTCTCTCATCTCTTGGCATCACAGATTTGGCCCTATCCTGGATCTCATCATATCTAACAGACCGGACATTCAGTGTCTCCCTCCCCCACACCACCTCACCTCGCCCCCCGTCTGTCGGTGTTCACCAAGGCTCAGTTCTAGGACCCATACTCTTCTCCATGTACACCTTCGGCCTGGGACAGCTCATAGAATCCCACGGTTTGCAGTATCATCTCTACACTGATCACACGCATATCTACCTATCTGGACCTGACATCACCTCCTTACTGACCAAAATCCCACAATGTGAATCTCGCTATTTCATCTTTCTTTTCTGCTTGCTTTCTAAAACTGAACATGGACAAAACAGAATTCATCATCTTTCCCCCATCTCACTCTACCCCTCCACCAGACCTATCCATCAATGTCAATGGCTGATCACTTTCCCCAGTCCCATATGCTCGTGACCTCGGGATGATCTTTGACTTTCTTTCAAGCCACATATCCAAGCCCTTGCCTCCTCCTGCCGACTCCAACTCAAAAACATTTCCCAGATCTGTACATTCCTTGACCAAGAAACTGCAAAAACCCTCGTGCACTTCCTCATCATCTCCCGCCTCGACTATTTCAACCTCCTATGCTCTGGCCTCCCCTCTAGCACTCTTGCACCACTAACCCTAACTATGACATACAAAGCCATCCACAACCTGTCTCCTCCATACATCTGTGACATGGTCTCCCAGTAATTACCCACACGCAACTTTCGATCCTCTCAAGATCTCCTTCTCTACTCCCCTCTTATCTCTTCTTTTCACAATCGCATACAAGACTTCTCCCGTGCTTTCCCCATACTCTGGAACTGAACTCTTTGCCCCAACACATCAGACTTTCACCAACCACGGATCCTTCAAAAAGAACCTGAAGACCCACCTCTTCCGACAAGCCTACAAACTGCAGTGATCCTCAGTCTACTGAACCGCCCCACGACCAGCTCTACCCTCTCCCAGTGTATCCTCACCCATCCCCTGTAGAATGTGAGCCCTTGCAGGCAGGGTCCTCTCTCCTTCTGTACCTGTGTGCCTTGTATTGCTCATGTTTATTATGGTGCTTGAACCCTCTAGGTTCAAGCAACATATTGTAATCCGATTTCTTATATTTTATTATTATTCTACTACTTCTTCTCCGCTTTTTCCGCAATTAATGCGGCCCGAACCGCTCGGCGCAGAGACCCCGTTCAAGGCGGCGTTTCGAAGCCCTCGGTGGGGACAGGTGTGCTATGTATTTTTGGAGTCAATCCGATTTGCAGTTTTTTTTAAAAATCTCATTTTAAGAAAAACTTTTCCCATAGGAATTAATGGCGACCTTTCCATTACCTAGATACGAAAAAAGTTGATTCAGCTCACCCATTAGAAGTTAAATCGCTGTGGTGGTATCATCCGAGCACGGAAATGACATCTCTGCCAGGACATGGAAAATTTGAGAAGAAAAATGTAGGAATCCAGCTCCAAAATGAAAAATATAAAAAAATACTTTATTCAAACATTTAAAAATTGGAACAAGGGCTTACAAATATTAAATATTTTGCGAGATGACTCAGTTATGGATTCAATTCTTGAAAATGGTGTGAAAATAGTCTCTAGGAGAGCGCCCACTTTGGGCAACTCACTTTCTCCAAGTTTTTACAATCCAATAAATACATTAAGAGTTTTTCAAATTGGTTATCTACAAAAGTTTTTTTCAAGTGTGGATCATATCCTTGCAAAACCTGTTCTTATACAAAAAAAACTGCAGCTTTTTCATGTGTTAAAAAAACAAAAAAAAAATTTAAAAAAAGTTTTTTAAACTGCAATTCAGATTATGTGGTTACATCATTGAGTGTGTGGACTGTGAACTGCTTTATGTTGGTTCTACCAAAAGAAAACTCAAGGACAGATTTCGTGAACATTTGTATGTACTGTAATTGTACAACCCACCATTCGACATCTGTCTAACGCTTCCAATCATTTTATAAAAGTTCATAATAGACAAACCTCATCTTTGAGAGTTTTTGCAATAGAACAAATTTATAAAAACATACGAGGTGGAGATAGAGAGAGGAAACTGCGTGATAGAGAAGCCTTTTGGATCCTTTGTCTTCATACCAGGGCACCGTTGGGATTGAATCTCAGAAAATAAATAATGCTATATTATTAATTATAGTTATATTATTATTTCTCTCCTTCATGTGTAGATTCATTCTGTGCTTGTATTTTTTTCACATTGTGTTTATTTGATTAGTTTTTTTCACATGTGGTCTGCTAATTATCTTCCATCTGTTGGGCACAGCTTTAAAGAAGGCGTGGATTTTCCACTTTTGTACTGAAGACTAAGAACACAGCAGTTGTTCGAAACGCGTTCAGTCGTCCATGGCTGCTCCCTAACTATTTTGCTGGTCATTTGTAAGCCCTTGTTCCAATTTTTAAATGTTTGAATAAAGTATTTTTTGATATTTTGCATCCTCGACCTTTCCATGACCCCCAACTGAATTGAATTGAAGCCACAGCGCAGGTGCACTGACCTTACAAAGATGGCAGCTATGCAAATGTACGGTGTCTGTATATAGGGGATGTCTGTATATAGGAGTGGTGTCTGTATATAGGGGGATGTCTGTATATAGGCAGATGTCTGTATATAGGGGGATGTCTGTATATACAAGTGGTGAATGTATATAGAGTGGTGTCTGTAATAGGGGGATGTCTGTATATAGGGGATGTCTGTATATAGGAGGATGTCTGTATATAGAAGAGATGTCTGTATATAGGGGATGTCTATATAGGAGTGATGTCTGTATATAGGAGTGGTGTCTGTATATAGGGGGATGGCTGTATATAGGCAGATGTCTGTATATAGGAGAGATGTCTGTATATAGGGGGATGTCTGTATATAGGAGTGGTGCCTGTATATAGGGGGATGTCTGTATATAGGAGTGGTGTCTGTATATAGGGGGATGTCTGTATATAGGGGGATGTCTATATAGGAGTGTTGTCTGTATATAGGGGGATGTCTCTATATAGGAGTGGTGTCTGTATATAGGGGAGATGTCTGTATATAGGGGGATGTCTGTATATAGGAGTGGTGCCTGTATATAGGGGGATGTCTGTATATAGGAGTGGTGTCTGTATATAGGGGGATGTCTGTATATAGAGGGATGTCTGTATATAGGAATGGTGTCTGTATATAGAGGGATGTCTGTATATAGGAGTGGTGTCTGTATATAGGGGGATGTATATAGGAGTGTGGCCCAAACCGCTCGGCGCAGAGACCCCGTTCAGGGGGCGTTTCGAAGCCCTCGGTGGGGACAGGTGTGCTAGGTATTTTTGGAGTTGATCTGATTTGTAGTTTGTTTTTTTTAATCACATTTTAAGCAAAAATGTTCCCATCGGAATTAATGGCTACCTTTCCATGACCCGCAACTGACATGGATTGAAGCCACAGCGCAGGTGCACTGACCTTACAAAGATGGCAGCTATGCAAATTTACGGTGTCCATTTTAGGACATGATCATTTATCAAAGTCAAACATCAGAATAATGTGATTGACTCGTGGCTACAGAGGTGCCGAATGTGCCAAAGAGGCTACCAAGTGGCCAAAGTGGCTACCGAGGTGCCGAATGTGCTAAAGTGGATACCAAGTGGCCAAAGTGGCTACCGAGGTGCAAATGTGCCAATGTGGTGTCAGGATCCTGTCAGCACCGGCGCACTACCACGGCTGACCAAGGTGACTCACCCACACTGCGGGAGAGCCCAGGGTCAGATACTACAAGGAAAACTCAGGCAGACGGGACCTGCACAGCGTGCTCAGTATGGTAGAGAACAGAAGGACATACGATCATGTGACCACAGGGGGCGGGGCTTAGCGTCCTGCTGCTGGAGATGAGTGCAGGATTTTACAGGGAATCTGAAGTAGAGAGGGGAACTCAGGTCGGACAGGCGGGGGTCATACACGGAGAGGGCGGCACAGTACACAGGGGCAGTCAGAAGAATAGTCAGGACGTAGCAAGAGATCAGAAAACCAGAACGGGCAATAGACGGTACAGAAACAGCAGGCAGGAATCACAACAGGGACAGGACCAGATCAGAAACCAAACAGACAGACTTTAGTACTTGCACAAAGCAGAGGCACACCACACTCAGCCATGGGTCAGAGTATAAACGACAAGGATTGACCTCACAGTGAGGCTATAAAAAGCCTCCCAGGACCCAGAAAGAAGCCATTCGAGTTAACCCTGCAACTACCTGACCCGAGAGCACAGTAAACCATGACATGTGGCTACCAAGTAGCCAAATTAGCTACCAAGTGGCCAAAGTGGCTACCGAGGTGCTGAATGTGCCAAAGTGGCTACCAAGTGGCCAAAATACCAACCAAGTGGCCAAAGTGGCTACCAAGGTGCTGAATGTGTCAAAGTGGCTACCAAGTGGCTACCGAGGTGCTGAACGTGCCAAAATGGCTACCAAGTGGCAAAAGTGGCTACCAAGTGGCAAAAGTGGCTACAGAGGTGCCAAATGTGCCAAAGTGGCTACCAAGTGGCCGAAGTGGCTACCGAGGTGCCAAATGTGCCAAAATGGCTACTAAGTGGCCAAAGTGGCTACCAAGGTGCCGAATGTGCCAAAGTGGCTACCAAGTGGCCAAAGTGGCTACCAAGTGGCCACCTGATACACTGCTGAAAAGCTGGCAGCGCTGTTCAAGCACCATGTATTTCCTTCAGGAAATGCCCATCTAGTTGTACTTGTGTATGTGTGCCCCCTTTTTTCCCATGTAAAGCTCCATGGAATAAATGGCACTATGAAAATTAATAATAATAATTGTAAAAATTGGCCCGTCACGAAGGCACAAAACAGGCTTGGGAGCAAAAGGGTTAAGGGACAAACAACTGCGTACCTATAACCCTTTAAAAAGCTAATGTTTATTAATCATTTCCTAAAAGAAGCACCTATATCCCTATAGTGTACAATGAAAACAAGAAGAGAACTGCCAATGGTCTGTTGGATCAGACCACTAAACTAGTCTGTAAGACCAGGCCATAACTGGAATCATGCGTGTGATACACATATATACAATTCATACTGTCACAATGTATACGGTCTTTCCCACTTTTTATTATTATTTATTTATATAGCACCATTGATTCCATGGTGCTGTACATGAGAAGGGGTTACATACAAGTTACAAATATCACATACAGTAAACAAACTAACAATGACGGACTGATACAGAGGGGCGAGGACCCTGCCCTTGCGGGCTTACATTCTACAGGATTATGGGGAAGGAGACAGTAGGTTTGTTGAGGAGAGCCATAAGATCAAATACTTAATTAACCCCAAGCCATAAGAGATTGAGAGAAATGACCCATAACGTGTATTGTTTGATCTTACATAAGTTTTTTAGATGAAAGTAAGACACTAAAGATGGCTGCCATTTCCTGTATCAGAGAGCCATGTGGCTGCCTGGCTGGTATCCAAGATGACGCCCACCCTGATGACCTCATGGATCCACCCACAGTGACGCCCACCTTGATGACCTCATGGACCAACCCACCCTGATGACCTCATGGATCCACCCATGGACTTGCTCATTGCCCAACCCACTAACCAATGGAATGCATCCGATCACTCCCATTTTAGAGCTAACCGAGCCCCCTTACAGGGGATATGTAACCATGTGTTCTGACTGAATAAAGTCTCTCTCTTTTCCCTTGCAGCTGGGCCATAGATTGATCATGGAGAGTTTACATATGACTGTGTGTTGTTATATGTTTATTTCTTTGGTGCGCACCTGATCAATATCCATTAGGCCAGGAGTAGGCAACTTAAGTGAACATTTTATTAAATTGTTCAACCTAACAATTTGGCTGCCCAACCTGGGGCCAGCAGAGGAAGAGCCCTGAACCCTGAGGACCGGCGACTGGAATGGCACGACGCGCTGAATACCCCGAACATGGAGACTGATCACCTCCTTATCAGAACACGGTAAGTCTGCTGATTTTTATAATCTGTAGTCTTTACCTGTGTCCTTCGGGGTATCCTGTGCAGATTGCCTGACCGTGTCCGGTCTTCGTGGTATCTGTAAGACGGCAGAAGGGTCTCTCCGCTGCTGGTCATTTAATTGCAAGAACCGTCACATGTTTTAGTTGCCTACTGCCTGTTATGTGTTGTGAGGAGGGGAGATGACTGGTAGTTAGAACAGGAAAAGCAAGTTGTTTTTTTTTAGTGAAGGAAAAGCAAGTGTTAGAACAGGAAAAGCAAGTTTTTAGAAAAGAAAAGCAAGCAAGTGTAAGAAAAAAAAAAAAATATATATATTTTTGTCTGTGGTACAGTACATGGTTGTCGCCTGTGATAAGATTTTCAGTTCTGTATAAGAGAGACTAGGACCTTGAGTGATTGACTCGGCCTAGGGGGGCCCGGTAAAACTTGGAGTGAGATGACTCAGTTCGGCGCCTAATAAATTGTGTAGCGGCTCATTAAAACTTGGAGTGAGATGACTCAGTTCGAGCCAAATAAATAAATTTATAGTTTTTTTTTGCCCCGTGGCATCGAGTGAGTTGACTCTGCACGGGGACTGGTAAGTTAGGGAGCAATTTGACTAAGTAGGGAATAATTGGTTTGTAAAGTACAGAATACGGAAGTCAGACAGGGACCACGTGACAAGAAAGAATAGGAACTGAGTACTGCAGACTCAGTTCCCTTTAGAATCTCAGGGTTGAGTCATCTCCCCCGTCTTATTGTTTGTTTGGTGCTTGTTATCTTGATAGGGATATAGATATCTATAGAAAGATGGAGAAATTAATGCAGTTCTGCCGTATTGGCACTAAGCCAAATTCAGATGGCAAGTTAGACCCGTGCACATTAGTAACGACTCGTGAAGGGAAGAGTCATGTTAAACAATGTAAAAAGCTTATGAAGTTGTGTGGAATGCCAGAAGGGGGGAGGTTACAGCCCCTGGAGTGGAAGATTGTCTTGAAAGAAAGAAAGGGTATCCTAAAAGATAATGGATTTTTGTCTACTGCTAGGGCATGGGAGAGAGTCTCTGAAAGTCTGTATAGAGAAAATTGGGTAGAGGAGGAAAGGAATAAAAAGGGCAGAGTTTTGAGTTATGTGTATTACAAAAATATATCCTGTGAGCGGCCACCACCTTATAATGGTGGCCCAGAGCCATGTGCTAACCCTGGTAGCAGCCATTTTATGGATGGTAAATTTGCTAATGCTGGTAGCATCCATTTTATGGATGGTAAATTTGTTAATGCTGGTAGTAGCCATTTTGTAGATGGTAAATTTGTTAATGCTGGTAGTAGCCATTTTGTAAATGGTAAATTTGTTAATGCTGGTAGCAGCCATTTTATAAATGGTAAATTTGCTAATGCTGGTAGCATCCATTTTGTGGATGGTAAATTTGTTAATGCTGGTAGCATCCATTTTGTGGATGGTAAATTTGTTAATGCTGGTAGCAGCCATTTTATGGTTGGCAAATGTGTTCATGCTGGCGGCGGCCATTCTGTGGATGGCAAATGTGTTAATTCTAATGGTGGCCATTTTGTGGATAACATGTAATTCTGACGGTAGCCATTTTCTGGATGGCAAATGTGCTGCTCCTGGTGGTGAACATCTTAGACTAAGTTTATACACCACATCACCAAATCCTTGTTACCCAGTAATGACCACTAACGGCCAATACTATTTTCCTTTGGGAAGTGAACAAGCTTTACCCATGTATCCTGTCTCAGTGGTTTCCAATGGGGCACCGAACCTTTCCCCTATCTAGCAATGCTCCCGCCTGGATCGTCCTCGGCACCAACCCTTTCTACTGTCACTTCCACTGCCAATTTAGCCGCACACCCACTGTTGTGAATTCTGTGGCCAAGCTCCCTCCTGTGGTCGTGAGTGGTACTTCGGCTGGTTCTGTCTATGAGCTTCCTTTGGTGGATGAGAGTGGTACTGCAGCTTCTGAGTTTCCTTCCTCAGGTGATGAGGTTAAGTCGTTAGGTGCTGCTCTATTTAACTCCACCTAGTGCTTTTATCCTGGCCTCCAGTCAATGCTCTAGTATTGGTCTTGCTTCCTCCTGGATCGTTCCTGTGGCCAGTCTGTCCTGCGTAAGCTAAGTTTTGCTTGTGTTATTATTGTTTGCTATTTTTTCTGTCCAGCTTGCTTTGTTGGTTTTTCTTGCTTGCTGGAAGCTCAGACGCAGAGGGAGCACCTCCGTACCGTTAGTCGGTGCGGAGGGTCTTTTTGCCCCTCTGCGTGGTTGTTTGTAGGTTTTTGTGTTGACCGCAAAGCTATCTTTCCTATCCTCGGTCTATTCAGTAAGTCGGGCCTCACTTTGCTAAATCTATTTCATCTCTGTGTTTGTGTTTTCATCTTTACTCACAGTCATTATATGTGGGGGGCTGCCTTTTCCTTTGGGGAGTTTCTCTGAGGCAAGGTAGGCTTATTTTTCTATCTTCAGGGCTGGTTAGTTTCTCAGGCTGTGCCGAGTTGCATAGGGAGCATTAGGCGCAATCCACGGCTACCTCTGGTGTTGTGTGATAGGATTGGGGATTGCGGTCAGCGGAGTTCCCACGTCTCAGAGCTCGTCCTATGTTTTTGGTAATTGTCAGGTCACTTTGTGTGCTCTGAACTTCAATATCCATTGTGGTTCTGAATTACCTGTTCACAACAACCCACACAAGATGCTCCAAGCAATGGCCTCTCCTCCCAACGCTTCCACTACAATAGCACTCTCACACAGTCTACCTAACCCTATACCCGGTACCTCACAGGCTCTCTTGCAGCCAAGTGCACACCTGTATGGGACGGTGGCAACTGTATCAAGGGGGGGGCTCAATCTGGGAGGGGGATGTCAATAGCACAGGAAGCACAAAGGGGAGGGAATGTTGACAACCTGTTTTCAAAAAGAACTTCCTGAGGGACCCTTGTTAGTGGTGGGAAAGGGTGACATAACGACAATGGAAACAGACGCTATTGTTAAAGCTGCCAATTCTCGGTTAGAGCATAATGGAGGTGTAGCTAGAGCTATAGTGTAAGCAGGAGGGGCGACTATTCAAGCTGACAGTCAAATCATTGTTGAGTCACATGGTCAGATAGCTGTTGGGGACATAGTGGTGACTAAAGCTGGCAATCTTCCATGTAGAATGATCATACACGCTGTGACCCCTACTTTTGACCCTATTCATCCAGACGTTAGTGCTCAACAACTTCATGCAGCAATAACTCGCATTTTAGAGTATGCGAATATTAGTGAGCAAATTGAGACCTTGACAATTCCGGTGCCATCTCTACTCCCGCCTCAGGTGTCACCACCAACAGTGCCAATGCTCATGTCTGAGGAGCCCACCCTCTACGTCAAGTTTACACCCCAGCAAGCTGCTACTCTGTTGTACCAAGCTCCAGATCCAGAAAAACAGCCGATGCCTTTCTACAGAAGCATGCTTCAAATCCAAAGTACTTACCCAGCTACGTGGCAAGATCTAATTTCCCTGGCAAATCTTAAAGCAGTCGATGCATATTGGCCTGTTATGGATATCGTGTTCAATGATGACTCACTTGCCAGTGACAAGACATGGGACTCTGGTGTTGAGTTCTGCCAAGAACCCAAGACATGGGCCTTGGATGAGCTGGCTGACCTATCACTTATTGTCGCCAAAGGATTCCAGATGCCTCAAAGCTGATGCAGCCATTGTACGAAGACCTCAAGACATCAGCGTTTCCACTATGTACCAAATCCGTGGAAGCTTTCTACGCTCTTAAACAGGCCATACAGTCTGCACCAGCTTTTGGAATCCCAAATTCTGATATCATCTGAGGACATCCAGTTCTCTTAATGGCTCCACACGACATAATTGCTATTCCTGCAACCCTAAACATCTGTTGGTGCAGCGTCATATGAGACTACAATATTCGCTGTTGGTTCCGGATAATGTCACTCTTGTCCGCTGCAGCATCTTCAAACTGTCCATGCTGCTTCCTCTTTCCAGGGGGGATGTGGATGATGATGCTCATGCTCTCGGAGAAGATGCCTCTACACACTCAAAGGAGGATCATGACTGTCTTGAACAAATGCAGAAAGAAGTAGCCTCCAAGAAAAACGTGTCTGAAGACCCATTCCCACATGCTGACCTGACGTTCCTCACTGATGGTTCCAGATTTGCAGATGAAACGGGAAGGTTCCATACGGGATATGCCGTGGTTACACATGACCAGGTCATCTCAGCTGGATCACTACCACCGCACATGTCTGCACAAGAAGCGGAACTTAAAGCTTTGACATTGGCTTGTCAGGAAGCGACGGAGAAGGTGGTCAACATCTACACGGATTCAAGATACGCTTTCGGAGTGGCTCATGACTTCGGCAGTATCTGGGCAGCCAGAGGATACCTAACGTCTAGTGGAACTCCTGTAAAACATGCTGCTACCATACAAGAACTTGTGGCCGCTCTTGATCTACTTTCAGAGGTTGCAGTGATCAAGATCAAAGCTCACGGAAGATTGGATTCTCCAGAAGCAAGGAGGAACTTCTTTGCTGACAAAACAGTAAAAACCTATGCTGCTGATCCATTTGGGAAAGAGAAAGCAGCGGTGTACATGTCACAAAACACTGAAGAAGGGACTAAAGGCTCTCTTATGAGGATTATCCATCTACATCAAGACATCAGATGATGAAAAGAAGCCATGGCAAGAAGGAGTAGCTAAAAAAGGATGAAGATGGAGTCTGGAGGGTGAACAAAAAGTTCTGTCTACCCCGTAATCTGTATTCCTCGGAGACAGAATGGGCACACGGTATCGCCCAGAGGCCGGAATCAGATGATTGACCTGATTTGGAAGACTTACATGGCACTTGGGATCTCTACTGTCACCCAAAAATACTGCAATTCCTGCCTTGTGTGTGCAACATGCAATCCAGCACCGCCCCAGAAAGTTACTCAGAAACATTGGCTAAACCACTCTATCCCTTTCGGAGGATTCAGATTGATCACAATCAAATGCCAAAAGTAGGGAAGTACGAGTATGTACTGGTAGTGACTGACATGTTCTTAGGATGGCCCGAAGCCTATCCAGTAATAAACATGACTGCCAGAGTGGCTGTTAAGAGACTGATGACTGAAGTAGTATGCAGATATGGGGTCCCAGAGGTAATTGAGAGTGACCAAGGACCTGCGTTCACTGCAGCACTGACTAAGGAACTATGGACATTGGTGGGAGCTGATTTGGGTTTACATACTCCATATCACCCACAGAGCAGTGCGAAAGTAGAAACACTGAATGGCACCTTGAAAAATAAAATACTGAAAGCCAGTTAGGAGGTCAGACTTGGACAGACATTTTGCCCATTGCCTTATACTCAGTCAGAAACACTCCCAAGGGGTCCCACCAAACTCACACCACACGAGATTCTTTTTGGGGGGCCTCCAAGGTTGGGTCAATATTTTCCACAACAACTAGCTTTAGGAAGTGATACTCTTGTAAATTATGTAATTGTCCTTACTAAAAGAACTGTCAGTAACACATGTACAAGTTTTATCATCCATTCCAGATCCAGATTCCAGTGAAGGTACCCATGATTTCCAACCTGGTGACTACATGCTGGCAAAGAAGTTCATCAGAAAGACATCCCTGGAGTCGAGATTTGAGGGTTCCTACCAAGTGCTCCTGACTACTCCTACTTCAGTCAGGATTGCTGAGCGTCTTCTGGATTCATATTATTATTATTTGTTATAGCGCCATTTAATCCATCTCTCACATTATAAACTTGTTAGACAGTTAGGGACAGAGTAGGATCTGACCTGCTTGTCAAAGTCCAGCTACAAAGGGAGGTTTTCCACAAGGGAAAACTTGTCTCAAACTGGTGAAAACTCCAATTCCCCCCTCCCGGGCGAGACGGTCAGATATAGGATGTGTTACATCAGGATGAGTGACATATGTATTTTATGTAACCATGGAGATTGGAGAGTAATAGATCCAGCAGGTAGAAAAGTCCCGAGGACGCTGGTAGCGCGCTCCGAGATACCTCCTGATATATCCATGATTGGTCACACATTCTCTGGTGTCTATATCATCTGTATTGTCATGAAGCCTCTGATGTCATAGTGACACTTAACACTGGTGGGTTAGGGAACCACGGTGGGATCAAGATAAAAAAAGGGTTAATAAAGTATTTAGGGGGGACTGTTGAGGAGAGCCATAAGATCAAATACTTAATTAACCCCAAGCCATAAGAGATTGAGAGAAATGACCCATAACGTGTATTGTTTGATCTTACATAAGTTTTTTAGATGAAAGTAAGACACTAAAGATGGCTGCCATTTCCTGTATCAGAGAGCCATGTGGCTGCCTGGCTGGTATCCAAGATGACGCCCACCCTGATGACCTCATGGATCCACCCACAGTGACGCCCACCTTGATGACCTCATGGACCAACCCACCCTGATGACCTCATGGATCCACCCATGGACTTGCTCATTGCCCAACCCACTAACCAATGGAATGCATCCGATCACTCCCATTTTAGAGCTAACCGAGCCCCCTTACAGGGGATATGTAACCATGTGTTCTGACTGAATAAAGTCTCTCTCTTTTCCCTTGCAGCTGGGCCATAGATTGATCATGGAGAGTTTACATATGACTGTGTGTTGTTATATGTTTATTTCTTTGGTGCGCACCTGATCAATATCCATTAGGCCAGGAGTAGGCAACTTAAGTGAACATTTTATTAAATTGTTCAACCTAACAGGTTGAGGGTTGCAGGAGCTCCGGTGTTGGTGAGGCAGTAGCTCCGGTGTTGGTGAGGCGGTAGCTCCGGTGTTGGTGAGGCGGTAGCTTCGATAGTGATGAGGCAGCAGCGGTGTCAGTGCAGGCTGTAGGCTTTCCTGAAGAGATGAGTTTTCAGGTTCCGTCTGAAGGATCCGACTGTGGTTGATAGTCGGACGTGTTGGGGCAGAGAGTTCCAGAGGATGGGGGATATTCGGGAGAAGTCTTGGAGGCGATTGACTTAAAGATATGTCATTGATATCATGAAGGGAGACAAACGAATACGACATACAGATAGTATAAACTTTATCTCAGACGTTACCTCATATGGCCTATGTGTCCCTGAGACATGCTAGTAATGACTCTGCCTGACAGCGGAGGTCGGCACCGTAGAGAATGAGTTGTTTTGTGTTCACGCTCAACAGCGGCTGTCTCTAGATACCCCTTTATGTTCCTGTTATATTAAATATTCCTTAAAGGATCCTATACTAGACATAGTCCAACTGTGTAGTGGTGAGAGAGGGAGAGCTGACACATATGAGATAAGATGGACTAGTACTTATCATTATGATGTTAGAGAACAGAGGTAGGTTCTATGCCTCAACGCGTGCCACAATGGACCTATGACCATCAGAGAATCTATACCTCATATGAATTGTGCCTCCTGATGAACCGTATTGAGGGAAACGCGTTAAGGCAGAGGAATGGAACCTTTCTTTACTTCCTAATGTGACGCCCAAGAGACCGGGATACCCAGCACCGGACCAATGGGGTCTGTCTCTTGAGGGGGATGTCACGGGTGGCTTGACCCGGTGCTGTGGCCTCAGGCAATGCACAGTGTAAGGGGTATCGTGAGGGGACAGGCACTTACTTGATCAGCAGCAGGTTCTCCCAGCGGTGACGATCCCGATCCTGGATAGATGGCTATTGTCCAAATGAAAGACTGAGGCACTGAAACGTTTAACCAGTTTACTTTAACATAAAAGGATTTACAACCAGTCCTGTCACCGGAGTCTGTATGGGAACTCTGAGTTACTTTGACCCTGCCGGGGTCTTCGCCTCTTATTGTGCGCAATTTATGTGTGGCCCTGCTGCTGTATGTGAACTGGCTGCCGGCCCAATCTGTCCCCTCCGGGTCCTGGTTCGACGGGCAACCCGAGTCCTTTTATCGGCTTACCCCCTCCAGGAGTACCGCTGAACTCTGTGTCTGTTGCTGCGTCCGGCCCTAGTGAAGCTGATATCACCTCACGTTTTTCCGGTTGCTGTATTATATATAATGAATACAGCCACGGATCCGGTATCCGTCTTAGCGCCTGTTCTGGGTAGTGATTAATGCTACCCGGTTCTCACAATGTCCTTTTTCTCTGTCCCTTTTCTCCTCAGGCCGGTGATTTGGGCCTGGAAACCGTCATAGGGCTGTTAGAAATCCAGCTGTATGACCTCTCACTATCAGCTCCTTAGCCCAACTGCCATTTCTTCTCTCAAACCAGAATGGATTAAGGGGAGTCTCTGGAGCTCCCCCTTCTGGCCGGAGGTGGTAGTGCAGTCTTGCTATTTCAGTATTTGTATTTACTGTCAGTAACTAGTTTTGTGGCAAATACCCCTAGGGGTGCCACATTCCCCCTTAGTTAAGAACAGTACTCCGGGACTGTGGGACGATAACATTTTGAAATAACAATTAATATGTACAGAGTCTTAAAAATGAAAAGTTACAAAAACCACTCAAGGAAACAAAAATAGAGTTCTGTAAAAAGTCACTTCAAATAGCATCCATTAATACAGTTCTATCCTTGAAGGTACTAGGAAAGGCACTGCACTTTGTGTCCAGGAATTTAGTTCCATTTTTCCAACGGAGTTACCAATATAAAGTCTAAAGAAAGTTCAAAAAGAGCAAAAAGCAAAGTTCAAAAAGCAGTCTTTCCGGAGCTTTGATTTAGTGCCTCCGGGCTGATAACAAGTTCAAGAATATGCAAGAAGTTCATACAGACAAGTCTCTGTAGGTACTGGGCTTAAACGTTGCAGACTGATAACAATGACTATACTACATTTTCTGTTTAACTATATACGGCATAACATATATACAATTCACATTATGAGCTTTATAGTTGGTAATCTGCATACCTGGCCGGTAATTGACCCTGGGTACTACGCTGTGATCTACGTAATAGCGGTATCTCTTCATGTGGAGTACTACTGTCTACTGCAGATGTAGTATCTGCCCGCTCTGCTAAAGATAATTCCATAACTATGGAGTTGGCAAGTCCACCGTGAATGGGATTACTCTTTTCAGGAATCTGCTCTTCCTGGCCTGGAACCTCCTGTAGTACGGGGTCAGCCTCTTCCTGTCTTGGGACTTCTGGTATTGGGTTTGGTGTTGGATAAAAGGCCACCATGGGAACCACTACTGCACCATGGTATGTTAGTAGGGTTTTGGGAAAGTCTCCTATACAGGTGTGATACGCTTCCTCTTCTTTTTCCTTTACTGGTTGAACCTGTATGGGTTGAATAACTTCTGGTTCTGGCTGGACAACGTCTGGCTCTTTCAATGCTTCCGGACATAATTTAAGATTGTCTCTTAACACTAGTACAGATGTTAAGCCTCCGTTTTTGCTAATGAGACACATTTTAAGATTATCCACTCTTGTTGGTAAAACTGTGTAGGGTACGGCTTCCCACTGATTGTCCAGTTTATTGGTTCGACGATTTCTCTTGAGCACTTGGTCACCCGGTCTTAATGGGGTCGCTAGAGCATTCTGGTTGAAAGTTCGCTCTTGTCTTTCTCTAGTTTGCTGAAGGCTTCTTTCCACACTCTCTTGCACTTGGCGATACTGCTTTTGCCGTATGATATCCCAATTGGAGTCTTGAACTTCTGCGTCTGGTTTCAGAATTCCCATTTCTAGATCGATTGGTAATTGGCCGGGTCTTGCACGCATAAGATAAGCTGGGGTGCAGTTGGTGGAGCTCACCGGGACATGATTATACAGATCCACCAAGTCAGGCAATTTCTCTGGCCATTGATTCCTTTCTGTCTCAGGTAAAGTCTTTAGTAGGTCTATTACAATATGGTTCATCTTCTCGCATAAACCGTTTGTTTGTGGATGATAGGCCGTCGTCCTGATCTTTTTGCAACCATACATATTACAGAATTCTCTGAAGATCTCTGATTCAAAGGCTGTACCTTGGTCGGTGAGAACCTGTTCCGGATATCCATGGGGTCTACAAAAGTACGTTTGGAACGCTTTGGCTGCTGTTTTTGCTGTCAGATCTTTTACGGGTACTACTACCAAGAAGCGTGAATAATGGTCCACGATGGTCAAGGCATAGACATAGCCGGACCGGCTTGGTATCAACTTCACGTGGTCTATGGCTACAAGTTCGAGTGGTTGTTTGGTGATTATGGGCTGCAGTGGTGCTCTTTGGTTCTTTTGATCGTTTCTTCTGAGGTTGCACGGGCCACAATTTCTGCACCACTGTTCGATTGATTTTCTCATCCCGACCCAATAAAATCTTTCTCTTAGAAGTACTTCTAACTTTTTCCAACCGAAGTGACCAGCACCATTATGGTAAGCTTCGAGGACCATCTTCACATCTTGTTTAGGCACGATAATCTGCCAAACCAATTCATGTGTTTTCGGATTGGTGTACCTTCTACAGAGCTTCCCTTGATACAGGAACATTTTGCCTCTCTCTTTCCAGAGTTGATGCGTCTCTTCTGGGGCATCCTCATCGGGATATGCACTTTGCTCAGTTAACAGTTCCTTCACCAACTTCACAGCCGGATTGCTGTCTTGGGTGTCAGTCCATCTATGGTGTGCTAACGGATTAAAATTCACCTCTTGTTGTTTCTGATAGGTACTTGACTGATGATGTTTCGCCTTGGGATGATGGAAGGCTGGTAGTTCAATTTCTTCAAGCTCCTCCGTTTCTTCTTCTACATCTCTCAAGTGTGGCATCCGGGATAGGGCATCGGCATTTCCATTCCTGCGACCTGCTCTATACTTGATTATGAAGTTGTAATTAGATAACCGGGCTATCCATCGCTGTTCTAACGCACCTAATTTGGCTGTGTCCAGATGGGTCAACGGATTGTTGTCAGTATAGACAATAAATTCTGCAGCGGCCAGATAGTGTTTGAAACGTTCAGTCACAGCCCAAACTACTGCCAGTAGTTCCAATTTGAAGGAGCTATAATTTTCTGGATTTCTTTCAGTAGGCCGGAGCTTTCTACTTGCAAAGGCGATGACTTTCTCCCGACCTTCTTGCTTTTGTGACAGCACCGCTCCTAGTCCCACATTACTGGCATCGGTGTAGAGGATGAAAGGTTGATGGTAATCTGGGTATGCCAGAACCTCTTCTCCGGTTAGTGCCTTCTTTAGTTGTTCAAAGGAGTCTTCCCTTTCGTCGTTCCACTGGAAAGGAGGGTTTCGGTTTGAAGGTTTCTTCGTCTGCCCTACCAAGGCGTCTTGCAAGGGTGCTGCCAACTTGGTAAATCCTTTTATAAATCTGCGATAGTAACCCACCAATCCCAGAAATTGCCTCACTTCTTTTGCGCTGGTAGGTCTTGGCCAATCCCTTATGGCGCTTATTTTCTCGGGATCTGGTGCTACTCCCTCCGAACTCACGATGTGTCCCAGGTACTGTACCTTTGGCTTGAGAAGGTGACATTTGGATGGCTTGACTTTCATGCCATACCTGGATAAGGCTTCGAACACTTCTGCCAGGTCTATTAAGTGTTGTTCGTAAGTCTTTGAGTAGACGATCACATCATCTAGGTACAGGAGGACGGTCTCGAAGTTCTTGTGTCCGAGGCAGCATTCCATCAGCCGCTGGAAGGTACCGGATGCGTTGCAGAGTCCGAACGGCATGCGATTAAATTCACATAGACCCATTGGTGTGGTGAATGCTGTCTTTTCCTTATCTCTCTCAGCCACAGGGACTTGCCAATACCCGCTTGTTAAGTCTAAGGTGGAAAAATAATTAGCAGATTTCAAAGCAGTTAAGGACTCTTCTATCCTAGGCAAGGGGTAGGCGTCTTTATGGGTGATGTTATTAATCTTCCGGTAGTCTACGCACATTCTCATGGTTCCGTCCTTTTTTTTGACAATCACTAGAGGGGCCGCCCAGGGGCTACAGCTGTCTCTTATTACCCCGGCCTGTTTCATCTCCCTCAGCATATCTTTTGCACACTGATAGTGAGCGGGCGGTATGGGTCTATATCTTTCTTTTATTGGGGGACGGTCACCGGTGGGGATTGTGTGTTCTACCCCTTCTATCCGTCCGAAGTCCAATGGGTGTTTACTGAAGACTTGTTCATATTCCGTCACTAGCCTATACACCCCTTGTTTTTGATGGGTAGGTGTTGAATTTATGCCCACGTGTAGCTGTTGGCACCAATCCTCCATTTCTCCATCTGAGCCATTGCCTTCCACCTGACAGGTTGGTTCTAAGGGCTCAATGGTTGTGATGGCATTGTTGTCAACAGTATATAGCTTTGCCATTGTAGCATACCTTGGCAAAGTGACCTCTTCCTCTCCACAGTTCAAAAGTCGTACCGGCACTCGTCCCCGGTGTACCTCGACTATCCCTCGTGCTGTGAGTATAGTGGGCCTGCTGTCGGTGTACACTGGTTCTATTAAGGCTTGATAATCTCGTCCCTTAGTACCAATGGCTGCTCTACACCATACCAGCATTTCTGTTTTTGGTTGGATTACAATAGACGTTGGATCACTTACCCTCACACTGCCGATTTCTCCACCTGCAACTTCTACCTGTTGCCTTAACATCAATACTTTTATTTCCCTCCGGAGAACTCTCTGCTGGCAGGATTGGGCAGTTTCAGCAATTTGCTGTAAGACAGAAATGACTTCGGCAAAGCAGTTCTCTAACAGATTCATTCATATCAATACAGTTGGTTCACAGTTCCGCCGGTCAACATCAACAACAATTATACCCTGTTTCTTCAATTCTACTTTACCAATCTTTATGGTCATCTCCCTGAATCCTAGTTTCGGTACCAACTTACCATTACTGGCCCATATATCTAGTTCAACATCAGAGGGCCCTTTATCAATATCTGCATCAGCCCAGTACCTCTTATAAAGGATATACGGTATAGATGAAATCTGGGAACCTGTGTCCAGCAAAGCGTTGAGGGGCATTCCGTCCAGCACGATAGGGATAATGGGTCGTCCTCCGATGTACCTGTCGCGCCAGGGTGTTGGGCCTTGAAAGTTCATTCCTGCGAAGCGGCCCGCATTCCCAGGGGATTCCCGTTTAAATCACAATCTCGTGCAAAGTGGCCTGGCTGCTGGCAATGGCGGCAAATGGGCTGTCCATCCGGTTGGTAGCGGTCGTGGGGTCGTCCTCTCCATGTCGGGTATCTCCGGGGTCTCATCCATGGAACACCTTCTCTATGGTTTGACAACTCCATCTTGGGTCCTCTCATCTCCTGCATGGTTTTAGCCATTGAAGCAACAACATCAGTTAAAGAGTCAAGCTTTTGTTGAAGAGCCTCATTAGTACTGGGCCCCAGGGGCTTAGCAATGGCCCCGGACATAGCTGATGTCACTGGTACTCCATGTTGTTGAGGAGCCTCTGCCATGAGTTGCGCAGGCTCCTGATCCCGGGGTGCCTCTGCCAGCTGGAGACGTATAACGCTCTCCTTTAATTGGGCAAATGTCAATTCAGGGTTCTTAAAAACAAGCATGCTCACATGCCCCCGGTGAGAAGGGGTGTAGAGTCCCTCAATAAATTGATCTCTTAGCAGTTTATCCGCTCGGTGTTAAAAATGGGTTCAGCCAGTGTAAGTGATTTAAGGGCTTCCTGCAGGTTTAAGGCAAAGTCTCTCACGCCCTCATTAACTTTTTGTTTGCAATTAAAGAATCGTACTTTAGCTTTGTTGCTGGCAGTGGTTTTAAATGTAGCTTTTAATCCAGCAAATATGCGTTCAACAGTGCCTTTTACATCAGCTGCCCATGCTGTGACTTCTCGCTTAGCATGGCCACTTAACTGCATCATCAGGAGACTAACACGCTGAACTTCACCCACGGGGAACATGTCAAAATGGGGCAGCATCTTTTCTCTGAAATCGTCAAGGGTATTAGGCTCACCTTCATACATTGGAAGCCATGGGCCACCCGGGGTATATGGCATCAGCACCGGCATGATGGGCGCCACTCCTTGCACCGCTGCGCTACCGGACTCTCTATCGACACTCTGTCTTTCATCTGCATTAGCGTCGCCGGGTGCTGCGGCGTCTCCGTGCTGCAACATACTGTGCCCCCTTAGTTAATCCGGACCCTTCCGGTCCTCCGCTTCCGTCGGGATAGTGTAGATTTGTTCCGCTGTGCAGCAGGATCGATTTTCCCCTTGCTCTGATGTCAGAGCGCTCAGCTTGGTGCCGCCCACAATGACACGCCCCCTGCTGCTCCCACCCACCGCGCTCTGTAATGGCGGATTCTGAAGTTTTTCAGTTAGACTGGGGCTCAGGTGATGGCGTAGCTCAATTAACAGTCTCGTGCCTAACGGTTATGAAGTGATTACCTCAGGGGATGGCGGCCATCTTTACTCCATTATAACCAATGGGGAAAAGTCACTTTCAATAGTTTTCAATGGGGAATGGATTTTTCTTTAATAAAGTCAATTTTCAAGATTTTTCATCCAAGTTTTCACAGTTTTGGGCTCCAATCACGGCACACAATACCTGGTATACGGGCTGGCTAGATCCTGTTCGTGACGCCAATTGTGACGCCCAAGAGACCGGGATAGCCAGCACCGGACCAATGGGGTCTGTCTCTTGAGGGGGATGTCACGGGTGGCTTGACCCGGTGCTGTGGCCTCAGGCAATGCACAGTGTAAGGGGTATCGTGAGGGAGCAGGCACTTACTTGATCAGCAGCAGGTTCTCCCAGCGGTGACGATCCCGATCCTGGATAGATGGCTATTGTCCAAATGAAAGACTGAGGCACTGAAACGTTTAACCAGTTTACTTTAACATAAAAGGATTTACAACCAGTCCTGTCACTGGAGTCTGTATGGGAACTCTGAGTTACTTTGACCCTGCCGGGGTCTTCGCCTCTTATTGTGCGCAATTTCTGTGTGGCCCTGCTGCTGTATGTGAACTGGCTGCCGGCCCAATCTGTCCCCTCCGGGTCCTGGTTCAACGAGCAACCCGAGTCCTTTTATCAGCTTACCCCCTCCAGGAGTACCGCTGAACTCTGTGTCTGTTGCTGCGTCCGGCCCTAGTGAAGCTGATATCACCTCACGTTTTTCCGGTTGCTGTATTATATATAATGAATACAGCCACGGATCCGGTATCCGTCTTTGCGCCTGTTCTGGGTAGTGATTAATGCTACCCGGTTCTCACAATGTCCTTTTTCTCTATCCCTCTTCTCCTCAGGCCGGTGATTTGGGCCTGGAAACCGTCATAGGGCTGTTAGAAATCCAGCTGTATGACCTCTCACTATCAGCTCCTTAGCCCAACTGCCATTTCTTCTCTCAGACCAGAATGGATTAAGGGGAGTCTCTGGAGCTCCCCCTTCTGGCCGGAGGTGGTAGTGCAGTCTTGCTATTTCAGTATTTGTATTTACTGTCAGTAACTAGTTTTGTGGCAAATACCCCTAGGGGTACCACACTAATTTACTTAAAACAGAGGCCAAAAAATCCTTATTTTTCAAAATTTCTACTCAGCGATTATCACAAAAAGACTAATTTGTCACCGTACTGATGATTGCAATATTTATTTCTAACTTTTGTAAATGGTAAACCTAAAAGTGACAAGCGAAAGAAACACAATTTATGAAGAGCTTGATGAAGTGTATAGACAACTGCTAAATGACGACCTTACTTAAAATGATCTCAAACATCCTATTTATACACACACCCAGAACATAATCTAAGCTATTAGTTGGAATGTGGCAGAACTGCGGGAGATCCAGGAGACATCCGTGATCTCTGACAGCAGACTACACATCTACAGTGGTTTACGAAATTATTCACACCCCTTGGCTTTTTACCTATTTTGTTACATTATAATCTGTGTTTAAATATTTTTGCAATCGATTTGTGTGTGATGCATTAGCACTAAATAGTCTAAGTTGGTAAAGTGAGAAAAATGTAGGCAGAAATTAAATTTACTGGATCAAATAACTAAAAATTGTCATGCGCATATGTATTCACCCCTTTTGCAATGAAGCCTTTAAAAATTTGTGGTGCAAGCAATTACCTTCATAAGTTACACGCTTAGTGAAAGGAAGTCCTGTGTGCACTCTAAGTGTCCCATGGTATGTACACACCATTTCTGAAAGGCCACATTAAGTAAGAGGCATCACTAACCAAACATCATGAAGACCAAGGATATTTCCAAACAAGGCAGAAACAAAGTTGTTGGGAAGCACAAACCAAAATTGGGTTATAAAAAAAAAAAATAACCCTAAGGCTGGGAGGTCACACTGGAGAGAAATACCGAGGGAGAGGCGCAAAAACAACGCATTGTACACGGACCAACGTTTCTCTATGGGGCAGCTTCCATCAGCTGTATATTTCTCGGCAGTATTTTACGGGCTGAGAAAATCACAGCATGCTGCGTTTGTCAGCGTAGTGCGCAACAAATCCGCCAATGAAAGTCTATGGGAGCGAGAAAAATACGGATTACACACGGACCATGCGTGTGACTTGCGAGAAATACGTCCCAGTATTCTATAAAAAAAGCCGGTAATTCAGTGCGGTGTACTGTAAAAATCACACTGACAGGTTAGAATAGAATAGATAAAATTAATGTCCAAACATAGTATAGGTTTGTGTGTGCATGTATATATATATGTCATTGTCACACACACACATATATATTTATATTTAATACAGAGCTAGATAGCAGAAAAGCCGGTAATTCAATTTCCGGCATTTGCTATCTCCTTACCAAACCCGACAGGATATGAGACATGGCTTACATACAGTAAACCATTTAATATCCGTTATATTTTTACTAGTGATGAGTGAATATACTCGTTACTCGAGATTTCTCGAGCACGCTCGGGTGTCCTCCGAGTATTTGTAAGTGCTCGGAGATTTCGTTTTCATCGCCGCAGCTGAATGATTTACAGCTATTAGCCAGCATAAGTACATGAGGGGGTTGCCTGGTTGCTAGAGAATCCCCACATGTAATCAAGCTGGCTAACAGATGTAAATCATTCAGCTGCTGCAAGGAAAACTAAATCTACGAGCACTAAAAAATACTCGGGAGGACACCCGAGCGGGCTCGGGAAATCTCAAGTAACGAGTATATTTGCTCATCACTAATTTTTACATATTCCTCACTAGTAATGTTAGTAGTGTGTGTGTATGCAAAATTTGGGAGCTCTAGGTGTTAAAATAAAGGGTTACATCACGGAAAAAACAGACGTGGGCTCCCGCGCAATTTTCTCCGCCAGAATGGGAAAGCCAGTGACTGAGGGCAGATATTAATAGCCTAGAGAGAGACCATGGTTATTGGCCCCCCTGGCTAAAAACATCTAACCCCAGCTACCCCAGAAAAGGCACATCTGTAAGATGCACCTATTCTGGCACTTGGCCACTCTCTTCCCACTCCCCTGTAGTGGTGGGATATGGGGTAATAAGGGGATAATGTCACCTTGCTAATGTAAGGTGACATTAAGGCAAGTTAATAATGGAGAGATGTCAATAAGACACCTATCCATTATTAATCCAATATTAATAAAGGGTTAAAAATACAGACACATTATGAATGAAGTATTTTAATGAAATAAATAAACACATGGGGTTTTAATATCTTTATTGTACACTCAATCCAACTGACAACCCTCCTCTTCTGAAAAAAAAGGAAATTAAAAAAGCAACAATATAACATACATGTCCGCCGTACAGTCATGTCCCACAGTGTAAATCCATCTGAAAGGGTTAAATACATTTACAACCAGGAGCTTGCTAATGCAGCCGCCCCTGGCTGTAAAAACTGGGGAATGAATGGAATGCAGCTTCGTTGGCTTGCGGTGCCGTCATAGAAGCTGCGCCCCCTGGTGGCATAAACTCATATGAACTCTAGCGTGGAAATTTTCTGAATATTTTCCCACGCTAGAGTTCATCTTACAGATGTGCCTTTTCTGCGGTTGGTGGGGGCAGATGTTTTTAGCCAGGGGGGCCAATAACCATGGTCCCTCTCAAGGCTATTAATATCTGCCCTCAGTGGCTTTCCCAATCTGGCGGAGAAAATTGTTCGGGAGCCCACGCCAGTTTTTTCAGTGATTTAACCCTTTATTTTGCACACACACACTACTAACATTACTAGTGAAAAATATGTAAAAATATAATGGATATGAAATTGTTTGCTGTATGTAAACTATGTCTATCTAGCTCTTTATGAAATATAAATATACAGTATATGTATATATATATATGTGTGTGTGTCTCGCTGACATACATATATATATATGTAAATACCACAACCTCAGTGACATAATAACTATGCCACACCTATACGGCTCAATTGAGCCAGGCTCAAAAATCAGAAACCCTGCTCAGATAAACATATTATACATCAGGAGGAAAAAGAGCAATCAGGTACCAATTAAAACTCAACAAAATTTATTAATACCATTAAAATACAACATCAAGTAATACACAAAATAGCAGGAGGAAGCACCATAGGGGAACACAGGGCTCCACACTAAATGCCTAACCGAAAAATGCAACGCAGGTTACATATATAGCGTTAAGGTGCAAGTGCAATGTCCATGCTGCATATAGGCAGCATCCCCATACACCCCAAGAGTAATAACAATATAAATGTATCAAAAAGAAGCCATTGGGGGTGGAATGCTTACCAAGGGCCAGGGTGTGGAGGTACTGGACCGGGTGTGCGTGCCCCAGGGCACGCACACCCGGTCCAGTACCTCCACACCCTGGCCCTTTTAATTGGTACCTGATTGCTCTTTTTCCTCCTGATGTATAATATATATATATGTGTAAAGAAGAAAAAAGGAAAAGAGCACAAGCAAATGAAAAAAAGTGGACTTTAATGCCTGAACGGCGTGGCAACGTTTCGGATGTAATATCCTTTCTCAAGCTTTCTCAATCCTTTCGCTTGAGAAAGGATATTACATCTGAAACGTTGCCACGCCGTTCAGGCATTAAAGTCCACTTTTTTTCATTTGGTTGTGCGGTTTTCCTTTTTTCTTCTTTATATTTGAACCACCCATAACAGTGGTTTCGGAAGCTTTGCACGTTTTTCAAGGTAGTATTTTGATGCTGTTCCTTTTTTCATTATATATATATATATATATATATATATATATATATATATATATATATATATATATATATATATATATACACATACTGTATATATGTTTTCACGAATATTTGAGCCCATGGATGCATTCTATGTCCATTTTGCAAGCCAGAGAGAAAATAATAACACGGATAATTTTTGGAGAAAAAAAATCGCATCCTTGCATTGAATACAGATCACTGTTCAGGAACTTATCTGCGTAACTCGGCAGTAAAAAACGGACCGTATTTTGATACGTTAGGTCTGACCCTGGCCTTACTCTAATGATTCCCCGGAGCACCATCAAATCCAATATCATCGAATGGAACGAACATGGTACCACAACAAACCTCACAAAATGGGGCAGCCAAAACTCTCAGCCCGAGCAAGGCGGGTTCTTAATCAGTTCCCAAGCAGAGACTGTAACATCTGTCAGTACAAGCTCAATAAGCCATACACTTCGTAAAGGTGGCATTTATTAAAGATTGGGCAGAAAAAAAAGTCTTTACTTACAAGTAAAAATTGCAAGGCTCATTTTGAGCTTCTCAAAAGACATGTGGGAGACTCCCAAAATATAAGGTGCTGTGGACAGATGAGACCAAAATTGAACTTTTTGGCCACCAAGGTAAACGCAATGGTTGGCGCAAAACCAATACAGCTCATCACCCCCAAAACACCATCCCCACAGTGATACCATGGTGGTGGCAGCATCATGCTGTGGGGATGTTTTTCGGCAGCAGGGAAAAGGAAAATGGTCCGAATTGAGGGGAAGAAGAATGGTGCAAAACACAGGGTTATTCTTGAGCAAAACCTCTTTCAGTTTGTCAGTGATTTGTCAGTGATTTGAGACTGGGAAGACAATGACCCAAAGCATGCTGCTAAAGCAACACTTGAGTGGTTTAAAGGGAAGCATGTAAATGTTTCGGAGTGGCTCAGTGAAAGCTCAGACCTTAATCCAATTGCTAAACTGTGGTCAGCCTAAAAGATTGCTGTTCACCAGAAGAAATAATCTAACTTGAAGGAACTGGAGCAGTTTTACCTTGACTAATGATCAAAAATCCCAGCTCATAGAGACTTATCCAAAGCGACTTGCAGCTGTAATTGCCGCAAAAGGATGCTCTTCAAAATACTGGCTATATTGGGTGAATAACTATGCACACTGAAGTTTTCAGTTATTTTGAACTGTTTGTTGTTTGCTTCACTATAAAAAGAAAACCAAATGTTCACAGCTGCAGGCATGTTCTTTACATAAACTGATGCAAACTCTCAAAAAAAATTTAAATTTCTGGTTGTGAGGTAGCAAAACACAAAAAATGCTAAGGGGGTGAATACTTTCATGAGCTGATGTAAATCCAGAGGGGTACAATCCTACCTCTCACTACATAATACTTACTAAAACCCCAAAGTCTGTCTTTTTTATGCTGACATCAACATGTTATAGCATTATAAGCATGTACAATCCAAAATATTACAACCCCAATTCTAAACTTGGTCCACTGTGTAAAATGTAAAGAAAACAAGAATGCAATGATTTACAAATCTCTTGTACACATATTTTATTCACAAAAGAACATAGAACATAGATCAGGAGGTGGACATTAGACAATTTTCCATTTTACTTGAAAAAAAATTACTCAATTCACAATTAATGGCAAAATATTTAGAATTGAGAGTCCTCAGTGGTCGATACCTTTTAATGGCTGACTGAAAAGATGGCAACAAATTGCAAGCTTTCGAGAAAACCCAGGTCCCTTCATCAGACATAGACTAATACAATTTAAAGTCCTAGTACTTTATCTAGAGGGGACTCACCCTATGTGCTGATGACTACATCGCTATGGACAAACTGGAGATGACAAAGCTAAGTAGCAGTCTCTAATTTGTACACTTACTCCTGATGAACCTCATGTGAGAGGGGAAATGCGTCAAGTTGATTTTCTGTGTATACATACTTTGTGCGCCTTTATTGATCTGGGAGCTCCTGATGATTTGAGGCCTTTTTTTTTACTCCAATTATGGAGAAGTGACTTGAGGAGTGCTAGGACTTTATCTAGAGGGGACCCACCCTATGTGCTGATGACTATTAGGGCTATTTTTGGGATAGCCGTTGAGGAGCGGGGGCGCCAATTTCGCTATAACCTCCCATAGGGTGCCAACCTCCGCTGAGAGGCAGGGTCAGGACACGGTTAGTAGAGTCATTGGCCCCCTGACGCTAATACAGACCAAACCTGTCATCTTCATTATCCCCCCTCCTCCCTGATTTGTTACATCTAACTATTTAGGTATAGGTTGTTCATCCCTTCCTCACAGGGACATTGAGGGTTAGAAGGGACAGTTGATGGTGAGTGGGGGCACCATTGTGCAGGTATAGGGTGCCAACCTCCGCTGCTAGGTAGGGTGCTTTTTTGGTGTTGGTATTGGTTTTTGTTGTGCACCAGTATTTTAAGGTAATATCAATAAAAGGTATATTTTATTATAGTACACAGAGGTTTTTTTCTGTTATTTGTATTCTCTACTCCAAACATCTTTTTGTACTGTGATTTGTCTTTTCATTGTACCAAGACTCTGCGGAATCTTTTTTTTTTTTACTGTTAATGTGTTTACTCCACATAAAATTTAATAAAACACTTGAAACAGAAATCCATTGATTGCAGGTCCAAGGAAGCTGTTTATCTATCTAAACTGAAGTTTCCTTTTGACTATTGTATGAAGACCAAACTTACAGTTTGCCTTCGCCTCAGGGACCATTATAACCTCAAGCTAAATAAAAAAAAAATATACTGTATATCCCCATCTCTCACCAGTGACGGTGTGTCTCATAGGCATCTGTTTGATCATTACGAGTTTCATATGTTGATTTGGAAAATTATTCTGATTGAGGGCCATAAGATAAAATTAATTTACAATAAAAAAGGAGTTCAACAAGAATTTGAGCTTTAGCTGTTTCCTGGAGAACGACTCTGAAGCACTACACATGATTTGAGTAATATATACAATTTAAGTTAAGGTACCTTCACACTAAACGATATCGCTAGCGATCCGTGACGTTGCAGCGTCCTCGCTAGCGATATCGTTTAGTGTGACACGCAGCAGCGATCAGAATCCTGCTGTGATGTCGTTGGTCGGGGCTAGAGGGCCAGAACTTTATTTTGTCGCTGGACTCCCGCTGACATCGCTGAATCGGCGTGTGTGACACCGATTCAGCGATGTCTTCGCTGGTAACCAGGGTAAACATCGGGTTACTAAGCGCAGGGCCGCGCTTAGTAACCCGATGTTTACACTGGTTACCAGCGTAAACGTAAAAAAACAAACGCTTCATACTTACCTACCGCTGTCTGTCCTCGGCGCTCTGCTTCTCTGCTCTGGCTGTGAGCACAGCGGCCGGAAAGCAGAGCGGTGACGTCACCACTCTGCTTTCCGGCTGCCTGGCGCTCACAGCCAGAGCAGAGAAGCAGAGCGCCGAGGACAGACAGCGGTAGGTAAGTATGAAGCGTTTGTTTTTTTACGTTTACGCTGGTAACCAGTGTAAACATCGGGTTACTAAGCACGGCCCTGCGCTTAGTAACCCAATGTTTACCCTGGTTACCGGCATCGTTGGTCGCTGGAGAGCGGTCTGTGTGACAGCTCTCCAGCGACCAAACAGCGACGCTGCAGCGATCCGGATCATTGTCTGGATCGCTGCAGCGTCGTTTAGTGTGAAGGTACCTTTAATTCTCAGCACCATTCTGTCTGTAGGCTAGGACTACACAATGAAGACCTTGTTTATGGGTCTAGATATTTGTAAGTTTTTTCCTTCAATAATTGTAAGCACTGAAAAATTTATTTTATATCACATCCAATAGTCTTGTGAGGTCTCGAGCCCCAACTGATATTGATGCCTTACCCCAAGTGTAGCCTCTTATACAAATTAAGCACTATCAGGACCAAACCCCTAGACAGCGACAGGAGTTCTGTATATGGCCCCTACACCACGTTACGCTACAAATTCCTTCTGACTTTCCAACATAGACCTGGTGGAACATGTATGCACATGATATGAAGACATTGTGCAGCGTTTACTAGTGAGGTTGGAAAGTAAACAGTGTAGAACACACATGTTCTGAAATGCACATACAGTGCCTTGCGAAAGTATTCAGCCCCCTGGAACTTTCCAACCTTTTCCCACATATCATACTTCAAACATAAAGATACCAAATCTAAATTTTTGGTGAAGAATCAACAAGTGGATCACAATTGTGAAGTTGAACAAAATTTATTGGTTATTTTTAATTTTTGTGGAAATTCCAAAACTGAAAAGTGGGGCGTGCAATATTATTCGGCCTCTTTAACTTAATACTTTGTTGTGCCACCTTTTGCTGCGACTACAGTTGCAAATTGCTTGGGGTATGTCTCTATCAGTTTTGTACATCGAGAGACTGAAATTCTTGCCCATTCTTCCTTGGCTAACAGCTCGAGCTCAGTGAGGTTTGATGGAGATCGTTTGTGATCAGCAGTTTTCAGCTCTTTTCACAGATTCTCAAATGGATTGAGGTCTGGCCTTTGACTTGGCCATTCTAACACCTGGATATGATTATTTGTGAACCATTCCATTGTAGATTTTACTTTATGTTTGGGATCATTGTCTTGTTGGAAGACAAATCTCCGTCCCAGTCTCAGATCTTTTGCAGACTCCAACAGGTTTTCTTCAAGAATGGTCCTGTATTTGGCTCCATCCATCTTCCCATCAATTTTAACCATCTTACCTGTCCCTGCTGAAGAAAAGCAGGCCCAAACCATGATGCTGCCACCACCATGTTTGACAGTGAGGATGGTGTGTTCAGGGTGATGAGCTGTGTTGCTTTTATGCCAAACATATCGTTTGGCATTGCTGCCAAAAAGTTTGATTTTGGTTTCATCTGACCAGAGCACCTTCTTCCACATGTTTGGTGCGTCTCCCAGGTGGCTTGTTGCAAAATTTAAATTACACTTTTTAAGGATATCTTTGAGAAATGGCTTTCTTCTTGCCACTCTTCCACAAAGGCCAGATTTGTGCAGTGTATGACTGATTGTTGTCCTATGGACAGACTGTCCCACTTCAGCTGTAGATCTCTGCAGTTCATCCAGAGTGATCATGGGCCTCTTGGCTGCATCTCTGATCAGTCTTCTCCTTGTTTGAGATGAAAGTTTAGAGGGACGGCCAGGTCTTGGTAGATTTGCAGTAGTAGGATACTCCTTCCATTTCAATATGATTGCTTGCATAGTGCTCCTTGGGATGTTTAAAGTTCTGGAAATCATTTTGTATCCAAATCCGGCTTTAAACTTCTCTACAACAGTATGACGGACCTGCCTGTTGTGATCCTTGGTCTTCATGATGCTCTCTGTGCTTCAAACAGAACCCTGAGACTATCACAGAGCAGGTGCATTTATACGGAGACTTGATTACACACAGGTGGATTATATTTATCATCATTAGACATTTAGGACAACATTCAGAGATCCGCAATGAACTTCAGGAGTGAGTTTGCTGCACTGAAAGTAAAGGGGCCAAATAATATTGCATGCCCCATTTTTCAGTTTTTGAATTTCCACAAAAAACTTAAAATAACCAATACAATTCGTTCAACTTCACAATTGTGTTCCACTTGCTGTTGATTCATCACCAAAAATTTAGATTTGGTATCTTTATGTTTGAAGCATGATATGTGGGAAAAGGTTGAAAAGTTCCACGGGGCCAAATACTTTCGCAAGGCACTGTACATTGACGATTTACAAACAGTGAAATACACAGTGGAATGATGCAAGGTAGAATAGAATATTGTTTACGTAATGTTGCATGTTATATTCAGATATTTGTAGAGAGCAAAATGAAAAACAAACTTTCTCATGACTTTCTGTAGATACATAAACAGATACTTGCTCTACTTGTGGGCAAAGGGTGAGGTTAGTGGGTAGCAAGCCAGGAGTTACTGGCACAGCAAACATATGTAAGTGTTAGTTATGTTTATTCAGGAACGTTCACGTGTGCTTAATGAGAATTAGGACAGTTTTTTCCCCATTTTCCAGTCAGCAACACTATAAATAAAGTGCACAATATAAATGAGTACACCCCAACAGGTTGTCAGAAAACATTTGGTTTCCTTTCAGAATCAACATTTTCTATGGGATGCCATACATAAAATACTCCCACAAATGTGTGCCATTGACTGCAAACAAGATTTGTTATTTTGAATATTCATAAGTTATTTTCCTAAGAAATTCATTCTAGACCATGTGGAAAATAATCAGTACACTCCAATGAAAGTCTTAGGCGCAAAGCTAAAATTTAGACTATAAAATGCTAATTAACAAGAAATCAACGACCAGTAAGCCTAATTATACATTAAAGAGGTGTCTATCACAGTTGACTATAAAAAGGTGTTACTTAACCCCTTTACCCCCAAGGGTGATTTGCACGTTAATGACCGGGCCAATTTTTACAATTCTGACCACTGTCCCTTTGTGAGGTTATAACTCTGGACCGCTTCAACGGATCCCAGTGATTCTGACACTGTTTTCTCGTGACATATTGTACTTCATGACAATGGTAAAAATTCTTTGATAGTACCTGCATTTATTTGTGAAAAAAACGGAAATTTGGCGAAAATTATGAAAATTTCGCAATTTTCCAACTTTGAATTTTTATGCAATTAAATCACAGAGATATGTCACACAAAATACTTAATAAGTAACATTTCCCACATGTCTACTTTACATCAGCACAATTTTGGAACCAAAATTTTTTTTTGTTAGGGAGTTATAAGGGTTAAAAGTTGACCAGCAATTTCTCATTTCTACAACACCATTTTATTTTAGGGACCACATCTCATTTGAAGTCATTTTGAGGGGTCTATATGATAGAAAATACCCAAGTGTGACAGCATTCTAAAAACTACACCCCTCAAGGTGCTCAAAACCATATTCAAGAAGTTTATTAACCCTTCTGGTGCTTCACAGGAATTTTTTGAATGTTTAAATAAAAATGAACATTTAACTTTTTTTCACAAAAAATTTAATTCAGCTCCAATTTGTTTAATTTTACCAAGGGTAACAGGAGAAAATAGAGCCCAAACATTGTTGTACAATTTGTCCTGAGCACGACAATACCCCACATGTGGGGGTAAACCACTGTTTGGGCACATGGCAGAGCTCGGAAGCGAAGGAGCGCCATTTGACTTTTCAATGCAAAATTGACTGGAATTGAGATGGGACGCCATGTTTCGTTTGGAGAGCCCCTGATGTGCCTAAACATTGAAACCCCCCACAAGTGACACCATTTTGGAAAGTAGACCCCCTAAGGAACTTATCTAGATGTGTGGTGAGCACTTTGACCCACCAAGTGCTTCACAGAAGTTTATAATGTAGAACCGTAAAAATAAAAAATCATATTTTTTCACAAAAATTAACTTTCCGCCCCCAATTTTTTATTTTCCCAAGGGTAAGAGAAGAAATTGGACCCCAAAAGTTGTTGTACAATTTGTCCTGAGTACGCTGATACCCCATATGTGGGGGTAAACCACTGTTTGGGCGGATGGGAGAGCTCGGAAGGGAAGGAGCGCCGTTTGACTTTTCAATGCAAAATTGACAGGAATTGAGATGGGACGCCATGTTGCGTTTGGAGAGCCCCTCATGTGCCTAAACATTGAAACCCCCCACAAGTGACACCATTTTGGAAAGTAGACCCCCTAAGGAACTTATCTAGATGTGTGGTGAGCACTTTGACCCACCAAGTGCTTCACAGAAGTTTATAATGCAGAGCCGTAAAAATAAAACAAAAAATTTTTCCCACAAAAATTATTTTTTTAGCCCCCAGTTTTGTATTTTCCCGAGGGTAACAGGAGAAAGTGGACCCCAAAATTTGTTGCCCAATTTGTCCTGAGTGCGATGATACACCATATGTGGGGGGGAACCACTGTTTGGGCGCATGGGAGGGTTCGGAAGGGAAGGAGTGCCATTTGAATGCAGACTTAGATGGAATGGTCTGCAGGTGTCACATTGCGTTTGCAGAGCCCCTAATGTACCTAAACAGTAGAAACCCCCCACAAGTGACACCATTTTGGAAAGTAGACCCCCTAAGGAACTTATCTACATGTGTGGTGAGCACTTTGACCCACCAAGGGCTTCACAGAAGTTTATAATGGAGAGCCGTAAATATAAAACAAAAATTTTTCCCACAAAAATTATTTTTTAGCCCCCAGTTTTGTATTTTCCCAAGGGTAACAGGAGAAATTGGACCCCAAAAGTTGTTGTCCTATTTGTCCTGAGTATGCTGATACCCCATATGTTGGGGTAAACCCCTGTTTGGGCACACGGGAGAGCTCGGAAGGGAAGGAGCACCGTTTTACTTTTTCAACGCAGAATTGGCTGGAATTGAGATCGGACGCCATGTCGCGTTTGGAGAGCCCCTGATGTGCCTAAACAGTGGAAACCCCCAATTATAACTGAAACCCTAATCCAAACACACCCCTAACCCTAATCCCAACAGTAACCCTAACCACACCTCTAACCCTGACACACACCTAACCTTAATCCCAACCCTATTCCCAATTGTAAATGTAATCTAAACCCTAACCCTAACTGTAGCCCCAACCCTAACTGTAGCCCCAACCCTAACCCTAGCCCCAACCCTAACTTTAGCCCCAACCCAAACTGTAGCCCTAACCCTAGCCCTAACCATAGCCCTAACCCTAACTTTAGCCCCAACCATAGCCCTAACCCTAGCCCTAACCCTAGCCCTAACCCTAATGGAAAAATGGAAATAAATACATTTTTTTAATTTTTCCCTAACTAAGGGGGTGATGAAGGGGGGTTTGATTTACTTTTATAGCGGGTTTTTTAGCGGATTTTTATGATTGGCAGCCGTCACACACTGAAAGACGCTTTTTATTGCAAAAAATATTTTTTGCGTTACCACATTTTGAGAGCTATAATTTTTCCATATTTTGGTTCACAGAGTCATGTGAGGCCTTGTTTTTTGCGGGACGAGTTGACGTTTTTATGGGTAACATTTTCGGGCACGTTACATTTTTTGATTGCTTTTTATTCCGATTTTTGCGAGGCAGAATGACCAAAAACCAGCTATTCATGAATTTCTTTTGGGGGAGGCATTTATACCGTTCCGCGTTTGGTAAAATTGATAAAGCAGTTTTATTCTTCGGGTCAGTACGATTACAGCGACACCTCACTTATATCATTTTTTTATGTTTTGGCGCTTTTATACGATAAAAACTATTTTATAGAAAAAATAATTATTTTTGCATCGCTTTATTCTCAGGACTATAACTTTTTTTTTTTTTTGCTGATGCTGTATGGCGGCTCGTTTTTTGCGGGACAAGATGACGCTTTCAGCGGTATCATGGTTATTTATATCTGTCTTTTTGATCGCGTGTTATTCCACTTTTTGTTCGGCGATATGATAATAAAGCGTTGTTTTTTTGCCTCGTGTTTTTTTTTTTTTTTCTTACGGTGTTTACTGAAGGGGTTAACTAGTGGGCCAGTTTTATAGGTCGGGCCGTTACGGACGCGGCGATACTAAATATGTGTACTTTTATTGTTGTTTTTTTTATTTAGATAAAGAAATGTATTTAGGGGAATAATATATATTTTTTTTCATTATTTAGCAATATTTTTTTTTACACATTTTGAAATTTTTTTTTTAAACTTTTTTACATTGTCCCAGGGGGGGACATCACAGATCAGTGATCTGACAGTGTGCATAGCACTCTGTCAGATCACTGATCTGACATGCAGCGCTGCAGCCTTCACAGTGCCTGCTCTGAGCAGGCTCTGTGAAGCCACCTCCCTCCCTGCAGGACCCGGATCCGAGGCCATCTTGGATCCGGGGCTGGAGGAAGCAGGGAGGGAGGTGAGACCCTCGCAGCAACGCGATCACATCGCGTTGCTGCGGGGGGCTCAGGGAAGCCCGCAGGGAGCCCCCTCCCTGCGGGAAGCTTCCCTATACCGCCGGCACATCGCGATCATCTTTGATCGCGGTGTGCCAGGGGTTAATGTGCCGGGGGCAGTCCGTGACCGCTCCTGGCACATAGTGCCGGATGTCAGCTGCGATAAACAGCTGACACCCGGCCGCGATCGGCGGCGCTCCCCCCGTGAGCGCCGCCGATCGCGCTGGACGTACTATCCCGTCCGTGGTCATGGGGGCCCACCCCACCTCGACGGGATAGTACGTCCCATGTCAGAAAGGGGTTAAAGAAAACCCCTTCCCATTTAATGCCAGCAATGGCACCACATGGAAGAGAAATGTCACAAGACTTGAAAAAGAAATTAGTGGGGGGCGTGGCCTGGATCTTGCCCATGTAGGACACTGATCCTGTGAGCTCCAGAGGAAAATCCTCTAAACCTTAACTTAAATCCGGCTCATCTCGGTCCAATTGCAGAGAATAATCCCTGTATCCTGTTGGGCTACGCACGGGGCATCATCTGTACCCCTCATTTTGAGGATTTTGTTTATTCTGACAATTTTTTTTTACCTTAAGACATTCAGCCTCCCTCGAGCCTAACACTAGGCCCTCACAGACTGCCAAAGGAAACCAGGCATCAATCCAGACAGAAATTGTGACTGGAATCCCAGCCAAAGATAACCTGCATCTCTGGGAAGCAGCGGATAGCCTTCCTTGAAAAGCCTTGCTGCTAATAAGGCCCACCGGAGAATCTACAATGCCGCCGATTCTAGGCCCCAAGGTACTATTTCTCATACCCCCCCGCCTGTGCCGCAGCTCCAGGGCCACCGAGTATGCACAACAGAGAAGGGACAGGGTCTCTTTATTGGGGGAAACCACCTAACACCAGCTCCCCCTCCGGGAGGGATCCGGGTCCATCAGAAGATTGCTGGTGGCTGGAGCTGCGGGGATCCGCGCCTGGTCGCTTACGCAACCGGCGGACTTAGACGCGGCAGCACAGCGGCGATCCAGCAGACTACGCTCCTCAACGCTCCCAAAAGGAGCAGAAAAAAGGCCCCTCTCCACCACACGCCTAGTGATACCATCACCCGGGAGATGCCCGGATCGGAAGCCCCGCCGGAGAGGTGGGGAAGCGACGGTGAGAGGAGACCGCCGAGAAAGCGGTAGATCACTACGCGCCGTGCGCCGAATCTCTATACCACGACGCTGCAGCCCTGCTCTCCGGGAAGGAGAGTGAAGACTCCCCCGTTTTGCTGCGGGGGTTGCCGGGACGGTCCCTCCGAGGCTCCAGCCAGATAGAGCAGGTCCTCACAAGAAGGCAGTGAGTAACTGCCGCGAGGCAACTGTATAAACAAAGCGCACCGGCCCCCATTGCGCGCCATTGCAGAGCCACCGCAGCGCCGCTGCAAAGTATCAAAGTCTCCTCTCTCCCACCGTTCTCCGTGCCTACCCCTAGGGGAGATACCCACCGGCCACAACAAGGCTCGGGCACCAGGGAGACTTGGTACTGAAAAGCATACCGGGACAAATTCTCCACAGGATCCCTGCACACCACTTATTCTGCATTAAGGCTCATATCAAACAGCTACTTCTAGCCCCCATTTTGCCTAGGGGGCTTGTTCCAGAGAGCTCACAGGAACAAGCGGGGGAGGTGCCAATTTTCAACTTCTTTACCACCGCTATTCTGCTATTCTCTAATCTCGCAGACTGAGTTTACCATCCTATAAAAGGCTATTGTATGCATAACTGTAAATGTTATATATTGTCTGGGATCACTAAAGCACACAGTATCATATTCTACCGTATATATAATTCTATAAGCCCATCTCCATTTGGAGATTGGGGACCAAAGCTCGCATTTGGGTAACTCTGCATTCTGGTTCCCTGTATTGGGGATCCGTGATCTCCTAGGTGGTTAATTCTCACAACCTACAGAATCTTTCAAGACCTGTGGTACCCTCTGACAACTATCATATAATCTCTTATTTCTATATTCTCACTAAGCCCATCTCCAGCCGGGGATCGGGGACCAAAGCTTTGGGGTAAATCTACATTCCAGTCCCCTGTATAGGGGTTCTGAGATCATCTAGGTGATTAATTCTTAATATCTAGAGTCCTTTAAGATTTGCAGTACTCTCTGACAACTATCAAATATTCTCTATATTCTTAACCCATCTCCAGCCGGGGATTGGGGACCAAAGCATTTGGGTAATTTTGAATTCCAGTCCTTATACTGGGGCTCTAGATCCATCTAGGCAGTTAATTCTCATAGCCCACAGAATCTCTCAAGCACTGTGGTACTCTCTGACTCGATTCCGTATATATCTGTATACCAATTCTTCCTCCCATAATGACCACACAAAGGAAGAAAGGCAACACCCTTCAAGCATCATTACCTCAAAGGTCCAACAAATCCAACCCTAACAGTTATAATCCAGAGAAAGACGAGATTAACAAACTAAGCCCACTGGGCATGGGTCTAAGATCTCCTCGAGACAGAAACGGAAAAGATGTTCCCCCCGGATCTGTCTCCTCTAAACACCCCAAAAAGAGCCTGGAATTTGAGGACATCCCTGACACATCCCGTCTCTCTGATGATATGGATCTATCCATTTCAAATAAAAGAAAAGGCCCAGGTACATGGGGGAACAGATGCTTTACTTCCCCAGACACGTCAGACGCAGAGTACGATGATGCTTCTACCAATTTAGGCCCATCTAAATCCTGCACCAAAACTGATATTCCCTCCCCGCCATCTGACAAAAGTAGACCCCCAGATTCATTTGAACAAATGCAAAAAAATATGGAATCTTTCTTACTAAATTTAACATTCAATCTAAAAGACGAAATAAAAGAAACCATAACATCCAACTTTGAAAAACACACAACAGTATTCCAAAATGCCATAGACAAGATAAATAATAAAATAGAAAAACAGGAGGTCAGATTGACTAAAGTTGAAAAATCAGCTAAAAGTCTATCCGCAGAAAACTATGATATTAGCCAAGAATTAAAAAGACTTAAACTCAAAATGGCGGATATCGAAGACCGCAACAGGAGGAATAACCTCAAGATTAGAGGCATTCCCGAAAGTGTTACAAACAACAAACTGATAGGGTACACTAAAGCACTCTTCAAAAAAGCAATCCCCTCCCTTAGTGACCTAGACCTCACGATCGATAGAATACATCGACTACCTAAGCCCCCCCCCCAACATCCCCCAAGATTCCCCAAGGGATACAATTCTACGTATTCACTTTTTCCATGTGAAGGAATTAATTCTAAGTTACATAAACGAAAACTAAAAATTCCCGGACCCTTATTCAAATCTCACATTTTTTGCAGATTTATCTAAGGAAACTATTGAGGGAAGGAAGGACTTTAAATTGATCACCTCCGCCCTCAGGGATCGAGAAATCCCATATAAATGGGGCTTCCCTCTGAAGCTACTCATCCTTTATGGAGGTAAAACCGTCCCCATTCTTACCAAAGAGGAGGGCCAAGACTTCTTGACCTCCTTGCGCGATCCTCCCCGCCAAGACCCCCCCCCTCATCATCTAGCCGAGGGAAGACCTGATTAACATTGTATCTGTGCAAGGTCTTAGTTCTAATTGTTCAGGCCTCATGCCTTAATATATTAAAAACACTTTACTATTTACTCTAAATGTTAAGTATATTTGAATTTCTCTCAAAATTTAAGCCCTTCAGGATTTTCGTTTACTCACTGGAGGATTTCAAGTCCGGAGTTTTCCTCACAAACTTTCCCCCCTCAAGAAGGAAGTGAGAGAGCCTTTCTATTAGGCCACTACCAAGGACTTTAAAGTTGGTAGTATTGATTGTTTTGTTGTAAACTTTTTCTTTTTTGTGTTATATTGTTACACCGAATCTTTGTGTTCGGCCAAGCGTTACTCTACCTGTATTAGTAGTACCTTAACCATAAACCAAAGGAAAATCTAGTCTCCTCCCTTCTCCTCATTCCTAGCTACTTCGACCCTTATCAAATATATAGCTGAGATCCGTGACATTTCCTGTTGTTTCCTATTCCGGTTGACCGTTAATATGAGTCTTAAATGCGTAACCTACAACGTTAGGGGGCTGAATAGTCCTCAAAATAGGTTCACCATAAAAAAAGGAGCTAAAAAAATTACACTTAGAGGTGATATGCCTTCAAGAGACAAAATAAAAAAAAAAAAAAATGACCACCCCAGTTTTGCTATGAACAACTTTCCTCATGTTTTTGAGTCCTCAAATCTAAAGAAAAAGGCAGGAGTTTTGACCATGATTGGAAGGGGGGTCTCATTTGAATTCTTAGAAGAAACCAAAGACCCAGGGCCACTTCCATATACTACCACGTAAAATAAACAACCAGGTTTTCACTATCGTAAATGTATATGACCCAAACAAAAATCAATTAAGGTTCTTGGGCAGGCTGGCAAAAAAACTTGAACTGATTAAAAAGGGAGTCCTACTCATTCTGGGCGATTTCAATATCGTCCCAGATGGGCACTTGGATTCTTCTTCCAAAAATAGACACAAGGCTGCTACCCTTAATAAATGGCTGTCTGACAATGAGGTTTTTGATGTTTTCAGGTGCCTCAACTCGTCCTCAATTGAATACACTCATTTCTCTGACGTCCACCAGTCGGCCTCGAGAATCGACCTAATTTTAACTGACGTGTTTTCTATTTCCAGATTCATCAATGCGCCCATTCTCCCCAGGGCGGCTTCGGACCACTCCCCAGTTACATGTGAGATTGTTTCTGTTGCAGGGACCAGGAGTCAATTTCTATGGAAGTGCAAGTCGTCAATCTTGTCTAACCCAGTCCATAAAAATAAAGTCAAATCTGACATAAAAAACTTCTTTACTGATCACATTGATAACATCAGTCCTTTTTCTCTTTGGAATGCCCATAAGGCAGTCATTAGAGGGATCCTAATGCAAATTTCTTCCAGAGATAAAAAATTAAACGAAGCCAAAATCAAGGAAATTCAGAACTTAATAAAAATTAAAGAAGATTCCCCACTAAAAAAAATCCCCCTCATCCCCCAAAATTCAGGCAGAACTCATGGAACTAAGGCAGGCACTTAAAGCGGAGATCCTCTCCCATTATGATTCTGTCATCAAATCTGATAGATTCAAAAACTATGCCTTTCTCAACAAACCGTTGAGTTTCATGATGAATAGATTAAAAAGAAAGAGAGTCAGCAACAGAATAGATAAGATTCTATCCTCAAAAAATAATTTCCTTTCACTCCCACAAAAAATAGTGGAAGAATTTGGCAAATATTATTCCTCCCTATACAACATTAAAAAAAACGAAACTTCCCCCCAACAAATACAACCAATAGATTCTGATATAAAAAAATTCCTGTCAAATCTCACTTTACCTAAACTCACGCTGGAAGACATAGATGAACTTACCGCCCCATTTTCCCCTAAGGAGATTTCTGAAAACATAAAAAAGTTAAAAACACTGAAAGCTCCAGGGCCGGACGGCTTTACTAACGAGTATTTCAGGTCATTCAGCGAAATTTTAGTCCCACACCTGTCCAAAATTTTCAACTCTGCAGCAACATCAGGCAAGATCCCAAAGGAAATGTTAGTAGAGGCCTCAATTATCTTGATACCCAAAGCTAAAGGAGATCCCGACCAGCTCCCAAATTATAGACCAATTTCTTTGGTCAATACAGACATTAAATTGTACTCTAAGATTCTCGCAAATAGGATCAACAACTTCCTACCCAAACTGATAATTAACGATCAAATAGGGTTTGTCAGGGGCAGACAATCGGTCGATGGAACGAGAATTATAGACCTGATGAAATTCATCAACTCAAAAAAAGTCCCCTCAATCATTGCATCATTGGATGCGGAAAAGGCGTTTGACCGCCTAAACTGGTCATATCTAAAACTGACTTTGCAACAATTCGGCTTTAATCCAAAATCTATTTCCGCAATTATGGCTCTTTATTCAGGTCCTACTGCCAGGGTTTTCTCTAACAATCACCTCTCATCACCCTTTTTAATTACGAACGGTACGCGCCAGGGTTGCCCATTGTCTCCTCTGCTGTTCGCTCTGGCAATGGAGCCTTTGGCTCAGTCAGTAAAACAAACAAAAAACGGAATTCAAAATCGGCCTCTTTGCCGACGATGTCATTCTGACCCTGACAAACCCTTTAACATCTGTTCCAGCTACCCAAAACTTATTAGATGTATTCTCCCAGCTATCATATTTTAAAATTAACAAAATCAAGTCCCAAATTCTGCAATTCAACCTAGATCCCAACCAGGTCAGAGAGTTGACGAAAGCAACTTCGTGGAGCTGGGCGGCAAGTGATCTCACTTACCTATGGATCAAGATCACCAAAAATATGGACTCGCTCATTCCTGCTAATCTTGACTACCTGACCAAAAATATTTCACTCGATCTGAATCACTTTGCAGGGAGAGATCTGTCTTGGTGGGGAAAGAATTTATCAGTCAAAACCTTTATAATCCCTAAAATTTTGTATATATTTAGATCCATCCCCATTCCTATCCCAACTCCTTACTTGATTAACATTCAATCACTGATTAACAAGTTCCTATGGAACAACAAAAAAGCGAGAGTGGCTATGGGAACACTATACAAAAACAAGGAATCCGGGGGAATGGGCCTACCCAACATTCTGGCACACTACTATGCTAATTTGATTAGACAGAGTTTCTTTTGGTGGTCTAAAAACAGAATCCCCAGCTTGGTTAGAGATCGAATCCACCCTAAATTTGGATAGAGCACCCAGGGAACTGATTTTGAAACAGTTAATGAACATAAAAAATACCAGCAACAAATCTCACCCAATCTTCATTGCAGCCAGTAAAGCATGGTCCAAACTAGCCAGGCCTAAAAGAGGTACAGGGAGACTCGAGTCTCTGAGTAATTTGGCTATTTCCTTTATTTTCGAGGTACATAACAAATTGGTCAACCCAAAATGGTCTGAATACAAAATTACAAAACTGACTCACATTTTCGACGGGGAAATTTTTTTACCCTTTAATACCCTTAAAAATACATACAATATTTCCTCTTCCATGTTTTGTGAGTACCTGGTCATTAAAGATCAATGCCAAAAATTCCTATCAAACAAGCCCTTCTTCTCTGAAGCTGCACAAAACCTTATTTGCAACCCCCGACCACAGCATATTCTGGAGCTACAAATATGTCTATGGTTGGTTTAACCATGACTCTGATTTCGCTAAATCTCCATCCATGTTGAAATGGGAGCAAGAGCTCCAATTAATAATTGACCCAGATGAATGGGAAAGAGCCTTGGTCCACACTTATTCTGCTACCGTCTCTATGTCGCTACAAGAGTCCTATTTTAAATTGGTCTCGTGTTGGTACCTTACTCCTGCTAGGCTGTCCTTGATAGGGGGTCATACTTCTCCAGATTGCTGGAGGGTTTGCGGCCTCAGGGGCAATTTGCTCCACATCTTCTGCCCTAAAATAAAAACACTATGGTCTAGAATCTCTGCTCTGATTGGTGTACTTTTGGGTAAGAACATTGTCTTGACTCCCCAGATGGCTTTGCTCTCTGTGGGACTAAGCGTAATACATTTACCTCTTAGGGCATTGGTCATTCACATAATCCTGGTCACAAAAAACGCCATCACCTATAATTGCTACACCTCCTTCATTCCAAGAGATTATAGAACGTGTTGCCCTCCACAAAACATATGAGCAAAAATTCGCCATAGCTAACAACCTCAAAAATTTTTCGGAAAAATGGGCTCGTTGGGAAGAAGCTTTCCCGTAACATTTCGCAGCAGGAAATGTCACATCGTGATCTGGAACTTGATTAAAAATGTTAGTAATGTCAGACTGGCTTGTCTGTCTACATTTGTATGTAACTGCATGCAATTTGATTATTCACCATTTTAAACGTTGTTTTACTATCTGGCAGTTGTGTTTACCTGTTGACGCATACTTCAAGTGTCTTCTCTCCCCTTTTTTTTTTCCTTTCTCTTCCTCCCTCCTTTCCAGCCTTCCTCCTCCTCCCCTTCCTTCCCCCCTCATGCCTACTTCCTCCCTACCCCGTTAATTGTTAAAACCCAATAAAGTTTATTTGGAGAAAAAAAAACAAAAAAAAAAACGAAACTTCGTCAACACCGAATAGAGAAAATTCTGAAGCCTTCTTCGCCTTTCTTAATCTCCCTAAATTAACACAAGAAGACCTTTCAACCCTTATGGCACCCTTCTCACAAGAAGAGATTCTAAACACTATCACTAATTTGAAACCAAATAAAGCCCCTGGCCCTGACTGTTTTACAAATGACTACTTTAAAACCTTTGGCGAATTACTCGCACCCCACCTCTCTCGCATATTTAATAAGGCATTTATTGAAGGCACATTCCCCAAAGAAATGTTAGAGGCCACGATTGTCGTGATCCCCAAGCCGAAGGGAGACCTAAGTAAAATAACAAACTATAGACCAATCTCATTAATTAATACCGACATCAAGATATACTCTAAAATTATTGCGAACAGGCTTAACAACATCCTTCCAAGGATAATCAATAGGGATCAAATAGGGTTTGTCAAGTCTAGATAGGCTACCGACGGCACAAGAAAACTCATTAGTATAATTAAAAAAATCAATTCTGGGAGAGCCCCATCGGTATTAATTTCACTTGACGCAGAAAAGGCTTTTGATCGCCTTAATTGGGAGTATCTCAGAGTGGTTTTAGAAAAATTTGGTTTCAACCCCCAGTGTCTGTCAGGAATGCTAGCCCTATATTCAAACCCATCCGCAAAGATATACGCCAACAATCACCTGTCTCTTACATTCACCATCTCGAATGGCACGAGACAAGGGTGCCCCCTATCTCCCCTTCTATTTGCTCTGGCCATGGAACCACTAGCTCAAATGATTAGGGATGATGAAAAAATATCAGGCATTACATTTTCAAACGCAACTTGCAAAATAGGTCTATTCGCAGATGATATCATCCTCTCCCTATCAAACCCAACAAAATCCATCTCTAGATTAAATGAAATCCTCGATTCATTTTCAAAAATGTCCTATTTTAAGATCAACGAGAAAAAATCCCAAATTATGCCATTTTACCTAAGCAAACTCGAAATCAGTGAAATTAAAAAGCTATCTTCATGGGAATGGGCGGAGGAGAGCTTTTCATATTTGGGAATAATCATTACTAAGAAGCTAGACTCACTGGTCCCTGTGAATTTGGAAGCAATCAACAACAAATTAACAACGGAATTTAACTTCCATAGTGGTAAAGAACAGTCCTGGTGGGGTAGGGTCCTTTGTCAAAACATTTATACTCCCTAAAATAGCCTTCATTTTAAGGTCACTTCCCATCTTGGTCCCTCCAAACCATCTCAATTCACTACAAAAAAGTTTCTACCGTTTCATCTGGGGGGATAGAAAGGCAAGAGTTGCTAGTAAAACTCTTCTCAAAAGTAAATCCAGAGGAGGCCTTAGCATCCCCAACATTACAGCATACTAAAATGCTACCCTTATCAAAAAAAATCGGTCCACTGGTGGTCAGGAGGGGAGATACCTATTTGGGTGGACCTGGAGACATCATTGAACTCAGACAGATCACCAAAGGATATCATCCTCGACAAAATCATGAACACGAAAAGATTTCCGTCCATAACACACCCAGTTCTCACTGCAACATGTTTGGCCTGGGATAGATTTTCAAAACCTAAAAAAGGCCCACAAAGAACTCTCGCCTTAGCCAATATTCCAATTAAACTTATAGCATCATTTTTCAACCAATCAATTAGTTCCATATGGGCTGACTCAGGAATTAAACTCCTTAAAGACATTCACGATGGGGAGAACTTTATATCTTTTTCCTAATTAAAAACCAAATTTAAAGTCCCTCCAAATTCCTTCACAGAATTTCTAATTATCAAAGAGTTTACACATTCCTTTCTAGAGAAGAAGCCATACTTCTCCGTTGCAGCAATAAATTTGTTATCCAACATAGGGCATCCTATTTTTTGGAGCCACAAATATATTTATGATTGCCTCAACAATGATACTGATATGGAAAAAACTCCATCTATGACTAGATGGGAGAAAGATCTCCACATAAATTTTCAGACAGAGGAATGGGAAGAAGCAATCTCCAATGCATATGAGGCAACAATCTCCATGCCTCTGAAAGAATCATTCTTCAAAACCATGTCCAGATGGTACCTCTCTCCAGACAGAGTCCATCACATTGACGCAAAACAATCTCCAAACTGCTGGAGGAATTGCGGTCAGGTGGGTCATTTGCTTCATGTGTTTTGGAGTTGCCCAAAAATCACTTCCATATGGAAAAAGGTCGGAGACTTGGTTTCTAGGATTATTGGAAAAGATCTCGTACTCTCTCCTCAACTGGCTCTTCTCTCATTAGAGATCTCCAAGATCCATTCTAATTTCAGGCCGATAGTCATTCACCTTTTCCTCGCCACTAAAAATCTGGTGGCCTCTAAATGGAAATCAGAAGAAGTTCCAACTCTACAAAATATCATTGATACTCTTATGCTCCATAGGTCTTATGAGGGCAAATTTGCCAAAATCGCTGGCAATCTGGGAAGGTTCGACAGGAAATGGGCACGTTGGAATGAACTATTCCCTTAAACCCCGTCCATACTTCAAAATTTATCACTCTATCGCCTATCTTGTTACGGTACTACAATTTATATTCTTTTTATACTCCAAGTTATTTGTTTGTTGCGGGTCATACTAAATGAACCCATACAGAACAGATGTTCTTTTATGTATCGTAAAAATTTGACTTCTATAAATTTGTAAACCAGTCATTTTCCCCCTATTTTCATAGGAGTTTCCTTTCCTAACTTCATATCCCTTCCCTTCCTCCCCCTCCTGGTTTACCCTACCCAGTTAAAAATTGTTAAAATTCTAATAAAAATTATTGGAAAAAAAGAAAAAAAAAGAAAAAGAAATTAGTTTTTCATGAAAGAAAGGAGATTACAAGATCAGCAAAGATTTGTTTACCAATCAAAATACTATAGCAAGAGTAATACAAAAATATAACAAAGATGGAACTGCAACTATCTCACAGAGACATTTAGAACATCCGTGGAAGTTAACACCTAAAAATAAAGTGTCTTCTTATTTGGAAGGTTCAAGAAAATTGAAATGCAATTACACTGCATTTAGCTAAAGAAGTAGAAAGCTAAACAAAGGTGAGTGTTTACCATGACACAATATGGAGTATACTGCATAGGAATGGCACAGCACAGATGGGTTAGATATAGACTTGGCACACACTATATGGATGCAGTGGAAACATTTAATCAAGTGCAGTACATACAGTAGACATTTCGGTCACAGTGACCTTCATCAAAGTACTCCAAAAAAAATGATTATCTAAACTAGGGGTATGTACCTTTGCTCTTTGGTGATTTGTCTCCCATGTCTTTCATTTTCACTCCATGCACTATTTGCATGTTTTCTTTTAGGACACATTGCCCCATCACCATTCTATACAGTACACTACTTTAGGTAGGTGCATACTGTATGTCGGTGTCATTTTGTTGAGCTATTTTGCAATATTGATTCAGCTACATCAGCTATAATGATTATGATGTTACATGGCATTATTTTCTCCACTACATGTGATTCCCAGAATTTTAACATGCTATTTGTATATACTTTGGTTTTGTTTCTTTACCATTTTTTGTAGTACTGTGGCTACGTTCACATTTGCGTTGTTGGGCGTTGCGTCGGCGACGCAACGCACAATGCATGCAAAACGCATGCAAAAAGCATTGTTTTGTGACGCATGCGTCCATTTTTAGCTTGATTTTTGGCACAAAAAAATGCAACATGCGGCGTCCTCTGCGCCCTGACACTTGCGCCAAAAGACGCATGTGTCACAAAACGCAACACAACGCATGTCCATGCGCCCCCCATGTTAAATATAGGGGCGCATGATGCATGCGTCGCCGCGGCTGCGCCCGATGCAACGCAAATATGAACATAGCCTTTGATGAAGGTTGCTGTGGCCGAAACGTCTACTGTATGTACTGCACTTGATTAAATATTTCCACTGCATCCATATAGTGTGTGTCAAGTCTATATCTAACTTCACATGGATTGGGACCCTACTTGAGCACCACGGATATAGTTGTGCTAACGGTTTCGCTTATAATTGCATTAACCCTTACATTAAGCACACTATCCTCTGGGCAATGACTTCACTTTCTCGTAGAATGCTGAACAAAGGTCTAACATTATAGCACAGTCCACTGTATCTATTGATTTCCTCAGAGCTCCCCAAGGAGACCAGAGGTTGAGATTTAGATAGAGAACTACGACGGTGCACTAACTTTGAATTACATTGCCCCATCCTCACCAAGTACTTGAAGGTCCAGAGAATACCCATAGGCCTTCGACTCCCTCTACGACGCACTCTTTTTAGTGATTCCCCAGAGTTTTGCTTCTATTTTGAACAAATTCTCAATAAGTGTTCTTTTGACCTTATAACCCTTACACTAGAGCATCTCCACCAAGGGATCACCAAGAGCAAAGAACAAATCACTAACATTGAAAGCCAACTAGCCTCATCAACAACCACAGAGGAACTCAACAATTTGAAAACCATGATCAACGCTACCATAGAACAACATCGTCGAGATACTGAAACAAGGAAATGGAACAAGAGATACAGAGGACTACGAATATAATAGAGTATATAAATGGAGAAATTCATCCAACTCCGGGAATTTTTCAACTTGCCCAAATTACAGATCCTCAACAGATGTCTCAACTTCCGGCTCAGACTACGAGAGACAAGACAGATCTCTAAGAGGACGTTTTTTAGGACCGGGACACAGACCAACAAGAAGAAGAGGACACGCAGTGGCAAGAGGCACGCACAGGAACTTGGGACTACACTTGGATAACTCGCTCCCAGGTAATAACCCACTTGTTGTAAGTGGGTGTTGTCGTGGACTCAATAAAAGAGCATTACCGAGTAAATAATCCGGCTTTTTACTCTTCGCCATGACAGCACCCACGAGAGACTTTTAGAGAACCATCCCCTGGCAGGGACCACCGTGATGAGGACAGCTCTCCCAAAGGCTAGTCCTGAAGATGAAAGATCCAGCCTGTAGTGATTATAAAAGGTGGACTGTGCCGACCTCGTTGCGGCCTTACATATAAGTTCAATTGGGGTGTCAGCTTAAGAGGATGCCACTGCTCGCGCTGAATGCGCCTTTATACCCTCCGGAGAATTTTCGCCCTTCGTGGAGTATGACAGGTAGATTGCATCACTGATCCAACGAGATAAAGTGCCCTTCGTGACCCCGTACCCCTTCCTGTGGCTCTGGAAGGATACAAACAGAGCTCTACTCTGTCTCAAGGCCCTGGATCTATCTATATATTTCAAGAGAGCCCTCCTCACATCTAGGGTGTGAAACCTCTCTTCCTCTGGGATGGAAGGATTACTAAAGAAAGAAGGAGGAAAGAATGATCTCCTGTGACCTGTGAAACTTTGCTGCCACCTTGGGAAGGTATAATGGATCTGGTTTCAGTATAATCCTGTCTTGACATACTAACAGGAAGGGTGGATCTATGGAAAGAGCCTGGGTGTCGCCAGCTCTTCTAGCTAATCTCAATGTTTTCCATTAACTGTTTCATCTGAAACATAAATTTTATTAAACAGAAGTGAAGACAAATATATGTACAATCATCAAAAATAAGAGGATAAGTTGAATGACAAGAGAAACACACTGAAAAAAGAGAGATGCTCACATACATATATGTAAGGGTACACTCGCAGTGCTACAAACACGTCATGTTTGGCAAAAGTGCTAAACGTCAGGGAATGTATATACACCGGGGTGGGGAAGGAGGCAATGGACTTTAAAGTGACCTTTTGTAATGTTGTTTGCCCTGTCCTTTCTTACACCCCCCCATATTGCAACCTGCCCATAAAGTGCAAATCATAGCTCAGTATAGCCAAACCGCGGGTCCTGTGACACGCTTACCCATGTGTGCAGTCTCCAGTTCAGGGTGTCCTCTAGATAGCTATCTAGAGGACAAACAGTGCATCTGCCTGACGAAAGGGAGCCGTCCGAGAAATGTACCTCCTCAGCGCTCTCACTAGGTATAACGTATGGATAGCCTTTTCCACAGTGTGTCGGCGCCGGGCAAAAAGAAGGTAGAACGATGTCGTTAGAGCACCACCTTATCCTGATAGAACTGTAAAAAAGCACGGCAGGATAGAGCTGACAACTCCGATACCCGCCTAATGGAGGCTATGGCCACCAAGAATACAACCTTCCAGGAAAGGTAGGTTAAAGACGTCATGAAGGGGTTCGAAAGGAGCTTCCTGCAAGGCACTCAAGACCAAATTAAGATCCCAAGCCTCCAGAGGAGTTTTATGAGGAACCTTATGAGTGACTCTCGTAAGAAAGTCTTTACCTGTAGATTAATAGCTATTCTGCGCTGAAAAAGGACCGATAAGGCTGATATTTGTCTTCTAAGAGTACTTTGTGCCAGCCCTGAATCCGGCCGGCTTGCAGAAAGGCAAGGATGTTCGGGATGGAGAAACGTAGTGGAGGTAATCCACGTTTTCTGCACCATGAAAGAAAAACCTTCCAGGTGTGATGAAAAATACGTGCCGAGACGGCTTTCCCGGGCGCTAATCATGGTAGCGGCTACCTCTTGGGAGAACCCGGCTTGTGTTAGAACCCAAGATTCAACGGCCAGGCCGTTAAACACAGGGCCCCTGAGTTCTGGTGGTAGATCGGGCCCTGAGATAGAAGATCCGGGCGGTCTGGAAGCCGCCATGGGACACCGGCGAGCAGCTGTACTAGGCCCGCGTACCATGACTGACGAGGCCAATCTGGGGTGACCAGAATGGCTGGTACTCTCTCTGTCTTGACCTTCTTGATTACTTTCGGGAGCAGCGCAAAAGGGGGAAACATGGGAGACAAAATTGGTTCGAAGGTAGAACTAACGCGTCTACGGTGATCGCCTGTGGATCTCGATATCGTGCGGCAATCCTAGGAACCTTGGCATTCCTCCTGGAAGCCATTAGGTCCACGTCCCCCATTGCCGACATATTTATTGAAGTACTTCGGGATTGAGAGACCATTCCCCAGACGCCAGGCCCTGCCGACTGAGAAAACCACGGCCCAGTTCTCTTCGCCTGGGATGTGGACAGCTGAAATCACTGAGTGATTCCTCTTGGCCCAGCTGAGAACTTGCTTTACCTCCTGCATGGCCACCCTGCTGCGGGTACCCCCTTGATTTATGTACGCCACGGCTGTGGCATTGTCCGATTGAATCCGGACAGGGCAGCCAGCCAGGAGATGAAAATTCTGCAAAACCAGCCAAATTGCCCAAATCTCTAAAAGATAAATAAAATAAATAAATAAATCTTTATTTTTATATAGCGCTAACATATTCCGCAGCGCTTTACAGTTTGAACACATTATCATCGCTGTCCCCAATGGGGCTAACAATCTAAATTCCCTATCAGTATGTCTTTGGAATGTGGGAGGAAACCGGAGTACCCGGAGGAAACCCACGCAAACACGGAGAGAACATACAAACTCTTTGCAAATGTTGTCCTGGGTGGGATTAGAACCCATGACTCCAGCGCTGCAAGGCTGCAGTGCTAACCACTGCGCCACCGTGCTGCCCCTACCTAAGATTGATTGGAAGCGCTGAATCCCAAGAGGACCAGCATCCGTGAGCTGTGTGGTGATAAAACACTGCTGCCCAACCAAGGATACTGGCATCCGTCGTGACTACTAGCCAATGGGCTGGGGGAAAGGGTTTCCCCATTAGTAGGGATGGACTGGTTAACCACCATGAGAGAGCTTGCCTGACCTGAAGAGGCAGACGGCACCTGAGGTTGAGAACGGACTCTTGTCCCATGCTGTTAACAGTGCATGTTGGAGAGGGCGAAGCTGGAGCTGCGCAAATGGCACTGCTTCCATCGCCGCAAACATCCTCCCTAAGACCCTCATGCAGAACCGGATCGTATGGCAGCTTGGTCGAGGAAGGACCCTCACCTTCTGCCAAAGAGTCAGGACCTTGTCCTGGGCAGGATTGTCAGAGCCTGTAAGGTGTCAAAGAGCATTCCTAAAAAATAAATTTTTCGAGATGGTACAAGGGATGACTTTTTTAGGTTCACAAGCCATCCTAGACAGGAAAGAGTGTTTAAAGTAATGTCTACATTTTCCTTGCAGGCCCGAAAGGACGGTCCCTTGATAAGATGATCGACTAGGTATGGGAAAACCAGTATGCCACGGGAATGCAGAATGGACACAACCGTTGCCATGACCTTTGTGAACACTCTGGCGGCGAAGGCCAGCCTGAAAGGTAAGGCCGTGAACTGGAAATATAGGTTGTTTACGGCAAAGCGTAGAAACCTTTGGTGCGAAGGAAATATGGGAATATGCAGGTAGGTGTCCTGAATATTTATTGAGGCTAAGAATTCCCCTTTTCCATTGACGCAATGACTGACCGGAGAGATTCCTTTAGAAAGCGATGAATGTTGACAAATCTGTTTAAATGTTTCAGGTCCAAAATGGGCCTTACCGTTCCGTCTTTTTTGGGAACTATGAACAGATTGGAATAAAACCCATGAAACCTCTCTTACTTTGGAACTGGAACGATGACCTCACGGAGCTGAAGGGACTCTATAGATTTGAACAGGGCTAGAAGCAGATTCTGACCTGGGAAGACTGGATGGGAGGAACCGGCACGGGGGATGGTAGATGAACTCTATCTTGTATCCTGAGGACACTAGGTCCCTTACCCACCTGTCGTGAACCCTGGAGAGCCAGGTGCGGTGAAACGAGAGTAGGCGGCCGCTCACTGTTGATGGTGACGGAGAATGCCTCCAGTCACCTGGTTGTAAACCTATGGGACCTAAGATCCCCTTGATCTAGGGAGCTGGGAACGCATTCTTCCCAAAGGGTTGGCTCTGTAGGAGGCTCGATGATCTCGGTCCTGGTTGGCTTGAGCTGGCGCAGCGAAATTTGACGCTGGGGTCCACCTGGTATTACGAAAGGGTTTGAAACGGGCCTGAAACTGGCGACGAAAGGGTTGTTTAAACCTTTGTTGTGGGAGAAAATTGCTTTTCCCTCCTGTTGTATCAGAAATGAGCTGATCCAGTTTCTCTCCGAATAAACGGCCCCCCTTATAAGGAAAGGTTGTAAGCGATATCTTAGAGGTAGAATCCGCCCGCCATGTTCTCAACCAGAGAGCCCTTCTAATGGCAATCGCATTCGCTGCTGCAGACAAAGCGCAGTCTGCTGCTTCTAAGGATGCATTGATCAGATAGCTTCCGGCAAGAGCGATCTGATTTGACATTTCTGTCAACTCTACCGGGAGATCCCTGAGGCCTCAAAAACTGAGCGAGCCAAACTTTCTATAAGTCGATCCGTAGGATCCTTAATAGAGGAGCCATTGGGAAGGGATAACAAAGTGTTAGAGGCCAAGCTAGACGCCGGAGGATCTACCAACGGGGATTCTGCCCACTTATTACGTAGCTCCAGAGCAAAAGGGTATCTTGCCTTCAGGGTTTTTTGACCCGAAAAACGTCTGTCCGGATGTTCCTGGTGACGCTGGACCAAGTCCTCAAACTCAGGGTGAGAAGAAAAAACCCTATGAGACTGCTTGGCCCTCTTAAATGAGACTTCGTGATCCGAGGTCAAGGCGGGTTCGTCTTCTACTTCCAGGGTCTGGTTGACGGCCTCAATTAGGCTGTCTACTGACTCCTGGAAACCTGGAGTCTCCAAATTAAGGGAAACCTCAGAATCATAGTCTGAACAGAGTTCACCGCTCTCTGGTGGGTAAGGTGAACGAGGCAGAACTCCACGATGCAGAGGCACCGGACGGGCCGGGAGACTCTGCGAGGGTTCACTTCCACCGCGTCTGCCTAGTGCGGCCCCTGCAGGTCGAAGGCTCCTGGGAGTCGGAGGATCTCTACAAGGCAGGTGAACTGCTCTCCCTGACTCCAGCTGGGGTCTGAAGGGACTCGATTGCCTTAGTTAGGGATGCCATGGAATGCGACAAGGATGTGACCCATTCCAGTGGAGGCACCCCAGCTTCTGCCTGAGTCGCAGAGGAAATGGCAGGGGAAATCGCAGGGGGGTGTTCAGAGTCGCAGGCCTCGCAGAGATGATTACTCTGGGTATGCGATGAAGTGGACCAAAAGGCTACAAGTATATAAGACCGTGTGAGACATGGCTGCTTTGTAAATGCTATAATCAGATGCACTTAGACTGAAGGAAAAAAAATGCAGCTATTGCTGCTGTCAGGCTAGGGGGAGTAGCACTTACTCCAGTCCTGTATCCTCGTACACACCATGGAGCTGATCACTGGGCGATGTGCGCTGTCATTGCTCTAAAAAAGAGCGCCCTTACTAGTGGGCGGAGCCTGATCAGCGTTCCTGCGGCATACCACAGGAAAAAAGCTGGGGTCTGGATTCCTCCTTGGCGAGGAAAGAGGGGGCGGACCCAGAAATGATGCGCCGGAAGGGGCGGGGCTTGTCAGCGGCTTACCCCAGACAGAAGCCAGGGAGTAAATTTAACAGAATGCCCCGGAAGTGACGCCTCGGATAGCGGCCTGCGGCATGGCGCCGCTCTGGTAAGATCGCGCCGCCGCCCGTAGCAGACAGAACGCAGCGTTGCTAGACGCCAGGGAGAAAGTGGGACCGACGGCAGAATGCAGAGCCCGCAAGCCGCAGGGAGAATGCCCCTGAAAGATGCGCTGCAGCAGGAGCCCCCTTCAGCCCCCCCTCTGGATGTTCAGATTAGAGGGGGGTTATTAAAAAAAGACGGTGCAGGCACCCTAGCTCCATCTTCCCCTCATAGGATGAGGAGAGGGACCGTCCGCCACCCTTCTATCACCGCTGTCTGTGCATTGGTGATGCAGAGGGGGCCGCACGGCTAAGTCCGGCACGAAATCCCACGTTGCAGGAAAGGATACGTGGAGTACTCACACGTGCTCGCCCGTTGATGGTTTGGGGAGATTGGACCCTTTCACTAGAATCCGTCGCCCCTGTCTCATTTCCAAGATGTAGAGAAGAGAAAAAAGGGGTCCAAAAAGGTGTGCCTCCTTCAGACACTAAGAATGAACTGGGTTCTCCTGTGGCCAGTGTCAGGGTGTATACGACGGAGGAGGAGCTAACTTTTTTTATGTTTACTTAGTGTCAGCCTCCTGGCGGCAGTAGCATACACCGACAGTCCTGTGTCCCCCAATGAGGCGAAGGAGAAAAGCCCATTTATGCCATAATAATTTGCAGAATCACACATGCAGAAGATTTTTATTCCATACTTGGCTGGTTTACTGCCCATGTATTGTATGAACTTACAACATCCTCTGAAGGGTACAAGTTGCTCATCTACTGTAACATTAGTACTAGGATTTTAACGTTTGGTGCAATTTTTTAGAAATATGTTCCAGATATAACTGATAGGGGCTAATTTGTCTGTTTGGAACCTCGCTGCACGAATTCGCTTATCATCAAATCGAATGTTTCTTCTAATTTCCTCATATATGTCCACTGCCATTGTCGCTTTATAGTGTGGATCAGAAAGTGGGTCCAGAAATAATTCTCCAATCCTCGGATTTCTTATAGAAACAAAGACTGAAAATGAGTCAGACTTCCTCCCAACATCGTATAATCACAGTTCCTTCAGCAATTAGTTCACATTGTATACTGTCCTCAGTACTCTCTACACAGCTCATTAGTAGGGTTGAGCGAAACGGGTCGTTCATTTTCAAAAGTCGCCGACTTTTGGCAAAGTCGGGTTTCATGAAACCCGACCCCTGTGTGGGGTCGGCCATGCGGTACGCGACTTTGGCGCCAAAGTCGCGCTTGGCGCCATTTTTTCAGCCAATGAAGGAGCGTGGGCAGAGTGATGACATAGGTCTTAGGGGCGTGGACGCCTATCGTCAGAGAGAGAGAGAGAGAGAGAGAGAGAGAGAGAGAGAGAGAGAGTTTCGGCCGATCCCCGACTTTACGCCATAATCGGCCGATATCACTCGACCCGACTTTAGAGATAGTCGGGTTTCGCGAAACACGGCTCGACTCTAAAAAGGTCAAGGTCGCTCAACCCTACTCATTAGTGTTCAGAAGGACCTGCAGAGATGTCATGGCCTTATCACTCCCTCCCAAAATCACATGATATTCTCACATGGCATGATCCACCCCCTGGGCCCTCCATCAGCAACCCCAACTACAAATAAAGTAACTTGAGACACAAACACTGCTGAGTACATGATAAAAATAGCAGGGGCCTAAAAAGCCCCCATTACGTACAGATGTGGTTTTCCTCAAAAAAGCATTGCTACACCAAAATGCCTAACAAAAAAATTATATGAACAACTGGATATTACGTGTCCCTGCATACCTCAGAAAAAGTGTTTTATACTTTTCCCATGATGTATGTAAATTGTGAGGTCCAGTCAAATGGTTGACTCCACATTGCGATCAGAACCGCCCTGGTCCTTTCAAACGCCGCCTCTTATAAGTGTGTGAAAGCGGATGATGTCTCTCCGTCTTCCACTATTGCCCGAAGTCTCATGCCTGCACAGTGGAATCGGAGAGCTGCTCAGGCGCACCTCACTGTGCCCTATTGAGCAGCCAGTGCTTACACAACGCTAAATTTTGGGTACTACGTGGATGGCAGAGACCTCATCCACTTTCATGCACTTATAAGAGGCGGCGTTTGAAGGGATCGGGGCGGTTCTGATCACAATGTGGAGACAACCATCAGCATGGACAATTTGTATACAGCTTGGAACAAGTCTAAAATACTTTTTCTGAGGTATGTAGGGGCATATCGGAGGATAAAAGCGTTGCAGAAACCACAATCTTATGATCTAAAAAAGGTGATGGGCAGGCTTTATAAGCCAAAAAACTGGTGACAGGTTGCCTTTAATGTCAGCGTGCGTATACACAGACTAATAAAAGACTGCTGTTTGCATGCACGCGCACAAAAAAAACAACCTGTATGCTCTTGGCACGATCATGAAAATGGGGTGCAACATATGTGAAAGGAAAGATCGGGTGTTGCTCACTCAGCTAACAGTCCCAAATAAGGAAAGGAAGTACAATGTCCACTCAGTGGCATTGGGGAGTGCTGCTGAACATTTTTGGTCACTTACTCATTCTAATGTCATGCTTGTATTGCACGGCTGACATCCCAGTGTATGCAGGGAGAAGAGGAAGACTTGTTATGCGCTTCCTCCCTGCTCAGTAAATGACAGTACTAACACATGGATTATTAAAAATAGGTATAAGGGTGTGTTCACACAATGGTTTTTAATTTTCAGGCAGCCATATAGGTTTATTTTTCAAGTCGAAAACGCTTCAGGAAACTCCTCTGGTGTTTTGGAGAACCGCAAAAATATTTTTGGGGGCTGATTCTTGAATGGTTTGTCTACATTTTTTGACGGCTCGTGGATTTTATAGCATTTTTTACTGGTATTTCCACATTTTTAAAATCCATTCCACAATGATGAAACTGCTAGCAGTTTTTCAAGCATAAACGCTGACAAAACGATCAAAAAAGCTGAGCGGACTTTTGAGTAATCCCACTGACTTGTATTGGAAAGTAGAGTAAAGAGTCTTCAGAGCGAGAAAACATCTGAAGAATGAGCAGTGCACTTCTCACAACTTCATATGAATACCAAGTATTTTTACATAGACCTGAATGTGTTCATTAGTTTTAGAGTTCAGTTAGTGCATTTTTAGGAGGGGAGTTTCTGAAAAGACCTGCTTCAAGCTCACCTGGGAAAAAAAAAAAAACTGGTAAGATACTCTAAGGCCATGTTCACACAGTGCGTTTTTTACTGCGGAACCGCAGCGTTTTTGCCGCTGCGGTTCCGCAGCTGTTTTCCATGCAGGGTACAGTACAATGTACCCTATGGAAAACAGGAACCACTGTGCACATGATCCTGAATTTCAAAAAAAAAAGCCGCGCTGAATAGCTGCGGGAAAAAAGAAGTACCATGTCACTTCTTTTTTCGGAGCCGCAGCGGTTCTGCACCCATAGACCTCCATTGTGAGGTCAAACCCGCAGTAAAACCCGCAGATCAAAAATAGATCTGCGGGTTTAATTGCGGTTCGTGGTGCAGAACCGCTGCAGCAGAAAGTGCGGGGAAGCGGGCGGAAGTGCGTGGGTGGAGTGTGGCTGCCCCGATCCCACCCCCCGTGCTCCGATGCCCCCCCCCCCCCCGTGTGCTCCGATGCCCCCCCCCCCCCCCGTGCTCCGATGCCCCCCCCCCCCCCCCCGTGCTCCGATGCCCCCCCCCCCGTGCCCTAATCTCCCCCCCTTATACTTACCCGGCCTCCCGGTGTCCGTCCGGCCGTCTTCTCCCTGGGCGCCGCCATCTTGCAAAATTGCGGGCGCATGCGCAGTGCGCCCGCCGAATCTGCCGGCCGGCAGATTCGCTCCAAAGTGCATTTTGATCACTGAGATATAACCTATCTCAGTGATCAAAATAAAAAAATAGTAAATGACACCCCCATAGGTAGGGACAATAAAAAAATTAAGAATTTTTTTTTTTTTTTCACTAAGGTTAGAATAGGGTTAGGGTTAGGGTTAGGGTATTTTCAGCCATTTTAGCCCTAAAAAGCTTCCTAGGAAACACACAGTCTCTGCATAGAAAACTGCATAAAAAAAGGATCAAAAAACGCATCAAAAAACGCATCAAAAAAGGACAAAAAAAGGACCAAAAAAAGGACCTGCGTTTTCTGCCAAGAGCTGCAGTTTTTTAAAAAAACAGTCCTGAAAAAAAAAGGATGGAAATCAGGAACGTGTGAACATACCCTTATGGGGCTGATAAAGCCCTGCCAATAGCTTCTAGGCATTAATCTTGCCGTCAAGTATCATTTGAAGTAACAAGTGTGTTGAAAAAATTTGAGGTTAGAGCAACCATTTGGTGAAAAAATATGATTTTTAATTTTTTCAGTTTGTTTTGCATTAATGCATGTGAAGCACCTAAAGAGTTACATTTTGTGACAGCTGATTTAATGTAATATGGAGGATGCAGATTTAAAAAAATGGCATCACTTGAGGGTTTTTCAATACACAGGCCACTTAAAGTCACTTCATAAGTGAATGCATCCCCCACACTTGACCCCAAAAAGAAAAAAAAAATGGTTATTTGTTAAAGCACTCCAGAGTTATTACGGCAAACTGGCGAGGCTTGGTCATTAAGGACACAATTGGCTAAGTATTTTAGGGGTTAAACAACATGCAAATTAGCCATTGCCAAGTGATTTCCAACATGGCTGGTATCTTTCTATCCACTTTACTAGGCGTTCGCCTGAACATTTTGTCACAAGGGTTTTGTCCTACAAAAAGTGGTACTTTTTAATAGAATATTTTATTTAAATATTTAGAAGAAGTCCAATGTGATCATTTGTCCCGACAGCTTTAATCCAGGTAAAACAATGATGTTTGGTTAATTTATAGCTTTTTGTCTCTCTTTTCATTTCAGTGGACTTTCTTCTTAAATTTTCCACCTGTGACTTTTTTTCTCACTCCCAAAGAACCTTCTGCATCATCTGCTTCCTCGTCCCGAGGTCGTTTTCTTTTTTCACCTTGTTCTCTTAGTTCCTGTAAAGAATAAATGGGAGACTCATTTGAAACCCTGTAACTTTTTTGGTCTTTCAGTGATCAGTCACATCAGTGCTTGAATTTGATCGTATGAGCTGAAGGAACCTGAAGACCATCCTCTCCTGACAAGCCTACAGCCTGCAGTAAGCCTCGCTCCACTAGCAGGTCTCCCCTCCCCTACTGCATCCTCACCCACCCCCTGCAGACTGGGAGCCCTGGGGGGCAGGGTTCTCTCTCCTCCAGTACCAGTCATGACGATAATTGTACTTTATGTGCACCCCTTTTCACGTGTAAAGCGCCATGGAATTGCGCTATAATAATAATGATAATCAAGAGCTGTATGCGAGTGGGATAACTTTGGGGTACATACGGTCACAGGCTTTTTTTTTGCATTTTAAATATTACACTATTTGCCATGCTGCACAAAAAAGTGCTAACTTTATTCTATAGGTTAGTGCGATTCTGGCAATATTAAATTTATAGTTCAATCATTATTTTGGTACAAAAAATATTTGCGACTTTTTCTGCACTCGTTACACTTTTGGGAGGCGAAATGAACATGGAAACACCAACACTTGCTTAATTTCTTTATTTTTAATGGATAAAAATGAGGGGTGTAAGTCTGTTTTATACTTTATTATAGGTTATTAGAACTTTTAGTCCCATAGTGATAGTGGACCTTGTACTATATACTGCCTGCGGCTGAGCCTCACTGTTGCATCAAGCTGGCAATGACTGGGGCCTTCAGCTGCCATGTGAATCCACTGGTGCCCTATCACATTAGGAGCTGGGGAACAAGCATCAGAGACTGTTCTATTTAAATGCATATAAACGGTTAGCAGCAGCAATCAGAGCTCAGCTCTGGCCACTGATATTGAGAAAGATGTAACACAGCCAACATCTACCGCATGTGTGGAGAGCGGGACTCCTGAGCCATGACCCCACTGTGGATGTAGAGTTACATACATATGTGCCAGGAGTTAAGATTATCTTGTATAGTTTATTCCTATAATTTACCATCAATAAAGATATCAATGAGCGAACTTCTGTAGCATAAAACAAAAAAGGAGACTTGTGTAAGTTATTAGAGGTGTAAGGCTGGTTTCACACATATAACATTCATGGTCAGAGTATGGACTGACTGCCTATGAGTATGTCGCATTCTGGGAAGGAGACACACAACTAGTCCTGTACTCAGCATGAATGTCAGATATGTGAAACCGGTCTAAGAAAGAGAGTGCAACTCCCCAATTCCCTGATCATGACAATTGTGCAACATCTATGGAGACTCTGGATTGACATACTTTGCATCATGACTCATTGGGAAATGTTAATTGTCGCCAACCCTTTATTTACGAGAATGCTTCCAGCACACACAAGAATCAACGTGACAGAATATAAAGTTCATGATATGTCATCAGAAAACTTACTATGCGAGCAAATCTCTGTGCCTCAGACACTCTCTCATTTAACATCATTACTTCTTCTTCTTGTGTTGGAAAGGCTGGAAGCTTTTTGCCAATTAGATGCTCTATTCTTTGAAACAGCTCCACGTCATACCTAAAAATGCAATGACAAAACAACATTACTTTTTTCACGACATGATTTTCCAGGTTCATTCACTTCAATAGTCCAACGCTGTAATCCCAGCACAGAACTATCCCAGCCAGAGAAGAACTTCAAGAACTTTTCGAGCGCCGGGACCCCATCAAATTAACTTATTGTTTATTGTTGGAAGTATCAAGACTGACTTCCACTCGGATATTGATGACCTACTTCATTCTGCTGAACAAGTTGCAATCATTTATAAATAGTTTATTTTGAAAACCTATTTTCATTAGGTTTCTACCAGCCAGTTCTATACTGCATAACTGTGAAGTATTATATAAGTACTAGATGGTGGCCCGATTCTAACGCATCGGGTATTCTAGAATATGTATGTATATAGCAGCCACATACTATACAGCACAGGCCACGTAGTATATAGGAGCCATGTAGTATACAGCATACAAATAGTACGTGGCCTGTGCTATATAGTATGTGGCTGCTATATACATACATACATACATACATATTGTAGAATACCCGATGCGTTGTATATAACGTAGCCTACGCAGTATCTAACACAGGCCACGTAGTATACAGCAGCCATGTAGTATACAGTACTGTCCACGTAGTATATAACAGCCATGTAGTATATAGTACTGTCCACGTAGTATATAGTACTGTCCACGTAGTATATAGCAGCCATGTAGTATATAGCAGCCATGTAGTATATAGTACTGCCCACGTAGTATATAGCAGCCATGTAGTATATAGTACTGCCCACGTAGTATATAGCAGCCATGTAGTATATAGTACTGCCCACGTAGTATATAGCAGCCATGTAGTATATAGTACTGCCCACGTAGTATATAGCAGCCATGTAGTATATAGTACTGCCCACGTAGTATATAGCAGCCATGTAGTATATAGTACTGCCCACGTAGTATATAGCAGCCATGTAGTATATAGTACTGCCCACGTAGTATATAGCAGCCATGTAGTATATAGTACTGCCCACGTAGTATATAGCAGCCATGTAGTATATAGTACTGCCCACGTAGTATATAGCAGCCATGTAGTATATAGTACTGCCCACGTAGTATATAGCAGCCATGTAGTATATAGTACTGCCCACGTAGTATATAGCAGCCATGTAGTATATAGTACTACCCACGTAGTATATAGCAGCCATGTAGTATCTAACACTGCCCATGTAGTATATAGCAGCCATGTAGTATACAGTACTGTCCACGTAGTATATAACAGCCATGTAGTATACAGTACTGTCCATGTAGTATATAGCAGCCATGTAGTATATAGCAGCCATGTAGTATATAGTACTGCCCACGTAGTATATAGCAGCCATGTAGTATATAGTACTACCCACGTAGTATATAGCAGCCATGCAGTATATAGTACTACCCACGTAGTATATAGCAGCCATGTAGCCCACGCAGTATTTAGCAGTGTGGGCACATATCCCTGTAAAAAAAAAAAAAAGAATTAAAATAAAAATTAGTTACATACTCACCCCCTGGGATCCAACGGCGCTGTGGCGATGGGCGCGCGGTTGCCGCCATCTTCCGTTCCCAGGATGCATTGCGAAATTACCCAGAAGACATAGCGGTCTCGCAAGACCGCTAAGTCTTCTGGGTAATTTCGCAATGCATCGCTGGGAACGAAGATGGCGGCAGGCGCGAGCGGCTCGGCGGACTATGGAGGGTGCGTATAGCAGGTTTTTTGCTTTTTTTAAAATTATTTTTAACATTAAATTTTTTACTATTGATGCACACAGGCTGCATCAATAGTAAAAAGTTGGGGACACACAGGGTTAATAGCGGCGGTAACGGAGTGCATTACCCGCGGTCCGTTACCGCCGGCATTAACCCTGTGTTAACGGTGGCTGGAGGGGAGTATGCGGGCGCCGGGCAGTGACTGCAGGGAGTAAGGAGCGGCCATTTTCTTCCAGACTGTGCCCGTCGCTGATTGGTCGTGGCTGTTTTGCCGCGACCAATCAGCGACTTGGATTTCCTTGACAGACAGAGGCCACAACCAATGAATATCCATGACAGAAAGACGGAAGTGACCCTTAGACAATTATATAGTAGATTATATAAATATATATTATATATATAAAAATGGGCTGAAAATCTCAGCTTATACTCGAGTATATATACGTGTGTGTGTGTGTGTGTGTGTGTGTGTGTGTGTGTGTGTGTGTGTGTGTGTGTGTGTGTGTGTGTGTGTGTGTGTGTGTGTATCTACCATATGATTGTCTAAGGGGTACTTCCGTCTGTCTGTCCCGGAAATCCTGCGTCGCTGATCGGTCTCGCCAGCTGCCTGTCCTGGCAATCAGCGACGGGCACAGTCCGATTAGTCCCTCCCTACATTCGTCCAGTCAGTGCCTGGCGCCCGCTCCATACTCACTCCCCCCCCATCCCCAGTCAGCGCTCACACAGGGTTAATGCCAGCGTTAACTGACAGCGTTATGCCGCGGGTAACGCACTCCGTTAACGCTGCTATTAATAATGTGTCTCCCCAACTTTTTACTATTCATGCTGCCTATGCAGCATCAATAAATGATGTAATGTTAAAAATAATAATAATAAAAAAAATCTGCTATTCTCACCTTCCGTAGTCCGCCGAGACACGCGCGGCTTCCGTTCCCAGAGATGCATCGCAAAATTACCCAAAAGACTTGCGGTCTCGCGAGACCGCCAAGTCATCTGGGTAATTTCGGAATGCATCCTGGGAACGGAAGATGGCGGCAGCCGCGCGCGCCTGGGCGGACTACGGAAGGTGAGAATAGCAGGTTTTTTGGTTTTTTATTATTTCTAACATTACATCATTTTACTATTGATGCTGCATAGGCAGCATCAATAGCAAAAAGTTGGGGACACACAGGGTTAATAGCAGCGTTAACGGAGTGCGTTACCCGCAGCATAACGCAGTCCGTTAATACTGGCATTAACCCTGTATGAGCGCTGAGTGGAGGGGAGTATCTAGCGGGCACTGACTGGACGGAAGTAGGGAGGGACTAATTCTCGGCCGGGCTGTGGCCGTCGCTGATTGGTCGCGGGAGCCAGGACAGGCAGCTGGCGAGACCAATCAGCAACGCGGGATTTCCGGGATAGACAGAAAGACAAGACAGACGGAAGTACCGGTTAGACAAATAAATATATATATGTGTGTGTGTGTGTGTGTGTGTGTGTGTGTGTGTGTGTGTGTGTGTGTGAAAAAAAAAAAAAAAAAAACTATATAATTATATATATATATATATATATATATATATATATATATATATATATATATATATATATATATATATATATATATATATATATATATATATACACACACACACACACACACACACACACACACACACACTCTAGTATAAGCCGAGATTTTCAGCCCATTTCTTTGGGCTGAAAGTCCCCCTCTAGGCTTATACTCGAGTCACTCACCTGCTCCTGGCGCGGTTCCTGGTTCCCCGACGCCACAGTTTCTTACTGTAGTGAGCGGTCACATGGTACCGCTCATTACAGTAATGAATATGCGGCTCCACCTCCCATTACAGTAATGAATATGCCGCTCCATAGGGGTGGAGCCGCATATTCATTACTGTAATGAGCAGTAACGGTGACCGCTCAATACAGGAAGAAGCTGCGGCGCCGGGGAACCAGGGACCGCGCCAGGAGCAGGTGAGTATAATGACTGTGTGGAGCATTTTATGGGGCCATAATTAACGTTTGTCCTGCATTATATGGGGCAAATGTGTCTATGGAGCATCTTATAGGGCCATTATTAACCTTTATGCAGGATCATATGGGGCACATTTTAATACGGAGCATCTTATGGGGCCCATCAAACTTTAGGGAGCATTATATGTGGCTCTTGATTCAATATCAATATTCAAAAACACTTAACCTACTGACGTCTCAATTAATTTTACTTTTATTTGGTACCTATTTTTACTTTTGACATTTACCGGTAGCTGCGGTGTGTGTGTGTGTGCGCGTGCGTGCGTGCGTGCGTGCGTGCGTGTTTGGACACACCTTCTCATTTAAAGATTTGAAAATTGAAAAAAATGAAAATTGTACATTCACACTGAAGGCATCAAAACTATGAATTAACACATGTGGAATTATATACTTAACAAAAAAGTGTGAAACAACTGAAATTAGGTCTTATATTCTAGGTTCTTCAAAGTAGCCACCTTTTGCTTTGATGACTGCTTTGCACTCTCTTGGCATTCTCTTGATGAGCTTCAAGCGGTAGTCACCGGGAATGGTTTTCACTTCACAAGTGTGCCCTGTCAGGTTTAATAAGTGGGATTTCTTGCCTTATAAATGGGGTTGGGACCATCAGTTGTGTTTTGCAGAAGTCTGGTGGATACACAGCTGATAGTCCTACTGAATAGACTGTTAGAATTTGTATTATGGCAAAAAAATGCAGCTAAATACAGAAAAACGAGTAGCCATCATTATTTTAAGAAATGAAAGTCAGTCAGTCTGAAAAATTGGGAAAACTTTGAAAGTGTCCCCAAGTGCAGTGGCAAAAACCATCAAGCGCTACAAAGAAACTGGCTCACAGGAAAGGAAGACCAAGAGTCACCTCTGCTTCTGAGGATAAGTTTATCCAAGTCACCAGCCTCAGAAATCGTAGGTTAACAGCAGCTCAGATTAGAGACCAGGTCAATGCCACACAGAGTTCTAGCAGCAGACACATCTCTACAACAACTGTTAAGAGGAGACTTTGTGCAGCAGGCCTTCATGGTAAAATAGCTGCTAGGAAACCACTGCTAAGGACAGGCAACAAGCAGAAGAGACTTGTTTGGGCTAAAGAACACAAGGAATGGACATTAGACCAGTGGAAATCTGTGCTTTGGTCTGAAGAGTCCAAATTTGAGATCTTTGGCTCCAACCACCGTGTCTTTGTGCGACGCAGAAAAGGTGAACGGATGGACTCTACATGCCGGGTTCCCACCGTGAAGCATGGAGGAGGAGGTGTGATGGTGTGGGGGTGCTTTGCTGGTGACACTGTTGGGGATTTATTCAAAATTGAAGGCATACTGAACCAGCATGGCTACCACAGCATCTTGCAGCGTCATGCTATTCCATCCGGTTTGCGTTTAGTTGGACCATCATTTATTTTTCAACAGGACAATGACCCCAAACACACCTCCAGGCTGTGTAAGGGCTATTTGACCAAGGAGGAGAGTGATGGGGTGCTACGCCAGATGACCTGGCCTCCACAGTCACCAGACCTGAACCCAATCAAGATGGTTTGGGGTGAGCTGGACCGCAGAGTGAAGGCAAATAGGCCAATAAGTGCTAAGCATCTCTGGGAACTCCTTCAAGATTGTTGGAAAACCATTCCCGGTGACTACCTCTTGAAGCTCATCAAGAGAATGCCAAGAGTGTGCAAAGCAGTCATCAAAGCAAAAGGTGGCTACTTTGAAGAACCTAGAATATAAGACATAATTTCAGTTGTTTCACACTTTTTTGTTAAGTATATTATTCCACATGTGTTAATTCATAGTTTTGATGCCTTCAGTGTGAATGTACAATTTTCATAGTCATGAAAATACAGAAAAATCTTTAAATGAGAAGGTGTGTCGAACTTTTGGTGTGCAATATATATATATATATATATATATATATATATATATATATATATATATATATATATATATATATATATATATATATATATATACATATATACACACACACACACACACACACACACACACACACACAGAAAAAACTGGAAGAGCACAATGCTCACCGGTGGGTGCCTGGCCTCCTGGATGGAATGGTCCACTCACCTACCCTAAAATGTATACCAAATAGAATAATAAGGCGGCAGCACTCCAAGTCCTTTTTAAGGTGAAAGTGTGTAGTTTATTCAAACCCACATCTCTGTGCGACGTTTCGGCTCACACTGAGCCTTTCTCAAGCTTGACATATCCAAGCCCTTTCCACTTCCTGCCAACTTCAACTCAAAAATATTTCACGAATCCGTTCATTCCTCAACCATGAATCTGCAAAAACCCTAGTCCATGCCCTCATCATCTCTCGCCTTGACTACTGCAACCTCCTGCTCTGTGGCCTCCACTCTAACACTCTCGCACCCCTCCAATCTATTCTAAACTCTGCTGCCCGACTAATCCACCTGTCCCCCCGCAATTCCCCGGCCTCTCCCCTCTGTCAATTCCTTCACTGGCTCCCCATTGCCCAGAGACTCCAGTACATAACCCTAACCATGACGTACAAAGCCATCCACAACCTGTCTCCTTCATACATCTGTGACCTCGTCTCCCGGTACTTACCTACACGCAACCTCCGATCCTCACAAGATCTCCTACTCTACTCCCCTCTTATCTCCTCTTCCCACAATCGTATACAAGATTTCTCTCGCGTATCACCCCTACTCTGGAACCCTCTACCACAACACATCAGACTCTCGCCTACCATCGAAACCTTCAAAAAGAACCTGAACACCCACCTCTTCAGACAAGCCTACAACCTTGTCGGGGCGCGTCTGTCCACTCTTCACACACCTTTCAGGTAAACCACTCTTTGATGATCCACATGCTGTGTTTGTTTTCTTTCAGCTGTGGGTCACGCTGTTATCTGGCTTCACATAGTGCAGTTGGCACCGTTTTACATACACTCCATGGGCTGTGATTGTGACCTTTTGTAAGGGTCATGCTGCTATTGTTTTCCACATAGTGCAGCGGGCACTGTTCTCGCATATTTTTGTATGTCTACTGACTATCTGTTGTTCTGACATGTATTTTGCACATTTAATACCGCTTGCAGACATGTTATATTTATTACTATGTTTTTCCCCTTTTGGGTACATATGCGCTTATGTGTATTAGCAGATACCATCTTACTTATTACTATTTATTTATTTATTTCGTATAAATTTTTTTTGTGGAGTGGTTGCCTATTTCGGTATTTGTATATTACATGGACATCTATATGGACATTTATATGCCCGTTGTACTTTATATAGAGGTCATTTTCATAATTTTTATGGGCTATACCTGTGATAGATGTTTGTTTATATGTTGTCCATTTATTTTTGTGACATAATGATTAGGTGTGTGTAAGTGTGGACTGATACACTTTGTGTTTTGGTACCGCATTGCCAGGTTTTTCTCTTTTTTTGTCCCTATGTACTACCAATAAAATTATTATTTGATACTTTCATATTTTATTGTGTGATCATTATTTTCTTGACTTTTTTTGTTCGGTGCGTCCGTTTCTTTTTGCTCTAGTTTTGCCGAATGGTCTGCCATTCCTACAGTTACCCCTTAACAAGCTTGGTGATTTTTCCTCACCTTTAGATTATGTATGTTATACTGCTTACATAGTGTGCTATTTTCTTAAGCCTACAACCTGCAGTAACCACCGATCGACCAAACCGCTGCATGACCATCTCTACCCTCACCTACTGTATTCTCACCCATCCCTTGTAGATTGTGAGCCTTCGCGGGCAGGGTCCTCATTCCTCCTGTACCAGTTATGACTTGTATTGTTTAAGATTATTGTACTTGTTTTTATTATGTATACCCCTCCTCACATGTAAAGCGCCATGGAATAAATGGCGCTATAACAATAAATAATATATACATATATATAGTAAAGGGTCTTTGTTAAGATGACAAAATGACCACCTACTGTATCTGTACCTAGGTCAGAGTGGTATCCCCAGCTTAGAACCTCCTCAAATGTGAGCAACAAAATGTATAGGCTTTGGTGGACGCGTGCCCATCACTTAAGCTGCATTCACACATCAGTGATCCATGGACTGGTTTTGGGTCTTCTGACCTGAACTCAACCCCGTAAACGTATATAAAGGCAGTCAAGTTCGAGTCAGGAGTCTCATGGCCAGTCTGTGCACCTCAGTCCGCACTCCAACTGGGTCACAGATTTGTGAATCTGACCTTACTTGAGAAGATATTCAACATGTATGGTGTGTTACATTTCCTCTGCATGGGCAATGTATTAAGATACAACTTTTCCCAGAAATAGCAAGAGGTTGTTACATTGTCACTGTTAAAAAAACAGTCTTATTTTGCCCTCTACTGTTCAAAATGGGAAGCTAGAGAAACTGAAGAGTTACTCGCACTTACTGCAACACGTAATACACTGTCCAATATACAGTATATGCATATGAAACCCATTTATGATTGGTCGTAAGACAAGATTTTTTACCTGGCACCTATTAGATGCACAAACTGAAAACTCTCAGGATAGGTCACAAATTTCAGCTGTTGACAAATCCAGGCGCCACCGGATGTACAAAATGATCGGAGCAATGGCTTTCTGGCTCTGTACAATGTCTACTTCCAGCAATGTCAGAACCTGACAACAGCTGACCAGTGGGATCTGATATTGAAGTCCTGGAAATGCTTTAAACGTTCTCAAACATCACATCGAGCCCTACCACCTGTAGAGCAGGGGTCCTGAGCCTCCCATGCTTCACATCACACCTGCACCTTGCAGCAGAATGTATTGCCTATAGGGCCAGCAGGAGCTCAGCATTGTAGTGTAAGTGAGGTTTTTCAGAGGGATAACCCCTATTAAAAAAGGCTGAAATTAAAGTTTTAATCTTCAGCCTTCATCAGAAGACGAACATGCGCTCTTAATGCAAGTCTATGAGAGCCTCATTCTGAATCTCAGATTTACATTGAGAAAGCTTCTTCAGAAATGCTTTTGTGAGTGGGCTGGTCACGACTGGTGACATGATCCAGGAAAGGAACGAAGCATGGACATCACCGGGGGAACATCGGCAGCACACAGATACTGGAATTTTCATGTGCACCATAAACATGCATTACTCAATGCTAAAAAATGAAGCAATACGTAGTATAAAATCACTGGAGTTGTACACAACATACAAGGAGGAGCATTCACCAATCTGAGCATGTCAAACTGGCCACACTATGGAACAGTGGCTGCAGAGCTGAGAAAAATATTATGTAAGTTCTCTCTGCTGTGGAGAAAAAAAAAAATGTGCTGAGACCAAAGTAATTGCGAATATGTAAGAAATATGTAAGTATAAGCCGAGACCCCTAATTTTGCCACGAAAAACTGGGAAAACTTAATGACTCGAGTATAAGCCTAGGGTGGGAAATGAAGCAGCTACTGGTAAATGTCCAAAATAAAAATAGATACCAATAAAAGTAAAATTAATTGAGACATCAGTAGTTAAGTGTTTTGGAATATCCATATTGAATCAGGAGCCCCATATAATGCTCCATACAGTTCATGATGGCCCCATAAGATGCTCAATACAGTTTATGATAGGCCCCATAAGATGTTCCATATTAAAATACGCCCCATATAATGCTCAATACAGTTTATGATGGGCCCCATAAGATGCTCCATATTAAAATATGCCCCATATAATGCTCCACAAATGCTGATTATGGCCCCATAGGAAGCTCCATACAGATATTTGCCCTATATAATGCTGCACATGGCCCCAACAAGATGCTCCATACAGATATTTGCCCCATATAATGCTGCACATGGCCCCATATAGATATTTGCCCCATATAATGCTGCACATGGCCCCATACAGATATTTGCACCATATAATGCTGCACATGGCCACATAAGATGCTCCATACACATTTGCCCCATATAATGCTGCACATGGCCCCATAAGATGCTCCATACATATTTGCCCCATATAATGCTGCACATGGCCCCATAAGATGCTCCATACACATTTGCCCCATATAATGCTGCACATGGCCCCATAAGATGCTCCATACACATTTGCCCCATATAATGCTGCACATGGCCCCATAAGATGCTCCATACATATTTGCCCCATATAATGCTGCACATGGCTGTTATGTAGGCAATCCAGTGACACAGTGTGCCAGCAATCAGAGCACATACAGTGATCTGACAATAACCCAAAAACAATAGAATGAGCTCTGAGACGTGGAATCTCTGTAGACCGCAATACCTGAACCTATCCTAAACACAACTAAAGGCAGCTGTGGATTGCGCCTGACACTACCTATGCAACTCGGCACAGCCTGAGGAGCTGACTAGCCTGAAGATAGAAAAACAAGCCTGACTTGCCTCAGAGAAATACCCCAAAGGAAAAGGCAGCCCCCCACATATAATGACTGTTAGCAAGATGAAAAGACAAACGTAGGGATGAAATAGATTCAGCAAAGTGAGGCCCGATATTCTAGATAGAGCGAGGATAGCAAAGAGAACTTTGCAGTCTACAAAAAACCCTAAAGCAAAAAACCACGCAAAAGGGGCAAAAAGACCCACCGTGCCGAACTAACGGCACGGCGGTACACCCTTTGCGTCTCAGAGCTTCCAGCAAAACGAATAGACAAGCTGGACAGAAAAAGTAGCAACAAAAGCAAAAAAGCACTTATCTAAGCAGAGCAGCAGGCCACAGGAAAGATCCAGAAGCTCAGATCCAACACTGGAACATTGACAAGGAGCAAGGAAGACAGAATCAGGCGGAGTTAAATAACAAAGCAGCCAACGAGCTCACCAGAACACCTGAGGGAGGAAGCTCAGAAGCTGCAGTACCACTTGTGACCACAGGAGTGAATTCAGCCACAGAATTCACAACAGTACCCCCCCCCCTTGAGGAGGGGTCACCGAACCCTCACCAGAGCCCCCAGGCCGACTAGGATGAGCCACATGAAAGGCACGAACAAGCTCTGGAGCATGGACATCAGAGGCAAAAACCCAGGAATTATCTTCCTGAGCATAACCCTTCCATTTAACCAGATACTGGAGTTTCCGTCTAGAAACACGAGAATCCAAAATTTTCTCCACAATATACTCCAATTCCCCCTCCACCAAAACCGGGGCAGGAGGCTCAACAGATGGAACCATAGGTGCCACGTATCTCCGCAACAACGACCTATGGAATACATTATGTATGGAAAAGGAGTCTGGGAGGGTCAGACGAAAAGACACAGGATTGAGAATCTCAGAAATCCTATACGGACCAATAAAACGAGGTTTAAATTTAGGAGAGGAAACCTTAATAGGAATATGACGAGAAGATAACCAAACCAGATCCCCAACACGAAGTCGGGGACCCACACGGCGTCTGCGATTAGCGAAAAGTTGAGCCTTCTCCTGGGACAAGGTCAAATTGTCCACTACCTGAGTCCAGATCTGCTGCAACCTGTCCACCACAGAATCCACACCAGGACAGTCCGAAGACTCAACCTGTCCTGAAGAGAAACGAGGATGGAACCCAGAATTGCAGAAAAATGGAGAGACCAAGGTAGCCGAGCTGGCCCGATTATTAAGGGCGAACTCAGCCAACGGCAAAAAGGACACCCAATCATCCTGGTCTGCAGAAACAAAACATCTCAGATATGTTTCCAAGGTCTGATTGGTTCGTTCGGTCTGGCCATTAGTCTGAGGATGGAAAGCCGAGGAAAAAGATAGGTCAATGCCCATCCTACCACAAAAGGCTCACCAAAACCTTGAAACAAACTGGGAACCTCTGTCAGAAACAATATTCTCAAGAATGCCATGCAAACGAACCACATGCTGGAAGAACAAAGGCACCAAATCAGAGGAGGAAGGCAATTTAACCAAGGGCACCAGATGGACCATTTTAGAAAAGCGATCACAGACCACCCAAATGACTGACATCTTTTGAGAAACGGGAAGGTCAGAAATGAAATCCATCGAAATATGTGTCCAAGGCCTCTTTGGGACCGGCAAGGGCAAAAGCAACCCACTGGCACGTGAACAGCAGGGCTTAGCCCTAGCACAAATCCCACAGGACTGCACAAAAGTACGAACATCCCGTGACAGAGATGGCCACCAGAAGGATCTAGCCACTAACTCTCTGGTACCAAAGATTCCAGGATGACCAGCCAACACCGAACAATGAAGTTCAGAGATAACTTTACTAGTCCACCTATCAGGGACGAACAGTTTCTCCGCCGGACAACGATCAGGTTTATTCGCCTGAAATTTTTGCACCACTCGCCGCAAATCAGGGGAGATGGCAGACACAATGACTCCTTCCTTGAGGATACTCGCCGGCTCACATGAACCCGGAGAGTCGGGCACAAAACTCCTAGACAGAGCATCCGCCTTCACATTTTTAGAGCCCGGAAGGTACGAAATCACAAAATCAAAGCGGGCAAAAAATAACGACCAACGGGCCTGTCTAGGATTCAAGCGCTTGGCAGACTCGAGATAAGTAAGGTTCTTATGATCAGTCAATACCACCACGCGATGCTTAGCTCCTTCAAGCCAATGATGCCATTCCTCGAATGCCCACTTCATGGCCAGCAACTCTCGGTTGCCCACATCATAATTACGCTCAGCAGCCGAAAACTTCCTGGAAAAGAAAGCACATGGTTTCAACACTGAGCAACCAGAACCTCTCTGTGACAAAACCGCCCCTGCTCCAATCTCAGAAGCATCAACCTCGACCTGGAACGGAAGAGAAACATCTGGTTGACACAACACAGGGGCAGAACTAAAACGATGCTTCAACTCCTGAAAAGCTTCCACAGCAGCAGAAGACCAATTAACCAAATCAGCACCCTTCTTGGTCAAATCGGTCAATGGTTTGGCAATGCTAGAAAAATTACAGATGAAGCGACGATAAAAATTAGCAAAGCCCAGGAATTTTTGCAGACTTTTCAGAGATGTCGGCTGAGTCCAATTCTGGATGGCTTGGACCTTAACCGGATCCATCTCGATAGTAGAAGGGGAAAAGATGAACCCCAAAAATGAAACTTTCTGCACACCGAAGAGACACTTTGATCCCTTCACAAACAAAGAATTAGCACGCAGGACCTGGAAAACCATTCTGACCTGCTTCACATGAGAGTCCCAATCATCTGAGAAGATCAAAATGTCATCCAAGTAAACAATCAGGAATTTATCCAGATACTCACGGAAGATGTCATGCATAAAAGACTGAAACACAGATGGAGCATTGGCAAGTCCGAACGGCATCACTAGATACTCAAAATGACCCTCGGGCGTATTAAATGCAGTTTTCCATTCATCTCCTTGCCTGATTCTCACCAGATTATACGCACCACGAAGATCTATCTTAGTGAACCAACTAGCCCCCTTAATCCGAGCAAACAAGTCAGATAACAATGGCAAGGGATACTGAAATTTAACAGTGATCTTATTAAGAAGGCGGTAATCAATACACGGTCTCAGCGAACCATCCTTCTTGGCTACAAAAAAGAACCCTGCTCCCAGTGGTGATGACGATGGGCGAATATGTCCCTTCTCCAGGGATTCCTTCACATAACTGCGCATAGCGGCGTGTTCAGGCACGGATAAATTAAATAATCGACCTTTAGGGAATTTACTACCAGGAATCAAATTGATAGCACAATCACAATCCCTATGCGGAGGTAGGGCATCAGACTTGGGCTCTTCAAATACATCCTGATAATCAGACAAGAACTCTGGAACCTCAGAAGGAGTGGATGACGAAATAGACAAAAATGGAACATCACCATGTACCCCCTGACAACCCCAGCTGGATACCGACATAGAGTTCCAATCCAATACTGGATTATGGGTTTGCAGCCATGGCAACCCCAACATGACCACATCATGCAGATTATGTAGCACCAGAAAGCGAATAACTTCCTGATGTGCAGGAGCCATGCACATGGTCAGCTGGGTCCAGTACTGAGGTTTATTCTTGGCCAAAGGTGTAGCATCAATTCCTCTCAACGGAACAGGACACCGCAAAGGCTCCAAGAAAAACCCACAACGTTTAGCATAATCCAAATCCATCAGATTCAGGGCAGCGCCTGAATCCACAAACGCCATGACAGAATACGATGACAAAGAGCATATCAAGGTAATGGACAGAAGGAATTTGGATTGTACAGTACCAATGACGGCAGACCTATCGAACCGCTTAGTGCGCTTAGGACAATCAGAAATAGCATGAGTGGAATCACCACAGTAGAAACACAGACCATTCAGACGTCTGTGTTCTTGCCGTTCAACTCTGGTCATAGTCCTATCGCACTGCATAGGCTCAGGTTTAATCTTAGACAATACCGCCAAATGGTGCACAGATTTACGCTCGCGCAAGCGTCGACCGATCTGAATGGCCAAAGACATAGACTCATTCAAACCAGCAGGCATAGGAAAACCCACCATGACATCCTTAAGAGCCTCAGAGAGACCCTTTCTGAACAAAGCTGCCAGCGCAGATTCATTCCACAGAGTGAGTACTGACCACTTCCTAAATTTCTGACAATATACTTCTATATCATCCTGACCCTGGCACAAAGCCAGCAAATTTTTCTCAGCCTGATCCACTGAATTAGGCTCATCGTAAAGTAATCCGAGCGCCAGGAAAAACACATTGACATTACTCAATGCAGGGTCTCCTGGCGCAAGAGAAAATGCCCAGTCCTGAGGGTCGCCGCGCAAAAAAGAAATAATAATCAAAACCTGTTGAATAGGATTACCAGAAGAATGAGGTTTCAAGGCCAGAAATAGCTTACAATTATTTTTGAAATTAAGAAACTTAGTTCTATCACCAAAAAACAAATCAGGAATAGGAATTCTTGGTTCTAACATAGATTTCTGATCAATAGTATCTTGAATCCTTTGTACATTTGTAACGAGATTATCCATTGAAGAGCACAGACCCTGAATATCCATGTCCACACCTGTGTCCTGAAACACCCAAATGTCTAGGGGAAAAAAAAAGACTGAACACAGAGCTGAGAAAAAAAAATGATGTCAGAACTTCTTTTTTCCCTCTATTGAGAATCATTAGGTTGGCTTCCTTGTACTGTTATGTAGGCAATCCAGTGACACAGTGTGCCAGCAATCAGAGCACATACAGTGATCTGACAATAACCCAAAAACAATAGAACGAGCTCTGATACGTGGAATCTCTGTAGACCGCAATACCTGAACCTATCCTAAACACAACTAAAGGCAGCTGTGGATTGCGCCTGACACTACCTATGCAACTCGGCACAGCCTGAGGAGCTGACTAGCCTGAAGATAGAAAAACAAGCCTGACTTGCCTCAGAGAAATACCCCAAAGGAAAAGGCAGCCCCCCACATATAATGACTGTTAGCAAGATGAAAAGACAAACGTAGGGATGAAATAGATTCAGCAAAGTGAGGCCCGATATTCTAGATAGAGCGAGGATAGCAAAGGGAACTTTGCAGTCTACAAAAAACCCTAAAGCAAAAAACCACGCAAAGGGGGCAAAAAGACCCACCGTGCCGAACTAACGGCACGGCGGTACACCCTTTGCGTCTCAGAGCTTCCAGCAAAACGAATAGACAAGCTGGACAGAAAAAGTAGCAACAATAGCAAAAAAGCACTTATCTAAGCAGAGCAGCAGGCCACAGGAAAGATCCAGAAGCTCAGATCCAACACTGGAACATTGACAAGGAGCAAGGAAGACAGAATCAGGCGGAGTTAAATAACAAAGCAGCCAACGAGCTCACCAGAACACCTGAGGGAGGAAGCTCAGAAGCTGCAGTACCACTTGTGACCACAGGAGTGAATTCAGCCACAGAATTCACAACACATGGCCCCATAAGATGCTCCATACACATTTGCCCCATATAATGCTGCACATGGCCCCATAAGATGCTCCATACATATTTGCCCCATATAATGCTGCACATGGCCCCATAAGATGACCCATACAGACATTTGCCCCATATGCTGTTGCTGAGATTAAAAAAAAAAAAAAAAAAGACACTCACCTCTCAGGCCCCCGACACTTGCTATATTCACCTGCTCCGCATTCCACTGTCAGTGCCGCTGTGTCTTCCCCGTTCCCCCTCCTCTGCACTGACTATTCAGGCAGAGGGCGGCGCGCACACGAATCACGTCATCGCGCCCTCTGACCTGAGCATCACTGCAGAGGACGGGGAAGACGCAGCTGCGCCGACGATGGAAAGCGGAGCATGTGAATATCGCGTACAAAAAAAAAAATATATATATATATGTATTTGTTAAAAAATGTGTGTCTCTTATAGTCCGGAGGCAGCTTTCCAACAAGGAGGAGAACAATGACAGACCGTCCTTCCCGATCACAGAGGGCTGCTGTCTCTCCTCCTGCTTTGCACCCATCTGTGTGTTCAGAACAGAGCAGGAGAGGAAGCTTACCGACCAGAACAGAGACTGCAAAAGATAAACAGATGCAGGACCTTCTGCATCAGTAATTCCAGGACCTTTCAGGTCATATGACTTATCACATGAATAGAAAGGTGCTTGACTTAATCAAGCGGAAAGTCCTGCAAATGCTCTTCTGTTGCAGCCTCCGTACAGGTCCCTCCCAATCCGGAACTGAAGGATGTGGGAAGGTGTGGGTGTGTCTATATATGCTTACAGCAGAGCTGTCTGTGTGTTTGCAGCAGAGTTGTGTGTGGATCTCTAAGTGCATGCAGCAGAGGTGTGCGTGTGTGTGTGTGTGTATATATATATGTATGTATCGGTATGTATGTCTGTATGCATGCAGAATGCATCTGTGCAAGTAGCAGAGCTGTGCTGTGTGTTTAATACTACAGAGACACTAACAATAGATTTAACCCCCTATTCTACCGTGGTACATTAAAATTCATGATAATGACCCCCTCTACTTTACACAGTCAGGGAAGAAAAATGTTTTTTCTATTTTCTGCTTTCTAAACTTGGTGTGCGTCTTACACAAAAAATGAGGTAAATGTAAAAATATAAATGTTTAGTTTGATAAAACTGCTGAAATGTGTTCTTTAAGGCCCCAAATTCTGTGTTGATCAATATGCAATGGTAGACCTGTATAAAAAAACAACAAAAAAAAAACCTTCCAATGATCAACTTACAAAATACAGAGTCCTAATACTGTGCATTGTAGCAGTGTGAAGCCTAGACACACTGATTTGAAAGGGGTTGCCTGGGACTATCAGGTGTTCCCAGTGCCGGCCGCATGTGCTAAGCTGCGGACCTACAAAGCACAGCTCCAATCATGAAATAGTGGTCGGGCTGGGTACTGCACATTCTCCCCCCCCCCCCCCCACCTTCTAATCAAATCTTAGGTATTCTTGTTTCCCAATAGTCAGCCAGTATAAACCAACAAGCTGCCAATCACCTCATCAAAACAAGCATAGAATGAACGGAAAGGAGAGAATACTAACTCCACGTCCTAATGGAGTCATGGTCTGCTCAGCCAAAATATATATTAGTATATCAGCAAATTGTGATTGATTAAAACATAATAAATGTTATATTAAATTAATTTGCAGCCGCAAACCATGTAATAAATCACAGATCATAAAAACCACCTGTTCAATACAGGAAAGAACATTGAAAAATGCAATATCCACGAAAGCTGCCTGCTTATGATTGGTCAGCATCCTACAGGGGAAGAAATACACACCCCCAGTGAAAACTGATAACGCTCACTTGGAAGTATTTGGCCCCTAATTAGTTAATTTTCATAGATTGAAAAAAAAGGACAAAAAAACCCTTTTCTTTATCTCTGCAACCACTATTACATCCTGTTTCTCGGTCAACATGTAAAGTTTGGTGGAAGGTCCACTTTAAGCAGCTGTATATAATAATAATAATAATAATAATAATAATAATAATCTTAGCAGGGTTTGGTTGCTATGGGTAACACAGCCATCTGCCCCATGGGTGAATCTTTTAGTCTTACAATTTAAATGTAGAAAACAACCTACTGTGTCACAAAAGTAATCGCTTTCCCAGATCTTCCAGCACGAGCTGTCCGGCCTACTCTGTGTATGTAATCCTGTAAGAGAAATCAGAAGCTAAGCAAAAATAAGAAACATTTCTATTCACCTTGAAAATTACCAGACCAGTACATGTTCTTCAAGTCCTGAACGAATGCACAAAATCTGGGAGTACCCACACATCCAATACTTTTCAAACACTTGTAACCCCTTGTCTCCTATGAGACAAATAAGAGTTTTGTTAGATCATCAGCAGCCTGTTCAGATTGCAAGATTAGAGTGAATAGTGTTCGTAGAAAGGCTGGTTCACAATTATCTGGAGAGGTAAATTGACCTTAACAAGCCTCAGATTAAAGAGGTTTTACAATTCCAATCGATAAGTCTACAGTCACTGTGTGTGACTGCAAACTTCTAAATCCTCCAGGCATACGCACTGTGGCTATGGGGAGTCACCGTTTTCTGACATGGGAATGTATGGTAGTTCTACATACTACCGGCCAGTGGGAAACTGCACGGCCGCGTCACTAGACGGGGAGCGCCTCCTTCAATACAAGTATATGGAGCATGGCCAACGGCCGGGAGTATGTATAACTTAATACAGACCCTCCGTTCCCGGGTCAGAAACTGGCGAATCCCCGCAGAGCACAGTGTGTACACTGAGGGGATTCATAAGTCTGCAGTAGAGATGAGCGGTGTTCGAGTTGAACTGTTCGCCAATTTCAAATTCGAGCTTGTAAGATGGACTCCTCGCCAGAGACGGACTACACCTCAACAAACCTGGGAAACACACATTCGCCAGAAGACTCGCTACACTCATCAGAAGGGCGTTAAACTAGAAGAAGAGGGGACGGGAAGAAAAACATTAGACTCGAACAAAGAAGACCCAGGAAAACATACTCAGAAGGGAGGTAAGAACATTTCTAAAACAATCCACAGCGAGGAGATTGGAACAAAACAAAATCCTCTAAACTGCATGCTCACAAACGCCAGAAGCCTGACAAACAAGATGGAAGAACTAGAAGCAGAAATATCTACAGGTAACTTTGACATAGTGGGAATAACCGAGACATGGTTAGATGAAAGCTATGACTGGGCAGTTAACTTACAGGGTTACAGTCTGTTTAGAAAGGATCGTAAAAATCGGAGAGGAGGAGGGGTTTGTCTCTATGTAAAGTATTGTCTAAAGTCCACTTTAAGGGAGGATATTAGCGAAGGGAATGAGGATGTCGAGTCCATATGGGTCGAAATTCATGGAGGGAAAAATGGTAACAAAATTCTCATTGGGGTCTGTTACAAACCCCCAAATATAACAGAAACCATGGAAAGTCTACTTCTAAAGCAGATAGATGAAGCTGCAACCCATAATGAGGTCCTGGTTATGGGGGACTTTAACTACCCGGATATTAACTGGGAAACAGAAACCTGTGAAACCCATAAAGGCAACAGGTTTCTGCTAATAACCAAGAAAAATTATCTTTCACAATTGGTGCAGAATCCAACCAGAGGAGCAGCACTTTTAGACCTAATACTATCTAATAGACCTGACAGAATAACAAATCTGCAGGTGGTCGGGCATCTAGGAAATAGCGACCACAATACTGTACAGTTTCACCTGTCTTTCACTAGGTGGACTTGTCAGGGAGTCACAAAAACACTGAACTTTAGGAAGGCAAAGTTTGACCAGCTTAGAGATGCCCACTGGGACAATATCCTCAGGAATAAGAATACAGATAATAAATTGAAAATGTTTAAGAACATCCTAAATAGGCACTGTAAGAAGTTTATACCTTGTGGGAATAAAAGGACTAGAAATAGGAAAAACCCTATGTGGCTAAACAAAGAAGTAAGACAGGCAATTAACAGTAAAAAGAAAGCATTTGCACTACTAAAGCAGGATGGCACCATTGAAGCTCTAAAAAACTATAGGGAGAAAAATACTTTATCTAAAACACTAATTAAAGCTGCCAAAAAGGAAACAGAAAAGCACATTGCTAAGGAGAGTAAAACTAATCCCAAACTGTTCTTCAACTATATCAATAGTAAAAGAATAAAAACTGAAAATGTAGGCCCCTTAAAAAATAGTGAGGAAAGAATGGTTGTAGATGACGAGGAAAAAGCTAACATATTAAACACCTTCTTCTCCACGGTATTCACGGTGGAAAATGAAATGCTAGGTGAAATCCCAAGAAACAATGAAAACCCTATATTAAGGGTCACCAATCTAACCCAAGAAGAGGTGCGAAACCGGCAAAATAAGATTAAAATAGATAAATCTCCGGGTCCGGATGGCATACACCCACGAGTACTAAGAGAACTAAGTAATGTAATAGATAAACCATTATTTCTTTTTTTTTTTTTTAACTCCTTAATCCCATATGACGTACTATCCCGTCCAGGTGACCTGGGACTTAATTCCCAGGGACGGGATAGTACGTCATATGCGATCGGCCGCGCTCACGGGGGGAGCGCGGCCGATCGCGGCCGGGTGTCAGCTGCCTATCGCAGCTGACATCCGGCACTATGTGCCAGGAGCGGTCACGGACCGCTCCCGGCACACCGCGATCAAAGATGATCGCGGTGTGCCGGCGGTGCAGGGAAGCATCGCGCAGGGAGGGGGCTCCCTGCGGGCTTCCCTGAGACGATCGGTACACGGTGATGTACTCACCGTGTACCGAGCGTCTTCTCCCTGCAGTCCCCGGATCCAAAATGGCCGCCGGGCTGCATCCGGGTCCTGCAGGGAGCACTTCCGGGTCAGGATCAGGCTGCAGCTGCAGCTCTAATCCTGCCCGGCTGTATGTCAGATCACCGATCTAACAGAGTGCTGTGCACACTGTCAGATCGGTGATCTGGATTGTCCCCCCCGGGACAAAGTGAAAAAGTAAAAAAAAAAATTTCCACACTTGTAAAAAAAAAAAAAAAAAAAAAAAAAAATATTCCTAAATAAAGCAGAAAAAAAAAATATTATTCCCATAAATACATTTCTTTACATAAAAAAAAAAAACAAAAAAACAATAAAAGTACACATATTTAGTATCGCCGCGTCTGTAACGACTTGACCTATAAAACTGGCCCACTAGTTAACCCCTTCAGTGAACACCGTAAGAAGAAGAAAAAAAAACGAGCCAAAAAACAACGCTTTATTATCATAACGCTGAACAAAAAGTGGAATAACACGCGATCAAAAAGACGGATATAAATAACCATGGTACCTCTGAAAACGTCATCTTGTCCCGCAAAAAACGAGCTGCCATAAAGCATCATAACCAAAAAAATAAAAAAGTTATAGTCCGCAGAATAAAGCGATGCCAAAATAATTATTTTTTCTATAAAATAGCTTTTATCGTATAAAAGCGCCAAAACATTAAAAAAATGATATAAATGAGGTATCGCTGTAATCGTACTGACCCGAAGAATAAAACTGCTTCATCAATTTTACTAAACGCGGAACGGTATAAACGCCTCCCCCAAAAGAAATTCATGAATAGCTGGTTTTTGGTCATTCTGCCTCACAAAAAATCGGAATAAAAAGCGATCAAAATATGTCACGTGCCTGAAAATGTAACCAATAAAAACGTCAACTCGTCCCGCAAAAAACAAGACCTCACATGACTCTGTGGACCAAAATATGGAAAAATTATAGGTCTCAAAATGTGGAGACGCAAAAACTTTTTTGCTATAAAAAGCGTCTTTTAGTGTGTGACGGCTGCCAATCATAAAAATCCGATATAAAAAACGCTATAAAAGTAAATCAAACCCCCTTCATCACCCCCTTAGTTAGGCTAGGTTCACATTGCGTTAATGGGTTAACGCTAACGGACAGCGTTGCACGGCGAAAATGTCACAATTAACGCCGTGCAACGGGTCCGTTAGCACAACCATTGACAGCAATGTGATTTTCGGGTGTAGCGCATCGCTAGAGCGTGCCATTTTCGGCTCGCGCTAGCAAGGTGCCATTCTTTTGTGCCCGAGGTCCGATCCCCGATCTTCCAGACCGGGGACGTTAACGCGACCACTAAACACGACACCTAAAAAGACATTGCGTTAGCGCAATCCGCTAGTGCTAAACGGATTTTGCTAACGCAATGTGAACCTAGCCTTAGGGAAAAATAATAAAATTAAAAAAAAATGTATTTATTTCCATTTTCCCATTAGGGTTAGGGTTAGGGCTAGGGTTAGGATTACATTTACGGTTGGGATTAGGGTTGGGATTAGAATTAGGGGTGTGTCAGGGTTAGGTGTGTGGTTAGGGTTACAGTTGGGATTAGGGTTAGGGGTGCGTTTGGATTAGGGTTTCATTTATAATTGGGGGGTTTCCACTGTTTAGACACATCAGGGGCTCTCCAAACGCGACATGGCGTCCGATCTCAATTCCAGCCAATTCTGCATTGAAAAAGTAAAACAGTGCTCCTTCACTTCCGAGCTCTCCCGTGCGCCCAAACAGGGGTTTACCCCAACATATGGGGTATCATCGTACTCGAGACAAATTGGACAACAACTTTTTGGGTCCAAGTTCTCGTTATCCTTGGGAAAATAAAAATTTGGGGGGCTAAAAATCATTTTTGTGGGAAAAAAAAAGGATTTTTTATTTTCACGGCTCTGCGTTGTAAACTGTAGTGAAACACTTGGGGGTTCAAAGTTTTCACAACACATCTAGATAAGTTCCGTGGGAGGTCTAGTTTCCAATATGAGGTCACTTGTGGGTGGTTTCTACTGTTTGGGTACATCAGGGGCTCTGCAAATGCAACGTGACGCCTGCAGACCAATCCATCTAAGTCTGCATTCCAAATGGCGCTCCTTCCCTTCCGAGCTCTGCCATGCGCCCAAACAGTGGTTCCCCCCCACATATGGGGTATCAGCATACTCAGGACAAATTGAACAACAACTTTTGGGGTCCAATTTATTCTGTTACCCTTGTAAAAATACAAAGCTGGGGGCTAAAAAATCATTTTTGTGAAAAAAAAAAAGAATTTTTATTTTCACGGCTCTGCGTTATAAACTGTAGTGAAACACTTAGGGGTTCAAAGTTCTCACAACACATCTAGATAAGTTCCTTGGGAGGTCTAGTTTCTAATATGGGGTCACTTGTGGGGGGTTTGTACTGTTTGGGTACATCAGGGGCTCTGCAAATGCAACGTGACGCCTGCAGACCAATCCATCTAAGTCTGCATTCCAAATGGCGCTCCTTCCCTTCCGAGCTCTGCCAAGCGCCCAAACAGTGGTTCCCCCCCACATATGGGGTATCAGCGTACTCAGGACAAATTGGACAACAACTTTTGGGGTCCAATTTATTATGTTACCCTTGTGAAAATACAAAACTGGGGGCTAAAAAATAATTTTT